>NC_142470.1:6822664-7131414 GCF_049115385.1 Moschus berezovskii
ATCACTCCCAAGGTTCACTCCCACCTGAGATTAGCCCCTGCCCTTTGGGTCTGGCACACCACGAAGGCCTCCCAAGTTTTGCCTTGTCCAGGCTGACCTCACATCCCTGCCCGGGACAAGACACTGAGAACCCTTCCTGTCTCTGTCCACTTAGAAAGCTAACACGGCTGAGGTTCACCCCAGCGCCCCGCTCGGTGCCAGACCTCAGGACATCCCTGACCACTTCAGATCCCCAAACAAACCTCAGTCTCCCCAACAATCAGGTAGGGTTTCCCCTGCCCCACTCCTCCAGCTCAAACGCTGTGCTGTGCAGGAGAGAGAAGCCCACCCCTCCCTCCCCAGCCAGGAGACCTCAGGCAGGTTACTTTGACTCTCTGGGTCACCCCTATAATAGGAATGGCAACCACTAGCCCGGTCTGACTCACAGTAAGCATCTCCGTGAGCTGTAAAGGAGGCCCTTTATTCAGCACCTACTATGCTCCAGGCGTGGTCTCCCACACCCTATAAGGGACATCACTGTCCATCATCCCCATTTCACAGATAGCAACACTGAGCCTCAGGGAGCTTCCCGGGCCTCAAGGGGGCCAGCAGGCATTATCAGTACTGCTGCAAAGTCACTCCTCTGGAGTCTTCTGGAAGGGAACAGTGGAAGCTCCTGCCCTGCTGAGCTTCTGTTCACAGGGAAGGACCCTTGTGGGAATGTCCGGTGGTACCAGGCCCCTGTGCCAGGCCTGCAAGCTCCACTTAGATGATCTATTAAATAGAGAAGCAAGACCACCCTGGAACCATGGGCAGTGCACAAACTAGCCAGAGTCCTCCCTGCTGACAAAAAGCCCGAGATGCAGATCACTGGCCCCTCCTACCAGGTGCCCAGCCATTCTCAGACCAAATGCCCTGGACTCTCAGCTCCTACGCCTGGTTCCAACAGCTGGTTCCTCAGTGCTCATCACCCCTGTCTCCCTTCTCTGGGGCATGTGCTGAGGGAGGCTCTCACCTGTCTGGGGGGTCCAGGCTCATCCAGGACCCAGGCCTCAGAGATGTCACCTCCCTGGGGAGATGGGCCCATCCCAGGGCAATTTCTCAGCCCAGATCAAATCACGAAGGAGAGACAGGAGGTGCCCCACAGACACCTGTGTGCTGCCTCCCATCCTTCAGGTTGGGGCCTGGAGGTCACACACGAAGAGGCGAGCCAAAGCCAGGAGCTGGACCCAGGCGTCCCGACTGCCCTTTTCCTGGGCTCATTCACAGCAGGTCGCTCTGTCTCCCCCCGCCCCATGCCCCCCAAAGGAAATGGATGGAGGGAAAGGAAGGAAGGGGAGGAAGAAACGCAGGCTTGTCTTTAAAAGGTCGGTTCTGAAGAAACCTTTTTGTCTTTATCACCTACCAGCCCCGCCCCTGTCTCGCAGGCTGGCACTTGGTACCATCCCTGTCTCCCTTCTCCATGGCCCCAGAGGCTGCCGCTGCCACCTTCCAGAGCCAGTTAGAGGGAGGCTGGCTAAAAAGTCAGATGTGGAAAACAGTATGGCGGGTCTCAAAAAACTCAACATAGAATTCCACTCCTGGCCCCTCAAAGAACTGAAAGCAGGGACACACACCAATGTTCATAGCAGTATCATTCACAACAGCTCAATGGCAGGAGCAACCCTAGTGTCCACCAATGGGTGAACGGGGAAATCAAATGTGAATGATCTTCAACACAGTGGAATACTATGCAACCTTAAAAAGGAAGGAAATTCTAACACCTGCTGCGTCATGTACACATCGTGAGAACATTACGCTGAGTGAAGTAAGCTAGGCAACAGGTACTGTACGATCCCGCATCTATGAGGTCCCGAGGCTTGTCTAATTCATAGAGACAGAAAATAGTGGTTGCCAAGGGCTGGGGGAGGGGAATGAGGAGTTAGTGCTCAGTGGGGGGCAAAGGTTCAGCTGGGGAAGATGGAAGAAGTTTTGGAGCTCGATGGTGGGGATGGTGGTACAAGGATGTGAATGAACTTCACGCCGTTGAACTTGACGCTTCAAAACAACTGAAACGGTAAACCATGGTAGATGTATCTGACCACAAGAAAAATCCAAAAATTAAAGGCCAGTTGGCCCATCTCTCAAACTCAGTGGTCCCTTCAGGCCTCCCACTCAGATACTTGGCCTTGCCCACCACCACTGGCAAAGGGGAGAGGGACGTGCCCACCTAAGCCAGGCGTGTCCGTGGCTTCCTTTCGCCCATCAACAGAGGCGACTCAGAGAATAGCGCCGTGCGGGTAGCCCAAACCCCCAGCCCAGGGACCCAGCCCACCCCAGCTCAGCCTGTGCCCTCAGGGTCCAAAGTCCCACTTGAATCTCTGAGAAGGGAACCCACTGGGTCCAGGCATTTTTCCTAAACAGGTCGCAGCCCCACTGGGGCCAGACAGCCTCCCTGGGTTGCAGGCTTCATCCCTGCGTGGCTCCAGGGGTTTCGTTTATTTTCAGTGCGTCCGCATTCCTGTTTCCGCCCTGCCCACAGGAGGGAATGTTTTAAGGAAAATCTCAGTTATTAATGTGGTTTCTTTTGTTGTAAGTCACTGCGAAGGCAGCAAACGAGAGTTTATTTTCCTAACGTGCTTGGCATAGCTCGGCGCCCCGGCCCAGACCTCAGCGTTTGACTTGGGAGGAACCCGAGACCCTGGTTTGCTCTGAGTCACTGGCGAAGCCACAACCTTCCTGGTCAGTTCCAGTGGGGAGCCTGGTCCGGGGAAATCACTGGCAAGAATAGGCTAGATCTACTGATGACTTTTTTTGTTGTTTTGTGAAAACGAAAGATTGAAAAATCTATTCAAAAATTTTTGAGACTGCTAACCCGACAGGTTGAAAATACATCAATTTTCTAACTCATTGGTTTCCCCATTAACCTTGATTTTTCTAACAAGGGTCACCCCATCTCTTTATGGGCTTCCCAGGTGGCACAGTGGTGAAGAATTCGCCTGACAATGCAGGAGATGCAGGTTCGATCCCTGGGTGGGGAAGATCCCCTGGAAGAGGAAATGGCAACCCGCTCCAGTATCCTTGCCTGGAGAATCCCGTGGACAGAGGAGCCTGGCGGGCTACAGTCCATGGGTCTGAAGAGCGTCAGACCTGACTGACGACTGAGCATGCATGCCTCTCTCTTTGGCTTCAGCCACTGCCTTTGGATCTGGAAGCAGCTCCAGAAGCCACAAGAAGAACCTACTTCCAAGTGTATCCAGATCCTCGGCGAGGGGCCAGGACTCCCTCAGGGTCCAGAACCGGAGGATGAAACCACAGCCTAGGGCCCACGACTGCTGGCCTGGGGGCCAGAAGCCCAGCACCCTGAGGTTTGGTGGCCCGCGTATTAAAGGGGCCCAGTGACGCGGGTTGGGCTCACCAGGATGGGGACGAAAGGTCCCTTCTCCTCCACCTTTGGAGGCTTCAGGAGTTGGGGATCCAGCCGCAGTGGGAGGGGGCACCTGCTAGAAAGAGGAAGTAGGGGAGCAGGGCAGGGTGCCAGCCTCTCCTCCATCCACCTTCCTACTCCAGCCCTGCCCCCCTGCAGCCTGGCAGTGGGCACCGCTGGAATGCACCCAATTGGCCTTGGGGAGCTGCTTGACTCGACATAAAACATTTGGGTTTCATAGCCTAGAGATTTGTTTTCAGTCTGAGGACTGAGTATAGGGTTACCTCCTTTTAATTTTGCCAAGTAAGGACATTAAAATAAAACCATCTCCAGCCATTATCCCTGTTTCATAAAAGAAAGTGCACTTTAACACCAAAAGTGAGCTAGGAAAGATGCAATCTCAAACAGAGAATTCTTTAAGCTAGGTTTTTGAGCTTCAGGAACTCTCTGTAGTGTCCACACTGGGCTTCTGTTTGTCTGTCGAGGCCTGGAGAAAATGTCCCCAAGGGCCGAGGGCCGGGAGGATGAACTGAGGTCTAGGGGGTGGGGGCTCCTTAAGCCTGACCCTGACTCTGCCTGTGGCCCCCAGTCCCTCAGAGTGATGGAAGGAGATGCCCACCTTTGGGGGGGGGGCAGACTGACCACTGCCCTCAGCCCTGTCCCACCTGAGCCCACACCCAGGGGGTCCTCTGTCCCCAGGGCCTGGGAATTCCCCGCGCGCAGAAGAGAAAGGGCTCCTTGGCCCTCAGTGGGGGAGACGCAATCCCGGGGGGTTGCTGGGGAGGGCTGGCGGCTTGGGGGCTGCCAGGGCCCTGGCCGAGCACTTATGACCCCAGCTATTCTGGGACTCCCCCAGAAAAGCCCCCCACACGGAGCCCTTCTAGGCTGTGAGCAGGAGAAGCAGGGCCATCTCCTGTCCATCCCCATGGCCGCGGCCAGGGCAGAAGCCCACACCCACGGCGGCCGGGACTTGGGGACAAACCCCACCCGGCCTCCTTCCTTCCCTCCCATCCCACCTGTACTCCTTCCTGCTCCCTTCCTTCCTTTCTTCAATTTGCTCCTCTGTCTCCAGCCCCCAAGGGTCCCCTATGCCTCAGGGGAAACTCAGAGACCTCCCCTCTGCCCTGCAGGGAAGTCGGCTCAGAGCCAGCAGGAGACCCAACGACCTCAAACAACTGGCTGGCAGGACCCACCCGACACCAGAAAAGGGCACCCCACTTTTCTCTTGGCCCAAACCAGACACCGTCTGTCCTTCCACCAGGGAAACCCCAGCTCCCAGGGGGTGCTCAGCCTGCTTCCTGATCCCCTGGGTGGGTGAACAGAGGCCAGAGGGGCTGGCGAGAGGCAGATGGATGCCACTGGGAAGGACTCGGAGGTCATGGCACGTGGCTGGCACCAGGCGGGCACCCTCTGAGACACACTGTGACAGTCAGGTGTGTGTCGGCTGTAACTTTCGGGTACACCCAGGCTCCTGGACAAGGCTTCCGACAAGGCTGCTGATGCCTCACCTTTTCCTGCACCTCCTCTCATCTGAAAAGTGGGGTACGCAGCCACGCTGGGCTCCTTGAAGACCCCAGGGACAGGTGGGAACGCTTCTGGAGTCAGGTGGGTGAACTCTTATAGGGCCCAGAGTCTCCAGCAGGTCTGCCGGCTCCCCAGAGCTAGGGGAGTGGGCGGTGGTCTCAGAGGACCCCCACACTCCTTTCCAGGGCCAGGGGTGAGCTATGCGCACTCCAGCCCTCCCCCTCCCTCCAGGAAACTCTCCGGGGCCAGGATCTTTGCTTTATCTTCATCTTCTCCTCTTCCAGCCACTCCCCCTTCTTACCGAGGGCTCAGGACCCTGCAGTCCTCTGTGACTTTTTGAAAAAAAAAAAAAAAAAGCCACTTGGGTGGGTTGTTTGTTTTTAAAGCCCCTTCCTGATGACCTTTAACCTCAGCAGGGGAAGAGAGGCCTAGCTGGCTTTTCAGGGCTGGGCCGCTCCCCCTAGGGAGCTGCTAGTGGCGGGGGTCAAACTGGAGGGGGAGGGCAGCATCGGTACCCCCACAGGGCACCCTTCTTACAAAAGCCGAGCAGTCGCTGGGCTGGTGTCCCGGAGGAGAGCGGGGCAGAGTTGGAGACCTAGCTGTGCGACTAGGTCTCTTCACCCCACTTGGAAGCCTGTTTCCCCAGCAATAACCGCACCCACTTCTCCCAGGCTGTTGGGAGTGGGGGGCTCAAGGGGTGCCTCCCGGGGCAGGGCACAAGGCAGCACAGCGCCCTGTGCTCCCAACAACTGGAGGTGGATCTGGCCTCCCCCAGCCGACAGCTCCCGTCCCGTCCATCGCGGACATACAACCTCAGCGAGGGCGGCGGCGCCCAGCGCCCGCACCCCCGGAGGTCCCGCCGCGGCGCCTCCTTCCCGGGCCGGGGTCCGGCGGAGCCAGCGCCCCCGCTTCCGTCGCCGATCCGCGCTCGCCCCTTCGGGCCCACGAGCCTCTGGCCCCGCATCCCCGGCCCCCGCCCGGCCGCGCGCACTCACCGTCATGCGGCGCCGCCTCGCTGCCGCTGCTGCCCCCGGACGGCTCGCGCGCCGCGCCCTCCCGCGCCTCGGCCCTGGGCGCGGGGCGCGCCGCCAGCCGCCCGGCCGCCGCCACCTCCTCCAGGTCCAGGAGGTGGCTGACCGTGAAGTTCTTGCGCGCCTGGGCGCAGTCGCCCGGCCCCAGCGCGGGCGGCGGCGGCGGCGGCCCCGGGCCTAGCGCCGGCTTGTCCGGGGCGAAGGCGGGGCCGGCCGCGCTGTCCATGCCCGCGGGCCGCCCCGGGGGCGCCGGCGGCGGCGGTGGGCGCGGGTCCGAGGCGCGCGTGGCAGGCGCGGGTCGGAGCGAGCGCGCCCCGGCCGCCCCGCGCTCGGCCCTGCTCCCGGCCGCCTCCTGGCTCCGCGGCCCGCCCGGCGCTGACGTCGGGGGAAACCAACTTTCTTCCCTCCCCTTCTCGGCCGCCTCGCTCGCTCCCAAGTTGCTCCGACGCGAGCTCTCCGGCCACACGCCCCTTCTTGAAGCAGACCTCGCCCCCTGCCTCTCCTCCTCCCCCTTCGCCTCGCCTCGCCCGCCCCCACCGCTGCGGCTGCGGGAGGGAGGGGGTCCCGCGCCAGGCAGGCTGGAGGCTGGGGGCAGGGAGGGGGGACAAGAAAGGGGGGTCCTTCTTTCAGCGTCCCCACCCGCATCTGGAGGAATGGGAAAGTTCAGTGTTTGGGTATGTGTCTGTCTTTTTGTTTTTTTTTAATCCCCCAACAAGTGTCTGAAGAGGTGACAGTGGAGGGATTAGCAGCCCCGCTTCCATTTACAAATTCCTCCGCAGGGGACTTGGGGAGCGACTCTGGGGGAGACGAATTCCACGGAAGATCTGAAACCTCCCAACCCGCCTTTATCCCCATGTGCTCCAATGCTGCCGTCCCTGCCCAGACGGAGGAGAGTCCTGGGTCCGCCTGGTTCGCGCCACCTCGCGCCAGCTTCTCTGCCCCAGAAAGCAGTACATCTTCAAGCCTCTGGGGGTGTAGCATCCCTCTAGCCCGCCTCGGGGATAGTCCAGGCACTCCCCAAGGAAAACCAAAGCAAGAGGAAGGAGGTTCCTCCCCCGCCCCCCCAACAGAAT
Organism: Moschus berezovskii; assembly: GCF_049115385.1. Lineage (NCBI taxonomy): Eukaryota > Metazoa > Chordata > Mammalia > Artiodactyla > Moschidae > Moschus > Moschus berezovskii. Next base: position 6,829,678 of record NC_142470.1, read on the forward strand.
TCCTAGTTTACACACGGAAGATGGATAGATAGCCAGAGGACAGCCAGACTGACAGATGGGTGACAGAGAGAGACAGAGGCCTGCCTGGGTCTCTGCTCTTGTTTTTGTTTTGCAAGGAAAGCACAGAGAAGATGCCCCGGTGGTGAAGCGAGATGGCAAGCCGTCCAGATGCTGCTGGTCTTTCCCCAGAACTGCTCTGCGAGGCCTGGCCTTCCACGGTCCCCTCCACCACTGCAGAGCCATAACGTTTGAGCAAGAAAAATAAGCCCACCAGGAGAAGACCTTCGGAAACTCCTTTCTGGGCTGCCGCAAAGGAAACCCAGCCTGCACACACCCCTGAAAACCTGTGGACAGGCAGCCAGGTTCTGCATGAGCCAGGATTTTGCCCAGAAAGGCATCACCCCCAAGATGAGGCCAAGGGTCCCCCACATTAGCCACAGCCATCCATAAGGGCATATGTGAGGGTAGGTTGAGGACCTGGAAATGATGAGAGATGAGGTTCTTCTTTTTTTTAATTTATTTTATTTTACTGGTCATGCCGCAAAGCACGTGGGATCTTGGTTCCCTTTCCAGGGATAGAACCCCCACTCCCAGCACTGAAAGTACGGAGTCTTAACCACTGGACAGCAAATTCTTCTTTGGAAAGTTGCCCAACGAGTGTCCAATGAGAAAGAGATCCAGGGGCTCCAGGGGTCCCCAGCGCTGCCCACATGTGAGTGGTTGAACGACTTTCTTAGGGACTGAGCAGGGTGTGGCGGTGACTGGGCTCTAGGAACTGCCTGGAAGAACCTCCCTCTTCTGGAGCACCCAGCAAGTGAAGGGTAGGGGGCACTTATCCCGGGAAAAGCCCAGCCGAGCATTCAGAGCAGCATTGATGTCGGAGACCAGGTGCCAGGCCCAGTCCACCAGGCACGGCTGTGTGACCTCAAACATGTCCCTCCCCTCTCAAAGCCCCACCTCCTCCCTTGTGAAGTGAAGTGAAGTCGCTCAGTTGTGTCTGACTCTTTGTGATCCTGTGGACTGTAGCCTACCAGGCTCCTCCGTCTATGGGATTTTCCAAGCAAGAGTACTGGAGTGGGTTGCCATTTCCTTCTCCAGGAGATCTTCTCCACCCAGGGACTGAACCCAGTTCTCCTGCTTGTAGGCAGACGCTTTACCTATCTGAGTCACTAGGGAAGTCCTCCCTTGTAGAAGGCGTCTAATGCTGCACCTACTGCTTGGGTTCTATAGGCATTCCATCAGAGTGCAATCCTGGGCGTATGGCCTAGAACACAGAACACTCTCAGCATCAGCCTGCAGACCTGGAAAGGGCCTGAACATCATCCAGGGTCAAATGCAGACCTTGCACTTCCCAGCTGTGAGCCTTGGCAGTCTATTAACACTTGCCTCTCAGTTGCCGCATCTGTAAAATGGACTCTTAGGAGGATTCAGCAGGTTGATATATGTGGGGCACCTGATACCTGGGGAGCAATCAATTAGTGTTAACAGTTACCATTTTTAGGGGACAACCCTGGAAGTCCACTGGTTAAGATTCTGCTTGCCAATGCAAGGGACACAGGTTCCATCGCTGATCCTGAAAGATTCCACATGCCACGTGGCAACTAAGCTCACGTACCACCACTGCTGAGCCCACATGCCCTAGAGCCTGTGTTCCACAGGAGAAGCCACTGCAAGGAGAAGCCAGCGCACCGCAATGAAGAGTAGCCCCTGCTCGCTGCAACTAGAGAAAAAGTGCAGCAAAAAAGACCCAGCACAGCCAAGAAAATAAATAAATAATATTTTTTTAGGATTAAAAAAAATAAAAACATTTACTCCAAGAAGTCCTGGAAGGCAGTGATGGCAAACTCAAGCTTTAGGGCTAAGGAGACACCAGTTTGAATCTGTGCACTGCCATTTACTAGCTGTGTGGCCTTGAAGAGGTCACTTGCTGGTCTTTCTGAATGTGATCTGTCATCTGTATGATAAAGGGACCAATTTGAAAGGATTCTTGTGAATTTGGCATTCTTCACGTTGTTGTTATGAGGGTGCTAATTCCCCTGGCCAGTCCTAGGGCTGGTGGCTGGGGTGGTACAAGGATGCAGAGTAGGGCAAGTGGCATTGACTGCTATTCTATAGCTCAGCTCTTGAGCATGAGCTCAAGGCCTGAGACAGCCTGGAATGCACCCCCAGGAAACTCCAGTTAACCTGGGAAGGATGGAACTCATTACCTGAAAGGGATACAGCTAAAAGATAAATGACTTCCATGGTGATTTAGATAAATGCTGTGATGCTAACCCACAGTGGGCAATGAAGGGAGAATACGATCCCAGTTTGGAACGTCTCTGTTCAGTGAGTGGTTCCTGAACCAGGCCCTGCTCTAAGCAGGGGGAAGGGGAGGAAGAGGAGGGAAAAGAGAGAGCCCCTGCTCTGCGGCGAGAAGCTGATCCTTAGTTGGTACCTCTGTTGGAGACTGGCTTCCAAGTCTGAGCATGAGTAAAAATGCATATTTACCCCAGTCTTGAAAGCTTCCATGCTTTAAAAAAATGTTAACTTCTCTTATTACAGAAGTGACATGCTTATTGCAGAGACTTTAGAATACACAAATAAAATTAAGAAAATAAAAGCACATATATCCCACTCCTAGAGATTTCTGAGACATGACAGGTTTTATATACATACATATATATATATATATATAAAGTTGGTTTAATGAGAGATTGATGATAATCTTCCTATTTATTCAGTATTGAGTTGAAGACCTAGAAGAAGCTATAAGACAAGAAAAGGGTGTGAGCTGAAAATAAAGAGTATATCTTTCTAGCTTTTATCTATATTCTAGATCGATGGAGAGAATAGTTAAATACACTATAAAAGTCAAATTATGTTGTGTTTTTTAATAGCTTGCACATTATGTCATTAGTGTTGTCCACTATTTATTTTTACTGAAAACCTGCTACTGCTGCTGCTGCTGCTAAGTCGCTTCAGTCATGTCCGACTCTGTGCGACCGCAGAGACGGCAGCCCACCAGGCTCCCCCATCCCTGGGATTCTCCAGGCAAGAACACTGGAGTGGGTTGCCATTTCCTTCTCCAATGTGTGAAAGTGAGAAGTGAAAGTGAAGTTGCTCTGTCCTAGTGATATATTATTCCCCATTGCTGTACATCATTCCCTATTACTTTCCTGATCATAAATACTTAGAAATAGGATATCTGGATGTGGTAGGCAGATAATAACCTCCCAAAGATATTGACATGATAATCCCTGGAAACTGTGGATATGGCAAGGCAAAATTAAGACAGCAGACGGAATTAAGCTTTCCTCTCAGGTGACCTTAAAACAGGGAGAATGTTTCAGATCATCTGCATGGGTCCTTTAAAGTGGAAGAGACAGGAGAGTCATTGCTGGAGTGATGCAATGTGAGAAACTTGACTGGGCAGTGCTGGCTTTGAAGACAGAAGAAGGCCGCCGCTGACTAAGGAACACAGACACTGGAAAAGGCAAGGAGATAGATGCTTCCCTGGAGCCTCCAAAAGGAAATGCAGCCCTGCGGGACGTTGATTTTAGCCCAGGATTTCTGTTCTCAGAGAAAGACCGACGGCAAAAGGAGAAGGGGGTGGCAGAGGATGTGACGGTTAGGTGGCATCACTGACTTAATGGACATGGATTTGAGCAAACTCCTGAAGAGGCTGGAGGACGGAGGAGCCTGGTGTGCTGCAGCCCATGACGTCATAAAGAGTCTGATGCAAAGAGTAACGACTGAACAACAGCAACATCTATTCTCTGAAAAGGTTAATATAATGCCTTTGTATTGTTTCAAAACACTAGGTTTGTGATCATCTGTTACAGGAGCAAACAGACAGCTAAGGCACTGAGTCACAGATAACTGGCCAAAGATTTTAAGACTTTTGATAATATTGCTACGTAGCTGCCAAAAAGGTTGCATCAATTTCTACCCCTGAAGAGCATGCGCCACTAGTTATTTTCTCTACTGATGGCACAGGTCTTTATGGTTTTAGTTAATGTGAGTAAAATGTGCCCAAGAGCTGCCTTGCACTTTCTTTGCCGCACGGCCTCCTCTTGAGGCCGTGACTCCGATGGCCGGCTGCTCTTCCCAGACAGCGCTGTAGCTGTTAAGGACACTCTCAGCACACTTAGATCATTGCACATCAGCAACGTTGCTACTTCCAGTTTCTTGATGCTGCAGTTCAGAAACTTCAGGAAGCCACTGGACAGCCTGTACTCGTTTCCTTGTTGCTCCCGTGATCTCTGCTGGGCATGGAGAACAGGCCCTTGAATCTTCTCTGGATCCCATTGTGAATGCCTCTGAGTTCCTGCCCAACTCCTCCTCTCATCATGCCGACAGACCAGGAAGAAGGATGATAATAATAACAATAGCTCAGACTTCCCTGGTGGTCCAGTGGTTAAGAACCTGTCTGCCAGTTCAAGGGGCACGGCTCCACCCCTGGTTCGAGAAGATTCCATATGCTGTGGGGCAACTAAGCCCGTGGGCCACAACTCCTGAAGCCCGCACCCTGGAGCCCAGGCTCTGCAGCAAGAGAAGCCAGCACCGCAACTGGCGAGCAGCCCCTGCTTGCTGCAGCTAGAGAAAGCCCGAGCACAGCCATAAACAAGCAAAGCGGCAGAACAGCTTACTTTAAAGTTTGAAAGGCACGTTCTTCTCTTAATATGCGTGTTGTTGTTTTTCAGTCTCCCAGTCGGGTCCGACTCTTGGGGACCCCATGGACCGCAGCAGGCCAGACAGCCCCGTCCGTCCCTCCCCATCTCCCAGAATTTGCCCAAGTTCATGTTCATCGCATCGGTGACGCCTTCCAGCCATCTCATCCTCTGACACCCTCTTCTCCTTCTGCCCTTGATCTTTTCCAGCATCAGGGGCTTTTCCAGTGAGTTGTCTGTTCACATCGGGTGACCAAAATACTGGAGCTTCAGCTTCAGCATCAGTCCTTCCAGTGAATATTCAGGGTTGGTCTCCCTTAAGGTCGGCAGGTTTGATCTCCTTGCTGCCCAGGGGAGTTTCAGGAGTCTTCTCCAGCACCACAGTTCGAAGGCATCAATCATCTGGTGTTCTGCCTTCTTTATGGTCCAGCTCTCACAACCACATGTGACTACTGGGAAGACCATAGCCTTGACTATACGGACCTTTGTCAGCAGAGTGATGTCTCTGCTTGAATGAATCACTGAATGGGAATATTTCATGGATACTCTACTTATTTTTGATTTTTTAATTTAATTTTTATTTTATATTGGAGTGTAATTCATTTACATTGTTGTGTTAGTATCAGGTATGTAGCAAAGTGATTCAGTTATACATATCAGTTCAGTCACTCAGTCCTGTCCGACTCTTTGCGACCCCATGGACCGCAGCACGCCAGGCCTCCCTGTCCATCACCAACTCCCCCAGCTTGCTCATACTCATGTCTATCGAGTCAGTGATGCCATCCAACCATCTCATCCTGTCGTCCCCTTCTCCTCCCGCCTTCAATCTTTCCCAGCATCAGGGTCATTTCCAATGAGTCAGTTCTTCCCATCAGGTGGCCAAAGAATTGGAGTTTCAGCCTCAGCATCAGTCCTTCCAAAGAGTATTCAGGACTGATTTCCTTGAGGATTGACTGGTTTGATCTCCTGGCAATCCAAGGGACTCTCAAGAGTCTTCTCCAACACCACAGTTCAAAAGCATTCATTCTTCGGAGCTCAGCTTTCTTAATAGTCCAACTCTCACATCCATACATGACTACTGGAAAAACCAGAGCTTTGGCTAGACGGACCTTTGTTGGCAAAGGAACGTCTTTGCTTTTTCAGATTTTTTTCTCATAGATGTTATTAGTTTAACGGCTACTTGTATTTATTTGCAAAATGTCTGATTATACTCACTACTCATTTTTCTTATGGAATGGTTCTGTTTCTATAACTGGGCCTTTCTTTCACTGCAACAACCTCTGCAGGACACTTGACTGTCAATCACTAAAGGACTAAGCCCATTCCACAGATGGAGAAACAGAGACCAAGGATGGCATGGCATCCTGCAGCTCTTCTGTTCACCTGATGAGCCCCTGCAGCCACAAACCCAACAGTCTCTTCTGAAGGAGACAGTTTAGCAGGGAGAGCACACAGAGGCTCGCGGACCAAGCTGTGTTCACTGCTGCACGTCTGGGGAGTCGTAAACACCGCAGGCTGATGTGCCTCAGATGTGACCAGGCGTGACCGTGACAGATCACAGGGCTCTGTAAATATTGTGTCAGGTTGCTATCACAGCGGGGCTCCCTGCTCACCCCAGACCCCAGTCCACCCTGTGGGAAGTGGAGCCAAGCCGAAACGCTGAGGGCCCCTCCCTCAGCTCACTGCCCAACCTTTTCCCAGCCTCAGTTTCCTTCCTAAGGACCCTCCACACCAGGAAATCCTACTGAAGTGACTGGTTCTCAGTTCTTGGCAAGGGATGAAATATTATATCCCTTTGAAAAATGTTTCTGCTCTACCTGCAAGTCCAAAGATAGAGATGTCCTCCAGATAGAGGGGCTCGTTATTCAGCGAGCCTTCCTGTAAGCCCGGAGATGTACTGAACTGCACCATCTTGCAGCACCCTCACAACAAGCGTGAGGGGAGGGGGACGGAGACTCGGACAGCTTGAGCTCCGTCTCCTGGTAAGCTTGTCAGGCTTCTAACCATCAGGACAAGTTGTCCCATGAGGATTTAGGGCTAAGAAGTCATTTGTTTCTCTTGAAGCATTATGGTCCCTCCTTAAAAAATCAAGATCAAGTAATGAGATCTGCACAACCCATTGCATTTCCCTTTTTTGCCCTGGCTACCAGGAATCCCAGATAATGTTAAGACATCATCGCAGTAACTCTGTCCAGGAGGCAAGTCTGTGTATTAACTTATCCTTTCCTCTCCTTTCACATGACCTTTTCATTTTCCTGTGTCTGTTTTAAATCTTTCTGATGTAGTGGCGCCTGCATTCGGCATTCTCCAGCTGTACGACATTCACTGTGTCACCTAACCTCTTGGCCTTTTGGTTTCCTCACCTGTAAGACTGAGGTAACAACGGGACCTACCTCACAGGGCTGTGGGGAGAATCAAATGAAATGATCTGTGTAAGAGTTGAGTAAAAAGCCTAGCATGAGCCTGGCAAGTGGAAAATAGTCAATAAACAGGACTGATGAGTGTAGTAACAGGCTTTGGGGGACTTCCCTAATGGTCCAGTGGTTAAAACTTCATTTTCCAATACAGGGGGCGCAGGTTTGATCGCTGGTCGGGGAACAAAGAGCCCATGTGCCTCGTGGCCCAAAACATAAAACAGAAGTAATATTAAAACAAATTCAATAAAGACTTAAAAAAAACAAAAAGGCTTTGATAAAGTCAAGAGAGCACAGAGAACCTGTCCTAAATAGGAAGACTTGGCTGGGCATGAGGCTGGCCTGCTGTGTGTCTGCTGTGGACCTGCTGTGTGATTCTGGGCTGCGTGCTTTCCTCTCTGAGCCTTGGCGTCCGTCCTGTCTGTAAACTGCCTGCTCTATCCTTTACAGAGCCGTGTCTGCAGAGCCGGCACGGGAGAAGAAAAGAGAAGTGATGCAGGCCCTGACCCAGCACACAGTAGGGCTCCAGGTGGGGTTATTCTGAAAGAGAACAGTGGGTTGAATGGCTGATGGTCAGGATCTCTGCTGCCCAGGACACAGCTGGCTGGCGGGATGCACTAGGTCTTGGCCATGCTACAATGGCATTTGGGCAGTTCTGGGGACCCAAGGACCCGCCAGGGCTGGAACAGGCCTGGATCTGGGTCCTAGGCCAAATGACAGGCTCCTACTAAGAACCTGCTGCGTGCAGGGCTCCTGGTGGGCACGGCGTGGTGCCCAGGTTACTTACACTCTGGACCCTCTTAGCTGCCCTTGGGGCAGAGCTCATGGGCTTCAGAGGACCAATGGGAAATGGTCCTGAACAACTCATTCCACAGCGATTTACTGAGCACCTACTGTATACAGAGGGCTTCCTGGGTGGTGCCAGTGGTAAAGAACCCATCTGCCAGTGCAGGAGGCGTAAGAAACGCAGGTTCGATCCCTGGGTGGGGAAGGTCCCCTGGAGGAGGGCATGGCAACCTACTCAGGTATTCTTGCCTGGAGAACCCCCATGGACTGGTGGATGCATAGGGTTGCAAAGAGTCAGACATGACTGAAGTCACTGGGCATGCATGCATGTGCTGAATACTGGCATTTTGGAGGAGCATGAAGCCACAGGGGGACACTCAAGAGAGGCTCCAGTTTAATCTCAGCAGCTAGAGCATCACAGACTCAACTCAGGTGCGCCAGGCACTCTGTTCCACAAAGGCGTCTTCCAAGCTGTGGTTCAGGCTCTGGGGACCCATGTGACTCCCAGGTTGAGCCTTGCTGGAAAAACCCTTTCTGTTATTGGTGGACAAACTGAGTCTTGAAGGGGAAAGGCACCCGCTCCAGCCAGCGATCCATCCCACCCCCTCCAGCCCTGGCTTCCCCAGGAATCCAGGGAAGGATGCAGGGTGAGGGGCATGGGCCTAGCTAGGCACAGGGCACCCCCAGGCTCCACAAAGGCATCCAGAGCCCTCGGGCCCTGCCCTGGCTCCCTCGCGGGCCCACCAACATCTTGCTGTGATTACTCTGTGGTGAGCAGAGTGGAGCTGCTCGAGGCCCTTTGCCTGCACTCAGCATGGGGGTGGGGGCCGCTGTGGTGGAGGACGAGGTGGGGCTGAAAGACAGGGCTGGGGCGTTCAGCTCACCAGCTTAATTGGGGATCTAATAGTTATTATTATTTATAACTCAGTCTTGAACCCTCGCCAGGAGAGTGTGTTCACAGCCTGTACGATCCAGGCAGGCGTTAAATAATTAAACCAAGGGCCTAATCGGTGGTTAAACTCCCCATGGGCCCCCACTTCCTTCGTTCACTGATTGCTGATATTTTGGGGGTGAAATATGACCATTTTTACGATCAAAGAGATCAGAGTTCCAAAGGCAAGAAATGGAAAAAAAAAAAAAGGAGGTGGGGGGTGGGGGGCTCTTCCAGTTTTCTTTTCCTCTGACTTAGTGGTCTGGTAAAGTTTCTTTAGACATGCAAAGATTTACACACCTTTCTGCAGGGAGCCTTAAATTACTCCCGATTCCTCACACATTTCCCTCGAGCAGCCAGGAACAGTAAGTCATTGAGAAATGGACCGGCCTCCCGGTAATCACTCGGCGGCCTTTGAGAAGGAGAATGTCTAATGACTTTTTTTTGAAGTGGAGGTCAAGGTTTTTTAAATAAAACAATCTGTATTAATGCAATTTCCTTTTTAGCTGTAGCGATGGACTTTTTTTTCTCTTTTTCTCCTTTTTTTTTCTTTGGCCAGGGTTGGGGGAGGGATGGGAGGCAGGAGTGGGGAAGAGCATGGCCATTTTTTCTCTCTCCAGACAATGTGCCTCTAAGGACATACATTTATTTAAAACTCTGTACATCATCACCCTGTCAGGGCCTCCAAGTGGGACCCCGAGCCTCCCTCCTGGTTTGTTTCGGATCCCGGGGCCGTGTGGACGGCCCAGTGGGCTGGCTGCCTGGGCTTGTCCCGGTCTTCCCGCTCCTCCCCTTAGGGCGGCTGGACTGCTGCCCTGTGTGGCCCCCACCCCCACCCCGTCTGATCACCCAGATCTCAGTGCAGCCCTTTGGCCTCCACCTTCCCATCCCACCCCACCCCAGCTGCCTCACACCGCTCAGCACGGGGTGGGGGACCCCCTTAGGTTCCTGGAGACCTTCTTTCCCTGCCGTCCGAGAAGACATGACTCCACGGTTATGCAGGGACAAACTGACATAACCACCCCAGACAGAGCTGAGTTCCAGTCCCAACTTGGGCACTCTCCAATCTCCCGCCCCCCCCCCCCGCCAGTTTCCCTAAATCTTCCTTTATTTATCTGTCGAATGGAAGGATAAAAAGAATTGCCTGTACCCCTCGGGTCACCACGAGGCTGCAGAAAGCCTCTGCTGGTCACCCTAACCTGTGCGCCATGCCTGCCCCCCAGAGCACACTCCACATATTACAGCGGCCACATCACCACCACCATTACTCCTCTAGACCTAGAGCCTGGTTGCCTGGTGGCTCAGCAGTAAAGAATCTGCCTGCCGATGCAGGAGTCACAGGTTCCATTCCTGGGTCGGGAAGATCCCCTGAAGAAAGAAATGGCAACCCACTCCAGTATTCTTGTGTGGGAAATCCCATGGACAGAGGAGCCTGACAAGCTGTAGTCCCTGGGGTCACAAAGAATCTGACATGACTTAGCAACTAAACAACAAAAACTACAGGCCTAGAGCAGAGCCCGAGGGCAGGACCAGGCCTGTTCCCCAACCCTCGTACCTCTCCCACCCAGCCTCAGCTCACAAGCTGGTGCATCCAAATGCAGGGCTTAGTACCTTTATCAGCACGTTTTTATTGATTGCCTTCCAGTCCTGGGCTGGAGCATGGGGGATAGAGTGGTGACTCAGAGAGCCCGGTCCTGCAGAGATGTCAATAAGCCAGTCTCAGGAGAGAAGTAAACAGATTACAGCTCCGCGGGGGGGAGGGCTGCGGGAGGGCACCGGGAAGGGCTTCCCCAAGGAAGCTGTGTTAAACTGACTCTTGAAGCCTGCCTGGAGAATCCCATGGACAGAGGAGCCTGGCAGACTACAGTCCATGGGGTTGCAAAGAGTCAGGCACAACTGAGTGACTAACATTTCCACTTTGCAGGTGACAGGGGCAGAGTCTAGGGGCAGCCAGGCAGGAGACCCAGCACATGCGAAGGACCCCCACAGCCTCCAACCTTACCTGTTCCAAGCATCCTTTTTGTTCTTGCTGTGCCCCGCTTTCCCTTCCCAGCCAAGGGCGTGAATGACCTTTTTCAACTGTCCTGCATATACCAAGGTCATGAGGCATCCATTCCACAAGCAGGTGCCACCCTCCTCCCTGTGCCTGTTCTGGGCTGGACCTGGGACCACGGTGGGGACTGGGCTCACAATCTGCAGACGAAGCGTGAAGATGGATACTGAACTTCAGCCATCCTGGGCGGGGGTGGGAATGTGGGATCCGGGGAAGGACCCCAGGCTGTGCGGGCTGATGGGGAGTATTGGGTTTTAGGGGAGGAAGATAATTAGCCCAGAGGTTGTCTGCCCACAGTAGAGACCCAGCCCTGGCAGGGGCCTCGGGGGCCTCGGGGGTAGGGGGTGGCAAGCTTGGTGGAGTCCAGGGGCAGGGTTTCAGCATGTGGCTGAGAGGGAACTAAGTTAGTGTCAGGTGGCTCAGCCACTGGGGTCAAGGCCGGGAAGCTGACCACCCATCCCCCTGCCCTTGAACAACCACACTGGCCTGGCTTAGGGCTGCAGCCTGGGGTCTGGAGAGTCCTGCTCCACAGGGGCAAGAGATAGACCCCAAGGCCTCTGACCTCACCTGCTCGCTCAGTCAGCTCCTGCCCAGGAAAGCCTAGGCCTGTGCCTAGCACCAGCTGCCCGGCCAAGGAATCGCAGTCGCTGTGACCCAGGCAGAAGCCAGAAACGCCTGGGATCAAACCCCTGTGCTTCCACCCGTGTGCTCTGTGACCCCAGGCAAGTCATTTCTCTCTCATCTGTACCTACACCTCTGGAGGATTCACCCACAATGCATTTCAAGCCTGGCAGGGCCCTGATAAATGCTGGTTGGCGGAGGGGCCCTTGGCTGAGCATGTGGATTTCTGGGATTTTCTGGAACCTACTCTCTTGGTCTGCGGAGTAGACCTTGACCTCTGGTCACTGCTGACTCCCCTGAGGCCAAATCCCAGGGAACAGCTCCCCTGCCGCCCCAGGCCTCTTCTGCCCTGGCTTTCCCGGCCCCGCCTCCGCCTCCGCCTCCGCGCTCAGCCAGCTCCTGTCTCTGTGCCTGCACCACGGTTTCACTGTCTTTGGTTTCCCTCCATCTTTGTCTGCCAGGAACTGTGTCCCAGAGGAACCAATACTCCAGGGCTTTTCCAGAGATGGGAAGAGGGAGGCAGGGAATGAGAGAGAGAGGGGGAAGAGAGGAGGGAAAAAAAAATCAAAGCCCACATATTGGTTCCAGATGTGGCCCTCTCTCCCAGTCCTCTCCAGCAATTTAATTAAATTCCCCCAGACAGCCAGGAGGGTTTCTTAATGATCAAATTTCCCGGCTCCCCTCCTAGAACGGGCCCTCTCTGTCTCCCTGACGGATGGCCGACGGGACTCTTCCTGCCGTCCGCTTTGCCAAGCAGGGCCCGTGGTGGTGGAGTGGGGTGGGGGGCTTCCCCAGAGCACAAAGGACCCTGCTCTGGGCCCCCCTCTGCCCCCCTCCATCCCCAAGGGCTCTGAGCCCTCCTGAGCCTTCGCTTGGCAGAGCCTCGCACTCAGCTGAGCTGCAAGGGGTGGAGGGGTCTGAGTGGTCCTTGCCCTGAGCTCCGCCTCTGGGCCTGCCTGCCAGGAACTGAGGCCAAGCGGGTGACAGTGGGGGTCAGATGGGGAGTCTGAGTGAATCAAGACTCTGGGCCCACAGACCAGCGAGGCATGGGGCAGGCTCAGACCTCCTGGGCACCCTCCCCAACCTATTTTGGCAAGGAGATAGACCAAGGCTCATCGAGGGCAAGGCCTGGGCCAAGGTTGCACATACCTGCCTGCCAGGGACGGAGAGGCAGACACAGACGGACCAGCATTTAGGTGGAGAGGATATGCCCGGAGGAGGCCTGGGATGGTTCCCACATGTGAAGTTCAGTGTCCTTCTCAGCAGGACCCCTGACTGCTGGAGCAAGAAGGAATCTAGGTGAGCCTTGAAGCCACCATTTTCTTGTGCCCATGAGGCAGTTGAGAACAAGTCAGACCAGACCCCAGACCCCAGACCTCCCATCTCGAGGTGGGGGCCCTGAGGGGCTCTGCGTGGACTGAACATTTGTCCCCACCCCACAAATTCATACACGGACACCCTAACCTCCAATGTGATGGTGTTAGGAAGTGTGACCGCTGGAAGGCGTTAGCTTAGATGAGGTCCTGAGGATGGAACCCCCACAAGAGGATTAGTGCCCTTATCGTCATGTGAGCACACAGGGGATGGCGGCCGCCTACAAACTGGAAGAAGAGGCCTTGGAATGAAACCTACCTTGCTGGCGTCTTGATCTTGAACTTCTCAGCCTCCAGAACTATGAGAAATAAACATCTATTGTTGGAGCCACCTAACCTATGGTACTTTGTACGGCAGCCAGAGCTAAGACAGGCTGTAAGTACCTTCTCCCCCTGTTCTCCTTCTGATCCCTAAGGACTCACCTCTTCTGGAAGAGGCTGAGGGGTCAGGTGAGGCCTCCGATGTGGGCACACAAGGATGCAGAGAAAGGGGAGGGGTCCCTCAACATCCCCTCTGCGGCTCTGGGCTGCCCATCTTGGGGCTTCGTCAGGGGCTAGCCTAGCCCACAGCTGGCTCTCACAGGCCCCACATCAGGATCACCTGGCAATGTCTGGATGTGGAATGCAGCAGGGACATGTCAGGGAGGAGGCTGCCCTTGGAGCAGGGGCTGTAGCCAGCAGGGCCGGATTTCCTGGAGTGGGGCAGGTGGTGGGGAAAAAGCAGGGAAAAGATGGGGGCAGAGATGTCCCTGGGGGTTGGGGGGTCTTGAAAATGCTCCTGAGTGCTTCCTAGGAGAGAAACAGAACGAGGGAGGGGACAGGACACTCTTTCCCCAGCCCAGCCCAGAGCCTTCTGGCCACTTCTGCTCCTGGTCCCCTGGTCCCTCAGCTGCCCCCTGAGCCCCACAGAGGGCCAGGTCCTTCAGCGTGGGGACTGCAGCCAAGCAGGCTGGGCCGCTTGTGAGGGTTGGGAGGGGGGGTCAGGGTGGGGTCAGGTGTGGGGGAGGGGAAAGGAGCCAGAGAGGAGTTTAGGTGGGGAAGCACGCAGGAGAAAGCCCAGGGTGGCGGTGGTGGCCCCACAGCCGCACCAGAGGGGGTCTGCCCAGTCCACCTCTCTGCCAGGCCCGCCAGGCCTGTAGCTGGCAGCCCCACCGAGGGGAGGAGGGAGACTAGTTCTTGTGGCGGACTGCTGCATCTCCAAGGGGTGGCTCAGACGGTATAGAATCTGCCTGCAGTTCAGGAGACCCGGGTTCAATCCCTGGGTCTGGAAAATCCCCTGAAGAAGGAAAGGGCAACCCGCTCCAGTATTCCTGCCTGGAGAATCCCATGGACAGAGGAGCCTGGCGGAACAGACAGTCCATGGGGTCGTAAAGAGTTGCACACGACTGAGTGACTAATGCCAAGTACCTTACTTCAGGAAAACTCTGCCAAATCAAAAGAGAGAGAAATAAAAGGGGAGGGGGTTTTCCCCCAATTTTCCCCTCCAGGGCCTTATAAGGGAAAGACCTGGCTTCCAACAGGGGGCATTGGGAAGGTGGGGTGCTGGGCTGGGGCCATGACATTGGCCCTCCTGCAGCCTCTGCCCTGAGTGTGTGTGTGTGTGTTTGTGTGTGAATGCGTGTGCATGTCTGTGTCCAGCAAGTGAGTGTTTGCGTGTGAGAATGTCTTGCGAGTATGAATGCAGTGTCACACGCACATGTGGGTGTGTGAGGGTGCCTGTGTGTGAAAGTCTGTGTGAGCATGTGTGAGCGTGTAAAAGGGTGAGCAGGAGTTGGGGAGAGGGGAGCGGGAGGGAGTGCGGGGGACCATGGCTGGGCAGGGGGTGGGTTTCCAGGGAGACGCCAAGGGCCAGGCTCGGCCTAGAGTCCTGGGGAGCCGCTTTCTGGCTGGCTGCCCTGGAGCTGGTCAGTCCTCTCTGCAGGCCTTGGTCTCCCGGACTATGACACAGGAATACTGCTGTCGCTTCCTTCCTGGGGTGCTCTGACCAGTCGATGAGACATCCATGTGAAGTGAAGTGAAAGTCGCTCAGTCCTGTCCGACTCTTTGCGACCCTGTGGACTACACAGTCCATGGAATTCTCCAGGCCAGAATACTGGAGTGGGTAGCCTTTCCCTTCTCCAGGGGATCTTCCCAACCCAGGGACTGAACCCAGAACCCACACTGCAGATTCTTTACCAGCTGAGCCACCAGGGAAGCCCAAGAATACTTCCCAAGAATACTGGAGTGGGTAGCCTTTCCCCTCTCCAGGGGATCTTCCCAAGCCAGGGATCGAACTCAGGTCTCCCGATTCTTTACCAGCTGAGCCACAAGGGAAGCCATGCAGAGCTTCTAATCTGATTCACGGGCCCAGGACGCCCTCCACCGGAGGCTGCTGCCATCACCAGTGTGTCATTCACGCAGTCAACCTGGGCCCTGTGGTACCAGAGGACTGGGGAGGGCAGTGGCAGGAGGGCAGTCAGGGGAGGCGGGGGCATTCAGGAGGGCCTCGGGGCTGGTGACCTGTGCACTGGGTAGGATGTCCCTAGGTGAAGTTGGGAGAAAAAGTTTTTTTAATTAATTATTTGGCTGCGCTGGGTCCCAGTCGCAGGACGCGGGATCCCGGATCTTCAGTTCCGATACGTGAACCCTTAGTTCAAGTGGGGTCTGGTTCCCCGACCAAGAACTGGACCCAGGCCCCCTGCACAGAGTCCTATTTTCTGGACCACCAGCAAAGTCCCAGGAGGAGAGAGTCTTTGTGGACAGACCTTGCTCTGGTGCTCTATGGTCTTCCCTTCAATCCCAGGAGTAAGAGTGTTCAGGGCTGGATCCTGCCTCTGGCTGGTTTAGCATTTTGAGTCTCAGGTAGGACACAGTCCTTGGTAAAAAGGTGGAAAATACACAGAAGCACAAAGAAGATCAAAGTTTCCCCAATCCCAGCCCCTAGAAATAATCACTGCTAACATCTCAGTACGGGACCATCAAGAATTACTCCTGGGGACTACCCTGGTGATCCAGTGGTTAAGATTCTGTGTTTCTGATGCAGGGGGTGTGGGTTTGATCCCTGGTTGGGGAACAAGGATCCCAGATGCCATGCAGCATGACCAAAAATTTAAAAATAAATAAAAGAATTAGCCCTTCCATGCACACACGTACACACACACACACTTTTTCCCAACTGGGATCAGACAGCACCTACTGTTCTGTAACTTACTTTGCTGAGCTTCTATAGAGCAGAATCAAGCATGTGGTAAGTCCCATATGTCAGCTGTTTTCACTGTTATTGTTGAAAAGCTAGAGAGGCTACACTTCTCTCCTTATTTTGGTCGACCCTTTCTCATCCTTTGTGACAAGGCTATGCATGTCCTTTGACCATTCTTCTCTTAGTGTTTTCGTTTTCTTCTTGTTGATTTTCAACAGTTCTTTATATATGAAGGTTATCCCCTCTGCATTAGGTACTCAGAGTGACTCCCAAACTCCCTGGGGAGAAGGGGGCGGGGACAGACCCTGCTAGGGTCTGAGCACTGAGTGCTTAGCCCCAGGCCCACTGCCTGCTAAGAAGCCTGGATTTGGGTGGCAGGAAGTGGCTGGACTGGCAGGATAGTGAGAGGCAGGGGAAAAAAGAGAAGGTTCAGAGCTGAAACGAGAGGCTCTGAGTGACAGAGCCTTAATGGGAGGCAGATGGAGGAAACAGCATTGCCCTTGCTGACGGGAAGGAGGTCACGGGTCATGGAGCTTTCTAAAGATAGGCGTCTAGGAGACGGGCAGGCGACAGGGCCCGCTCCATGGTGTGCTGCCCAGGGGCTGGGACGGAGCAGGGGTCAGCCCCTCCCTTCTGCATGTCCAACCCTCTCAGGCCCAGAGCAGAGGAGCTGCAGGCACCTGACCCCTGGAGGCCAGGTATGTGGAAGAGACCCCCAAATTCGGGTTAATGACCCAGTCTAGCTGTGCAACACTAGGCAAGCACCCAAACCTCTCTGAGCCTCAGTTTCCTTGTTGAAAAGGGTGTAGTACCAACAGCTACTTATTGCTGTTCAGTCTCTAAGTCATGTCTGACTCTTGGCAACCTCATGGGCTGCAGCACGCCAGGTTTCCCTGTCCTTCACTATCTCCCAGCATTTGCTCAAATTCATGTCCATCGAGTCAGTGATGCCATCCAACCATCTCATCCTCTGCCACCCCCTTTAGGAGGGTATATTAAGATTAGTATGTCAAACGTTACTATAGAACAGGCTCAGTAAATAAAAGTTAACATGTGATTGTTACTGTTTTAATCACTAGACAATTATTCTTTCCTTGCTGGCAGGGCCCATTGGCGACATCAAGGATCTCTTCATTGGCTCCAACTCTGTCAGAGCCAAAGGTCTTTGAGTTACAGGTGGGGAAACCAAGGCCCAGCGTCCAGAAGGGTCATACCTGGAGTCATCCACTGGAGTGGCTGTGTATCCTCCAAGGAGATATTTTAAATCCTAATCCTGAGGAACATATGACCGTGTTCTTATTTGGAAATAAGTTTTTTGCAAATGTAATCAAGTTAAAGTGAATTCATACTGGATTAGGGTAGGCCCTCAATCCAGTGACTGGTGCCATTTAGAAAGGACAGGGAGATCTGGACACAGACACAGATGTAGGAAAGAAGGCCACATGAAGACAGAGGTAGGCAGAGATCAGTTCAGTTCAGTCACTTGGTCGTGTTCATCTCTTCGTGAACCCATGGACGGCAGCACGCCAGGCCTCCCTGTCCATCACCAACGCCCAGAACTGACTCAAACTCACGTCCATTGAGTCAGTGATGCCATTCAACCATCTCATTCTGTGTTGTCCCCTTCTCCTCCTGCCTTCAATCTTTCCCAGCATCAGGGTCTTTTCCAATGAGTCAGTTTTCTGCATCAGGTGGCCAGTGTATTGGAGTTTCAGTTTCAACATCAGTCCTTCCAATGAATATTCAGGACTGATTTCCTTTAGGATGGACTGGTTGGATCTCCTTGCAGTCCAAGGGACTCTCAAGAGTCTTCTCCAACACCACAGTTCAAAAGCATCAATTCTTCGGTGCCCAGCTTTCTTTATAGTCCAACTCTCACATCCACATGTGACTACTGGAAAAACCATAGCCTTGACTAGATGGACCTTTGTTGGCAAAGCAATGTCTCTGCTTTTTAATATGCTATCTAGGTTGGTCATAACTTTTCTTCCAAGGAGTAAGCGTCTTTTAATTTAATGGCTGCAGTCACCATCTGCAGTGATTCTGGAGACCCCCAAAATAAAATCTGCCACTATTTCCACTGTTTCCCCATCTATTTCTCATGAAGTGATGGGACCGGATGCCATGATCTTAGTTTTCTGAATGTTGAACTTTAAGCCAACTTTTTCACTCTCCTTTTTCACCTTCATCAAGAGGCTCTTTAGTTCTTCTTTGCTTTCTGCCATAAGGGTGGTGTCATCTGCATATCTGAGGTTATTGATATTTCTCCCAGCAATCTTGATTCCAGCTTGTGCTTCATCCATCCCAGCGTTTCTCATGATGTCCTCTGCATATAAGTTAAATAAGCAGGGTGACAATATACAGCCTTGATGTACTCCTTTCCCTATTTGGAACCAATCTGTTGTTCCATGTCCAGGCAGAGATCAGGTGATACCAACGCGAGCCATGCCCAGAGATGCTAAAAACCTTATCTATTGTCTTCAGAGGGAGCATGGCCCTGCTGACACTTTGAGGTCAGAGTTCTGGCTCCCAGGGATGGGAGAGAACAGATTTCTGTTGTTTTAAGTCACCCGGTTCCTGGTGCTTTGTTCTCACAGCCTCAGGGAATGAACGAAGCCAGGGTAGAGGCTGGCCTCAGACCAGGTTGTGTCCTCCCCTCCCAGTTCTGCCCTGGACCCCATAGAATGGTCTAGAAGATGGGCCTCCTGCAGTTACTGGCCACGTGCTGTAGCCTTCTCCAGGCCCCTTAGGCCCCTCACCTGTGCCATGGAGCAAGTGACTTGGGATCAAACAAGGCTGTGAAACCCGGGGGTCACCTGGGGGTGCCTGTGCCATTCAGGGCCCCGGGATCAATTGAGGGGTGGGGTATGAATCCTTCAAAAAGGGGCAGACATTCCCAGCCCCCCAGGGGAACTCCTGCGGAGACTGAGGTGCACCAGATCAAGGGCCCCATCGAGAGGGGTCTTGTTGCCAGATAGGAATTTGGGCCCAGGTGTCCAGTCTTCTTATTTTACCAGACAAACTGGAAATCTCCACTTCTGTGGGAGCAAAATAAATTTCCCAGTTTCACTTAAGGAGAAGACACTTCTTTCTGGAGTGAGAACCAAGGCTGACATGTGCTGGGAATGAGGGACTTTGTGGTCTGGCGCCCCTTCCGGCAAGCCTGCTCTGTGTGTGTGTGTGTGTGTGTGTGTGTGTGTGTTAGTCGCTCAGTTGTGTCCAACTTTTTTCGACCCCATGCTGTAGTTGGCCAGGCTCCTCTGTCCGTGGAATTCTCCAGGCAAGAATACTGGAGTTGGTTGCCATTTCCTCCTCCAGGGGATCTTCCCGACCCAGGGATCGAACCCGGGTCTCCTGAATTACAGGCAGATTCCCTGCTGATCCCCCACTACTTTTCTTGCTCCTTTAGGCAACGGAGGTGGAGGCAAAATTAGGTCTTCTGAGGCCTGATGGGGATTTTAAAGGTTCATCCCTTGATCTGCACAACCACCCTGTAAACTGAAGAATTATAAGCAAGCAATTGTCCAGCCCTTGCTGCATACTGGACCCTGCTGGGTCCCCATAACTGGACCTGGAAGGCTTTGGATTGGTTTTTTCTTAGTGGCTGGGGGAGCACTACTCAACCCATTTTTTAAATGTTTAATTGTAGGCACATGGGGTTGTCTTTAAATTCATCTCTAAAGGTTTTCCACTTCCTTCAACAAGACTCCTCCCTGACAGGTGTCAGTTGGGAGAGACTCCCAAGCCCACGTGGTGGAGGGTGGGGGGCGATGGGAGACAAAGGCTGCCACCTGAGCGGCTCGGACTGGCGCACCCCTTCACGACGGGCTTTCCAGAAGCCCGAAGACCTCAGGGCTCCACCGTGGGCCTCGAGGTTGTGGACGTTCGAATGCGAGGCCCGAGGCCAGACGCTACTCCCTAGAAAAGTGGCCCCAGACTTGGGCTCCTTCCTGTTAGACTCGACTGACAGTAACAGCGCTCTTGACCCAAGATCTTGCGTGGGTTTGATTATCCCCACTCTACAGATGAAGAAGGTAAAGTTCATTGAGTCCATCAAGGCAGAAAGTAGAAGAAACCCCAGTAGGCTGAAAGGGCTAAGGAATCGTCCCTATCGCCCGTCGGGGTGGGTGTGGCCCAGTCAGCGTGCGGAGAAGGTGAAGGCCAGGCCTAGCCGTGGTCCGACCCAGGTCCGACCCAAGTCGGGGGCACCGGGGGTCCAGCCTTCCTGGGAACTGGGCAAGGATCCGGCCGGTGTGTGCTCGCTCAACGGGCGGAGCTCGGACGGCGCCCAGCGGCCGCGAGTGGGATAGCAAGGCGGAGCCGGGCTGGGCCGGGAAAGGGGCTTGCGGGCCTCGGGCTGGGATCGGACTTGGCTGCGGGTCCGCGCCTGCAGTCCCGCGGGGCCGCCCCCCAAGACACCCCTAGCTTGCGCCTCCTGTCGCACCGCGACCCTCCGCACCCGCAGAGGGCGCTGTCGCCGCCGCCGCGCTCCCTTCCCCGGGGCCTGCGCGGGCCGGAAGCGCGCGGGTGACTTCCGGCGCGTAGCCCCGGCTTGGGCGGTGCAGCGGGCCGGGCGCGGGGCTGGGGACCGGACCCGGCGAGTGAACCTGGTCGGGACCGCGGGCCCCGCGACGCACCCCAGCCGGCGTCTCGGCCTCGGTGGAAGGTGCGGCCGCCGCCATGCCGTTCCTGCATGGCTTCCGGAGGATTATCTTCGAGTACCAGCCGCTCGTGGATGCCATCCTGGGTTCCTTGGGCATCCAGGACCCCGAGCGGCAGGAGCCCCTGGACGGGTAACTCGCGCCCTTCCCCGCCTCAGACCGGCGCGGCACCCCTTTCCTTGTCCCCACAAATATGGCGGGCGGTGTCCTCGTCTGTCGGACGAGACCGAGCGCGGGCAGGGATGGCTGAAGGCGGCCGCGGCCCGCTCGGGGAGGGCCGTGGGGCGGGGTGGCAGCAGGGCCTCCGCCGCAGCGCCCCGCCCTGCGCCCTGCCTGTCCTGTGCCCTCTACCTGGGGTTGCAGAGGAGCAGGGTGTAATCGATAAACGCGGCGCGGGATGAGCTTTCTGCAGCCCCGAGTTTCCCGTTTGGTATAGACAGGCGCGGGTCTGTCATACGTGAACCTGTGGGAAGGCTGTTCAGAAGGCGCATCGTTTAGAGGCTTCATCGGCGAGCTAAAACCCTCAGCCTTCGTGGTGATCGTGCTCCCAGAGAGGAGAGGCTGACAGTGGTTAAAGTGGTATATTCTGCCTTACGTGGAGCGGAGAAAAGAGCCCAGGAGAGGGGATCGGGGTGTGTCTCGGGCATCAGTTGGAACTGGCGAGGGGGGTAGGCGGGTTGGGGCTGTGGTGCAGGGGGCTTTCTGGGTCCTTCTACCTTCGGTGGACCGAAAGCCTCAGAGTGTGATAGGCCTTGGGGAGGTCTGCTGGCCGCCCTGGCTGCGGGTGGCCTGAGCTGGGGCGCAGCACCTTCTGCAGACCCGGCTCAGTCGGTGTCTGGTTCTTGCTGGCCGGGAGGGTTCCCCTCAGGGCCAACGGCGCAGGTGTATGAGGCTTTGTACCCAAACCAGGGGCCGGGTTGTATGGGTGATTTGGAAGGAGGTTGGTGACAGCTCCAATCCTTTCTCAGCAAACCTGAGGAGTCTGCTCCATTGAAAAGATCCAGCTTGGTCCTCTTTCTCCCACCAACCTTTTCGGAAAAGACTTTCTGCTCCATGGAGCCAGGGCCCTGCCTGGGGTGGGGGCAGGGACAAAGTGGGGGGTGACTGCAGGAGACCAGAGGCCACCTACCCACAGGGTGCCCAGCCAGCTTGTCCCACCCTCAGCTGCTCCTCTCTCCTGCCCAGGCCCAGTTACGCCGCCAGTGAGGAGAGCCGCATCCTTGTTCTCACCGAGCTGTTGGAGAGAAAAGCCCACTCTCCATTTTACCAGGAAGGTGTCAGCAACGCTCTGCTGAAGATGGCCGAGCTGGGGCTGACGCGCGCAGCCGCCGTGCTCCTGCGGAATGGAGCCAATCTCAACTTTGAAGGTCCGCCGGAGGCCAGAGGACGGGGGTGGATAGATGGCTTAAGTGTGGCACTGCTGGGGGTGGGTGGTCAAGCCTCAGGCTCTGCTTTTGGAAGGTCCTGCCCTCACCTGTTTCACGGGTGATGGCTAAGGAAACCCACACTGGGTGGCCTCCCGTCCCCCTTCAGGTTCCCCAGTGGCCCTTAACCACCTCTGATCAGGACCACGTTTGTCACTGCTTCTATCAGGTGATTGACTTAGCAAACTTTCCCCCAGCTCCCAGCTAAATCCTTGCTTCCATTAATGTGAAAATGGGGCTGCTGGCACTGTGCCCAGAGCTAAGGGAAAGTAATTTTCTGCCACTGGTTCTGAGCCATGTTGCATGCTGGTTCCTGCCACAGGGAGAGGGGGAAACAGATAAGACACATTGGGCATAAATCACGGATGGACGGTGTTGGCGTCTAGCTGGTGCCCGGGAGGTGCTGATGGAGCCGTCTTCCTTCCCTCTTTGTTTTGCCCTGGATTGGGGCTGGGGAGGCAGGCAAGGTCAGCCAGGAGACACTCGGGACTGACTTGTTCCTGAGTGGGGGTTTTTGTGCTGATACAGGACGTGCCAGGCGTGTCTCTCCTCCTCTTTGGAGCACAGGCTCAGAGGCTGCTGGGCTCCTGGGACGTCAAGGAGCTGGGGGAGGCATTCTGCAGTCAGTCACTTGGGAGACCCAGCTTTGAGCATTTGTGGGTGTTCATCCCCACAGCCTTGTTTTAGGTCCTATTTTACAAAAGGGACTAAAACCCAGATTAAATACCTTGTCTGTTCATTGGAACACCTCCCCAGGACCCAAACCTAGGCCTGACTCCGAGCACCCTAGCGTCCGATGAGGACAGCTGTGTCCTGACCCCTCACAGTGCCAGGATCCCTTGGGTCGGAGCGTTGGGGCTGGGCTGCCAGGCTGGTTCTGGAATCCCGTGAGAATGTGCCGAAGGGCAGGTTTGATGTGAGCTGTGTCTGCGCCTTCAGACCCGGTCACCTACTACACGGCGCTGCACATTGCCGTCCTGCGAAACCAGCCTGACATGGTGGAGCTGCTGGTGCGCCACGGGGCCGACATCAACCGGAGGGACCGGGTAGGAGCCAGCCCTGCTCTGAAGGAGGGATGTGGCCGGGGCCCTGAGCCGCTCACAGGCCCCAGGGCCAACCTGGCTGTGCTTTCTCTGCTCAGATCCACGAGAGCAGCCCCCTGGACCTGGCCAGCGAGGAGCCGGAGCGCGTGCCCTGCCTGCAACGTCTCCTGGACCTCGGAGCAGACGTCAATGCGGCCGACAAGCATGGTGGGTGTCCCCCGGAGAAAGGCAGGATAGGCTGGGGCCAGACTGCCTTGTGAGGTAACCCTGGGCATGCTGGGGTGATGGCTCGGCAGGCAGGCTGGTGGCAGCCCGTCTGATGGCATAGCACGGCTGGGTGCACGCTGGTGACTTCTGCTGACTCACAGAGGCTCGGGAGGCAGTACATCTTGGCCCCCCGAGGGCATCTGCAGGAGCTGGACCTGTGCGCTCAGCTCCTGAGTGATGGGGCTTCCTTCTGCCCAGGCTGGTCTCGGGTAGCATCTTCAGTCAGTCAGTTCAGTCGCTCAGTCGTGTCCGACTCTTTGCGACCCCATGAATCGCAGCACACCAGGCCTCCCTGTCCATCACCAACTCCTGGAGTTCACTCAGACTCATGTCCATCGAGCTGGTGATGCCATCCAGCCATCTCATTCTCTGTTGTCCCCGTCTCCTCCCGCCCCCAATCCCTCCCATCATCAGAGTCTTTTCCAGTGAGTCAGCTCGTCGCATGAGGTGGCCAAAGTGTTGGAGCTTCAGTTTTAGCATCTTAGGGTCCAGAAAAATCCTACTCCTCCTGGCCCTTGTGGTCCCATAGTGGAGAGAAAACGGCCAGAAACCTGTCCCCCTGAGCTGTAGCTGAGAGGTCAGTTTGGAGTTTTTTTTATTGTTTATCTTTGGCTGTGCTGGGTCTTCGTTGGTATGTGGACGTTTACCTAGCTGTGGCGAGTAGGGGCGACTTCCTGGTTGCAGCAGGCTTTCCGTTTCGGAGGCTTCTCTTGAACACGGGCCTGGGCGTGTGGACTCAGTGGCCGTGGCTCCTGGGCTCTCCAGCACGGGCTTAGCTGCTCCGTGGATAAGGGATCTTCTGGACCAGGGATCAAACCTGTGTCTCCTGCACTGGCAGGTGGATTCTCTACCACTGAGCCGCCAGGGGCGCCTGAGATCAGTTTGGTTTCTGTTAATTTATTTGGCTGCACCGGGCCTTAGTTGTTGCATGTGGGATCTAGTTCCCCAGCCCAGATCAAACCCAGACCCCAGCACTGGGTGCGCAGAGTCCTGGCCACTAGGCCACAGGGAAATCCCCAAAACCAGTTGTTTTTAGCCTTCGTTATCTGTTCCTGAGGGTCTGTATCTCCTCTCCCACCCCTGGGCTGGCCTAGCCTGAGTTCGGCTTCCCCACCTCCCACCCCCGCCTCACTGGCTCTCCCTCCCCAGGCAAGACGGCCCTGCTGCACGCTCTGGCCAGCAGTGACGGGGTGCAGGTCCATAACACTGAGAACATCCGACTCCTGCTGGAGGGAGGTGAGCCCCACCCTTGCGTGCAGCCCCCGGACCGTGAGGCTTGGCTCCGCCGGGCCGAAGGCCTCCTCCCACCTTCTCTTCCCCCTCCTGGCTCTCCTAGGAGCGGACGTCAAGGCCACCACCAAAGACGGGGACACAGTGTTCACCTGCATCATCTTCCTGCTGGGCGAGACGGTGGGAGGCGACAGAGAGGAAGCCCAGCTGATCAACCGCTTCTGCTTCCAAGTCACGCAGCTGCTGCTGGCCCATGGCGCCGACCCCAGCGAGTGCCCGGCCCACGAGTCCCTCACACA
This sequence comes from Moschus berezovskii, assembly GCF_049115385.1. Lineage (NCBI taxonomy): Eukaryota > Metazoa > Chordata > Mammalia > Artiodactyla > Moschidae > Moschus > Moschus berezovskii. Next base: position 6,854,610 of record NC_142470.1, read on the forward strand.
CATCTGCCTCAAGAGCTTCAAGCTGCACTTCCCGCTGCTCCGCTTCCTGCTGGAGTCAGGAGCCGCCTACAACTGCTCCCTGCACGGCGCATCCTGCTGGTCTGGCTTCCACATCATCTTCGAGAGGCTCTGCTCCCACCCGGGCTGCGCGGAGGACGAGAGCCACGCGGACCTGCTGCGCAAGGCCGAGACTGTGCTGGATCTCATGGTGACCAACTCCCAGAAGCTCCAGCTGCCCGAAAACTTCGACATCCACCCTGTGGGCAGCCTGGCGGACAAGATCCAGGCCCTGCACTTCTCCCTGAGGCAGCTGGAGAGCTGCCCCCCGCCCCTCAAGCACCTGTGTCGCGTGTACATCCGCCTCTACCTTCAGCCGTGGCCCGTGGACGCCAAGGTCAAGGCCCTACCTCTGCCCGACAGGCTCAAGTGGTACCTCCTCAGCGAGCACAGTGGCACCGTGGAGGATGACATCTGACCGTTGGGCTGCGGGGCGGGGTCTGGGCAGCCCCGTCGGCCTGTGGGTGATTGAAGTACCAGGGTGGCCCGAGGGGATGGCCTTCGGGCCGCCTGTCAGAAGGTGCAGGGTGCAGCCAGGCGGCTGCAAGCACTCCAGTGGGGAAGGCCTCTCTCTGCAGGGAGACTGCCCCTGCTTCCCCTGGCAGCAACTACGAGCCTCAGCCCACAGTGGAACCGGGGACGGGGTTTAGGACAAGCACGGACCCTCCTGATGGGAGGGAGTGCCCAGCACTGAGAGAAGCAAGGAGCTCCACACCTGCGCCCTCCTGAGGAGGCCGGCTTGGCCTACATGGAGACGCCAGGAGGGGCCTGTGGGGTGCAGCCCAGCTGAGACCCTTGACTCTTCACTCAAGATTCTGTCAAAAGAATAAGTGCTTCAGGGCAGGCAGGAGAGAGCTGAGCTAACTCCAGCCAGCTTCTATAGTTTTGGGGCCAAGCCGCCCACCACCCCGCCCACCAAGGGGCAGGGCCGTGCTCTGGTGGCAGCTCTGTTTGTGCCAAACCTGGGGTTTGGGGACCATGCCTTCTAAAAAGCAATCATGCATGACCGTGGGCTGTCTTTCTGAAATGTCTCACATCGTGAGGGGATGGGAAAAGCTACCAAGGCTGAAAGCCAACCTCCGCCCTGTGTTGAGCCCTCACCAGGCTGCCTGCGGGTCACACAGAGTGGTCATTGTGAATTGTGTAACTGCCTTGGAGATAAGCTGAGGCGACTAAAGGGTATATTTATAAAATTAAACTGATTTCTCTTGGCCTTAAAGATCCTTGTGTAACATTCACACACACATGTCCACCACCTTCTGAATTCAGGATAAAGGATCCCATGGCAGCCAGGAGGGAGGGATGGCAGGCACAAGATGCTGCGCTTAGAGCAGTTTTCAAGCCACACAACACGGTTGTCCCAGTAAAGACGAGCACCACTCCAGACGGGCGAGGGCCTTTCTGGTATAGGCTTCACCCTTTTATTTTTGACTGAAAATGCCCCCCGAGGAGGAGCCACAAGGCACAGCCAGGAGTGACGTTCTGGCCTCTCCCCTTGCCGCAGGCTGTGGTGACCATCATGTTAGGACACCAGGGCCCCATCCCCACCAGCACCAAAAATGGGGACATGCCCCCATTTCCCAACAGCACCAGGCACGTGGACATGCCCCCATATCCCAACAGCACCAGGCATGTGGACATGCCCCCAGCCCCACGATTCAATAGGTGCCATGTGGGCTTTGGCAGCCAGGAGGTTCAGAGCTGCAGGCCCCACAGCCCCAGCTCCCCTCCTACCCCGAGGCACAGTCCTCAGCAACTGCATTAAGGGTCATTCTCTTCCTCCTGAAGCAGCCAGGCCTGTGGCTGGAGGGCCAGCCAGTGTCCTGGAGGTGAGGGACTCACTCTTGCTTCTGATGGAAGCACAGGGGCCCAGGAGTTGCCCAGTCCCCACCTCGCTGCAACCTCACCACCCCATCCAGCAGCACCCCTCTGGACCGGGTTCCCTTATGCCTTTTTGAAAAAGAGCCTGTTTGGCAGTGGACGGCAGACAGGTGTATTTAGTGACCGCGCTCAACACTCCCGGACCATCGACATGGCGCTTCTGGGCCTCACCCGGCCGCCAGTCCCCTGGCCCCACACCGGTCCCTCGTTCCGCCGGCCCGCTCATCTCAGGGCGAGGCTGTAGACGTGGTAGATCTCGTCCGGGAGGTTCTCCTGCCGCTCCTGGGCCAGGAGGCTGAGGCCCGCACTGCGGACGATCCTGTGCACCACGTCCAGGTCACGGCACACGCTACTGTCCACGTCGTCCAGGATGACGCCCTCCTGGGCCATGTTGTCCTTGATGACGATGATGCCGTTGGGGCGCAGGCCCCGCTTGCAGCGCCGCAGGAACTCGGCCAGGTGCTGATCGGTCAGGTGGCCTGGGGGAGGCAGAGGCCGTCACTGGGGAGCCTCCGGCACCACTACTGACTTCCTGAGTGCTGACTGTGCTGAACACACAAGGCGTGCTGGCTCTCAACAGCCCGGAGGGGTTAAGCCACCTGCCCCATACCTGCCCTCCACCCACCCCTCCTAGCCTGGGCCAGCGGCATGCACCCAGCCGAGCGCCTCACCTACATTAAACCCCAAACGGAACTCAGGGCTGGACCCCGTGGGCTCCTGGCAGGCCTGGGCCGCCCAGCTTGCAGTGGGGAGGCTGCTGCCAGGCAGGAAACCCAAGGAGAGCACCCCAGGTGCCGTCAGGCTAAGTGGGTGCAGGACAGGGCGGCAGGGCCGGGCCCGCTCCCCACCAACAGCACGGGAGGCGGCCGAGGCTTCCGGTTTTCCTAAAAACCCCTTTCTTATAAAAACTGATTTCCATATTCTTTGAATGCAGTTAAAACTTGAAAATTAAAAATTTTTTTCAACAACTACCCCCAAATGGGTCGCAGAAGATACTGAGTTGAAACAAAATATGGAAACAAATGAACTTTAGAGGTGGAGCCCTGGGGAGGGAGGATTTGAGGATCTTCTGCCCCACCAACCCCTGCAGGAGCAGAGATGGGCAGGAAGGTGCAGAGAGGCACGGGAGGCTCACCTATCACCCACTGGATCCAGATCACATCGTACGACTGTGGCTCGGGGCTGAAGTCCTGAAGGCCGCAGCAGAAGAAGTTCCTCACTCGCTTGCCTTCCTCGCCCAGGTAGGTCTTGGCCTTGACCAGAAAGTCCTCCGTTACGTCCACCATGTCCACCGCTCCGAAGAGAGGCAAGAGCAGCCGCTTGGTGATCCTTCCAATGCCGGCTCCGCAGTCCAGGGCGTACGAGGTCCCCGTCTTGTTTGGGCCTTCCTGAAGCAGCAGAGAAGACAGACTGAAGAGAAGGGTTAGAAAGCCAGAGGGACCCTATCTCTGCAAACGGGCCTTTCCTTATGAGCCCCCCAGAACTACTCAGATCAGCACAGGCTGGTGGCTGGCATGGGTGGGGCTGGCAGTGGGCGTGAGCACACCACAGCCTTTTTCTGGGTCACGTGTTCCTGAAATGAAAGCCAACTTCCACTTAAAGGTGTTGACTCGAATAGATGCACCCATCTCCTCTCGCTCCCAAGACTCCCGTCAGAAGGACTGTGGAGAGAAGCAGTGAAACAAGGAAGAGGGCACTCAGTGAACACACCTGGGAAGCTGGCAACGGGTAGAGTGGGGGGCAACAGCAGCCTCGGTGTGTGCCGAGGGAGGGGCAGGGAGGCGGGTCTGGGGAGGCTCCGGCCACAGCACTGCCAGCCCGGCACAGAGGCGGTGGCAGGACGAGAAACTGTGTTCAGCAGACCGGCCAACACCCACAGCCCAGATTTTTGCAAACACGGCAGGAGAGCAAAGGTTTCCGCCTCTGGAAAAATGGAACAGTCTGCGAGAAGGCTGCCCTGCTCTGGCACCAGGAGGCTCCAGCATGACAGCCAGCTCCTGGCAGGGGACCTTGCGGCAAAGCCTACGAGCTGGCCCGCCCCACCCGCTCGTCAAGGCCTGGGTGGTGGACGTGGTCTCTCCTCCTGGAGAGCACACCAGACCTGCCTACCCTCAGAAACCTCTGCAGGAACTTCCGGGAGCTGTTGATGTCGATGCTGGAGATGTGGCCATACCCCCCGAGCATGCCGTCCACGGTGGCCGGGACCTCCTTCCAGTATGTCTTGGCCTTGGAGTAGAACTGCTTCTCGTCCTCGATCACCTCGCTCGTCATGCTGTCAGCAGCTGCGTCTCTGCCCAGGCACCAAACTCAGCGGCGGCAGCTCCCAAGAAGGAAAGGGAAGTGGGTGAAGCAGTCAGGTTTCGGGCCCCGGTCTCCTCGCACGGCTGCTGCTGGTCACACAATCCTGTCTGATGCCGAGGAGCGGCTGCCCCCACCAACCCTGGCCCGCTCCTACCCCTCAGAGGGCAGTGCCTCCTGACTCTTGTATTTGAGTAATTTCGCAAAGCTATCTTCATGTCAGAGCAGGAGACCCAGTGTCCCGGCTTCTCCATCTTTCCTTTCCCAACAGGACACCTGACCTGGTGGCTTCTGACCCCAGGGTAGACAGGATCCTAATCTACACTTAAAGGAGAGCAAAGCATGGAACTGAAGCCCCCTCTCTGGGACCCCGAGGACCCCGCCTCCCAGCTTCGGCCATGAACACGTGGACAGGCTCACTGCAGGGTGCAGTGCTGTGAACAGGGAGCTCCGCAGGCGGACACACACCACCGTGCGTGTGTGAGGGCCACAGAGAGGCTCAGGGGCGGGCAGACGACGGGCGCCAGGGGACGTGACACAGCAGCTGATGCCAGGGAGGAGGACACATCCGTGCAGCAACTGGGCAGACGGAGGGCGAGGGGCTCTTCCAAGGGGAAACTCAGGGTCCTCAGGTCACGGTTACCAACTCAGTCTGCACCCCGAAGGGCAGCGAGCTGCAACTACTCTGGGTTAAGCAGGAAGTGGCCTGAGACGTGTGATTCCAGAAGGCAGTGTAGGCAGCTGAGTGGACTCCTGGGTGAGAGGACCAGCGGATGGCCAGGCCCCCGCAGCAGAACGGAGGCCCACAGCGCCCCACACCTGCCGGCGGGGCTGCGCCACACAGGAGGGTCATACCGCTCCCCATGGACAACACTGGTCTACAGATGCTCTCCATGCACAGCCCGATCCCCAAATGGAACCAATGCAAACACAAGGCAGAAACGAGGCCTCGCGCTGAGACAGAAAGTGCTATGGGAACTCGAGGGATGAAGAAGTCCCTTCCAAATGGCAGACGGGGCAGCAGCTGAGAGAAGGCAAGCCCTGAGCCAGGCCCTGAGCGCAAGGAACACTCTAGATGGGGACAGGGACAGAGCAGAGATGGCGTGGCACGCATGCCACACAGAGGGCTGGCTGCCACGTGTCACTAATGGGGAAGCGATCAGCTGAGTTTCTGAAGGGTAATGGTGTGCGGGGACCCAGCCTGGGGACCGAGTGGGGGCAGCGTGGGAAGGCAGGGCCAGGTCAGGGTCCCCAGGAGCCCCGTGTAGAAGAGGGGGTGGATGCACACACCAGCATCCTACCCGAGGTCGGGAGGCCCATGCGCCTGCCACGCCCCAGGCCTCCCCACGTGGGCAGCTCATTTCCAGAACAGCATCTCAGCCTAAGTGTCATCTCCTCCCAGAGGCCTGCCCTGACCTGCCCGAGGTGCCTTCCTCGCATGCCCTTATCCTCTCCCCACGGCTGCTGCCTTTGGAGTGTGTGTTTCTTTCTGAAATGAGCTGTTTACTGACTGTCTGGCCTCCACGGAACAGAAGCCCCCCAGGAAGGGCCTTTTCACCACTGAGTCCCAGCACCGAGCCCACAGGGGTCACTCAGTGCAGAGGTGACAGCCCCCAGTCCTATAGGAAAGCTGTGCACCTCTGTGTTCTGGGGGCTTCACTCCACCCCCTTTACAGAACTACTTAACCGCAGTTAAGCCCACCCCCGCCCCGCCGGTACAGTCCTGCAAAAGAGCGGAGAACCCCCCTGCCCCAAACCGAGGAATGCTTCAAAGGAAGTAATGGGAAAGTGCCCTGAGGACAGCACGGGCCTTCAGGACGCAGTCTGGAGGCTAGGAGGAGAGAAGGGAAACAAAACAGGAGGCGCGCTGAGGATTTTTCGCTCCTGTGTCTGTTGCCAGCCTCCAACCCACACCTGTATTCTGAACTTGTCCCAGAAGGAACCTTCCAGAAGCAGCAGGCGTGCCCTGCCCAAACAACTCAGAGATACGGCTCCACGATGCAGTTCCACTTCTGCCATGGCCAGACCTTTCCAGAGACCCCACCAGCGACTGGGGTCACCAGGGAGGGCCTGGCATGGCACGTGAGAGCTGCTGGGCAGGGGGCCGCCTGCTCCACAGATCCCGGCTTTCTCAGGGGCCAGGTCACACACTGGCCTTCCAAGGAACAGAGAAGGACCCAGAGATCCATGTGCCCGACTGGTGTCAGCCAAGGTTTCCACCCTCGGAGGCCCCTTCCGCTCCCAGAGGCCCCGGCTCCAGTCCTTCTGCGGACTCCTGAATCAACTCTCGGACCAACCCCTGCCTTCCCTGAGCAGGTGCAGGGCTTGGGACCCCAGTGACGATGGCTCCAGTTACTGTACCGACCTAAGAGCCCTCTGGGGTAACAGGCTGGGGGGCCTGGATTCCAAATACTGTCCCCCCACCCCAATCATGGCGGTGTGCCACGCCCGTGTCCCAATCCCTGAAGCTACTACCCCCCAATCAGAACAAGGATGTCACATGCTGCTTGTAAGAATGGGCTCTTGTCCCTCCAACCCTGAGGGACACGCGCAGCAAAAGGATGCAGAGACCTGCCAGTCCCCAAGCATGCTAACTGCGGCAGAGCGGCAGTGGCCCCCTGACAGCTGACAGGAGAGGGAGCCGCCAGCTTGAATGTCACCGTGTAACTTGACTGGGTTTGGGGATGGCTTACGTGGGCAGGGTCGGCAAGACCAAGTGGACTCCCCGGCCCTGGCTAACAGGGGCCACGGCAACTCTGTCACAGCGTCCCACCTGCCCGCGACCACCACCCAGGAAGGAGAGCGCCAAAGCCAGCTCTTCCACACCACACAGCAAACTTCCAGTAGTTCGGCCCTGCCCCCCTCAGACAAGCTTCCAGTTCTGTATTTCTAACTCCCTCCCCACTGGACTGGGAACTGCCTGAAAAAGCAGTGGTGACGCCCTGAAACGTATCATTGTATTTCTCTTGCATTCCACATAGCTCATAGGTATTCAACAAAATTCCCTGCCGATCAAATGAACAGAATAATTATGGGCCAGACACCCCCGGGGCTGTACTCTCTCCCTCTGCTTGTTGTTTGCCTTTCCTCCCAGCAGACAAGGCTCCTGGGCGCAGGGACACTGCCTCACACACCATTAGCCTCAGACCTGATACAAGGGGATGGTTTACTAATTGGTTGCTGAAGGAATCACAGAAGGACCTTTGCGAGGCTACAGCCATTCTGTACTTTTCAGAAAATCCTACAAAGATGTAACCATTCCAATCTGATAACACTGAAGCCCTTTACTGACAGTATAATTTTTTGCTTTACCAAAAGCTGTACAACACGACTTCTTTAAATGTCAAGGTCCCCTGAATAATCTCATTGACAAGAATTCCACTTACAGGCAGAGTCTGGGAATAAGCCAGGGAGGCACATCCAGGCTGGAAAATGGGTTAACACGTCTGCCTCCAAGGCGGGAGACCCGGATTCGATCCCTGGGTTGGGAAGATCCCCTGGAGAAGGAAATGGTAACCCACTCCAGTATTCTTGCCTGGAGAATCCCATGGACGGAGAAGCCTGGTAGGCTACAGTCCAAGGGGTCGCAAAGAGTCGGACACGACTGAGCAACTGAACAGAACAGAACAGAACTTTGACATTGTTCTAACAGCTTAGATTCATTAGTAAACATCACTCCTGGGGCCCTGTCTACACTACACCTCCTGGCATCCAGACTGGGGTGGGCAGGAGATCCCTTGAAGTCAGAGGGGACAGCAGGATTATTGATCAAACTGCAAGAAGTCCTCCTACAGTCGGTCCAGATCACAGGCTGGAGCCACGTGGCTGCAGGGGTGGGAAGGGGCCTGGGCACAGTCTGCCTTCGTGAGTGCTCTAAACGAGCTCGGAGGAGAAAAGAAACCTTTTGCTCGTTAGGGAACGTCTGCTTCTCAGAGTGGAATGTGTCTGGGCATCCTTCATGGTCATCTCCCCACCCCAAGGTGTTTAGGGCGACCCTGGGCAGCCGCCCCAGCAACTACTCTTCTTCCAGGATCCGTGACAGAGAATGGTGTCTAAACTGTCACGACCTGTAAGTGGAATTCTTGTAAATGAGATTATTCAGGGGACCGTGACATTTAAAGGAGTCATGTCATAACAGAGAGAACAAGGAAGATGCAAAAAAGAGGGAAGGGGATTAAACTCTGATGGTGAATGAACCAGGTCTGAACGCTGGCTCTGTCTCTCATTGGCTGTGTAAGCGAACACACAACCTCAGTTACGTAGGTGTCTTTATCTATAAAACGGGAACAATATTGACTTTACAGGAGGGCTGTGATGATTAAATGTGGATATAAAAGTGAAAAGTGATTCAAACACTTCTGGGCACACATTAACCTTAAAAAAAAAAACAAAAAAAAACCCCTCTGTCCAATGAGATGCTCATCAATTCTCTCTGCTAAGTGTGAAGATCTAATGAGAAAATGTGCTGAAAGGCCCTATAAACCGTGGCGTGTTGGTCACACCTAAGGGATTATTCCTGCTACTGCAGGGTGGTCAATCCAGTCGCTCAGATGGCTCTACCAATGGCAGCAGAGAGGATGCAGACACAGAAACCCCCAAGGTTTTGGTGACTCTAGGGCTTCTGGTCGCCACCAAAGCATGCCACATGTATTTACTTCCAACCCTCCCATAGTCCCTGGTACACACTGAGAGAAAAACCTTTCACTAAAATGGAGCGATGCACACACACAGGAAACCAGGAACAGAACAAGGACAGAATCCAGACTTCTGACCCCGCTCAAGGTCCCCTTTCTCCCAGGGGCTCAGGCCATCTCACTGAGCAGACCATACATCAGACCACGCGCAGTACAGCCCGGCCCCACCGGCAGGGCCTCTGACACCAGCTGTTTCTAACCCTGTCTTACAGACACACCAAGATCCAGAGAGAGGTCGCAGCTGACTGGGCAGCAGGGCCTGGGCCTTCAGATTTATGGCAGCCTCTCTGCCAGCAGGCTGACCTTGGCTCCAAGGGCTCGGGGGGCCGGCGGGCTGTCTTTTGAAACAGGACCTCTGTTGAGCCGTCACTGGGGTCGGGTCCAAGGTGAAGCATCAGAGCGACGCCTGTGTAACGAGCACGATACCCTGTGCCCGACTGTGATCCGAGCGCTTTTCCTGAATCCTCACACCCACCCTCCTTTGCGGGTGCGCGCGCTACTCGTCTGGCACAGGGGAAACTGAGGCTCAGGCAGGGAAAGGAACTTGCGGCGGCGGGGTGCGGCGTGAAGGCCGGCCCTGATCAGGGTTGCGGGGGCGCGGCCTTCCCCCACCCCGGGACCCCGGGAGCCCAGGGCCGGCCGGCGGACCTTCCGCACGTGAAGATCTAATGAGAAAATGTGCTGAAAGGCCCTATAAGCGCGCACGTGGGGCCGAGCCCGCTCGCGCTCGGGTCACGTGAGGAGCCGAGGCGGCCTCAGGGCACCGAGGCTGTTGGGGTCCCGGGCCTCCCCTCTCCCGGCGGCCGCTATCTCCGCCCCCAACCCCGCTCTGCCTCGCGCTACTCACCCAGGGTGCGGGCTCCCGGGACGCGGGAGAAGAGAACTGGGAAGCGGAAAAGAGGGGCGCGGCGGCGGCGAAGACCCCCACCTGCCCACGACCAGCTCCGTCCAACCTCGGCTGAAAGCGACACCTCGCGGCGCGCGCCGCCTTTGTCCACTCACGTCACTTCCGCGCTTCTGGGGGCGGGGCCGCGTCGGGCTCCGCCCCGCGCGCGACTTGTCCCCGCCCCCTTGGGCTCCTGCACTAACTCCAGAACGTCCCTGCCTTTAAAGAGCCGGAGGGCAGAGCTTATCCAGCCTCCGGCTTGTGCACCAGTTCATTTGGAGGCGGCTTAAAAAGAGCGTTTTGTGGGTCTTCCACTGGGTTACCAAAAAAAGAGGCGGGGGAGAGAGCCTTATTCAAGCCTTAACTCACCCATAACAATTAACATCCTTAAAATATACAGATCCAAAAAAATAAATAAGTAAAGGAAAAAATACCCTTGACAGTGCCAAGGGGTTGCCACTTCATATAAGCAGAACAAGTCCATTAAGTTTCCGTTTCGAAAAGGTTGCCCTCTCCTAGGTTCCTCCCATACACAAATTCTGAATTGGTCCCTGAAGCATGTGAGATGAACATGTGAGTTTGCAGATAGAAGACCTGTGAACCTCTCCAAGCCTCTGTCTCTACTTCCACCAGATACACGGAATAATTACTCATTTTTCAATGCTCGGAGGGTTAAATCTGTGGGATATTGTGAGTTGAGCCTTCAGCCCTGTGTTTGGAGCCGGCTGTCAGTAAACAGAAACTGATTCATAATATTCGTCACAATATTCATTATAGCATAATATTCACAATATTTATCATAAATTCTTTTTCCTAAACTGACATCCTGGCTTAGATTTACAGTGCCTCTTGGACACTGCACACTGCTGCTGCTGCTGCTAAGTCACTTCAGTCGTGTCCGACTCTATGTGACCCCATAGACGGCAGCCCACCAGGCTCCCCTGTCCCTGGGATTCTCCAGGCAAGAACACTGGAATGGGTTGCCATTTCCTTCTCCAATGTGTGAAAGTGAAAAGTGACAGTGAAGTCGCTCAGTCATGTCTGACTTGTAGCGACCCCATGGACTGCAGCCTACCAGGCTCCTCCGTCCATGGGATTTTCTAGGCAAGACACTGCACACAGGAGGTGCTTAAAGTGTGTTTGCTCTAATGAAGTGAAAGCTATGGTGGGAAAGTGGGGTTCCCTGAAAAGCCCCACCTGCTTTTTTTTTAAATATTTATTTATTTGACTGAGCTAGGTCTTAGTTGCAGGATGTGGGCTCTTAGTTGTTGCATTTGGGATCTAGTTCCCTGACCAGGGATTGAACCTGGGCCCCCTGAATTGGGAGTACAGAGTCTTAGCCACTGGACCACCAAGGAAGTCCCCTGACCTGCTATTGAGTCCCCAGATCTGTCCATATAATGTAGCATCCTCCCTTCAGTTCAGTTCAATTCAGTTCAGTCGCTCAGTCATATCCGACTCTTTGCTACCCCATGGGCCTCCCTGTCCATCACCAACTCTTGGAGCTTATCCAAACTCATGTCCATTGAGTTGGTGATGCCATCCAACCATCTCAACCTCTGTCGTCCCCTTCTCCTCCTGCCTTCAATATTTCCCAGCATCAGGGTCTTTTCCAATAAATCAGCTCTTCACATCAGGAGCCTAGAGTATTGGAGTTTCAGCTTCAGCATCAGTCCTTCCAATGAATATTCAAGACTGATTTCCTTTAGGATGGACTGGTTGGATCTCCTTGCTTTCCAAAGGACTCTCAAGAGTCTTCTCCAACACCACAGTTCAAAAGCATCAATTCTTTGGCACTCAGCTTTCTTTATAGTCCAGCTCTCATGTCCATACATGACTCCCTAGGGCACTCCAGTTTAGACTTGGTTCCCTGGCCTTGGACCCCTCTCCCAAGCTTCATTTTCCACACCTCTACGGCAGGAGGATAAATCTCGCGCAGCCTCAATCAGGAAATTTCTATAATCTTTGCGGGTGTAGCTCTGAGTCTAGATCTTTCAGGGGGTGCCTAAAAATTCACCTCTACCTTTTTTATTTCCTGTCCATGGAAGACAAAATCCCTTCCCTGCATCTGGACTCCAAGATTTTTCCAGGTCTGGCTGGGCCACTGACCTCCAAAGCCTCTTGCATCACTGAATTCCCAAGCCTCGCACATAATAGAAACTCAATAAATGTCTGCAGCATATATGGGCTGGAGGGTTTCTTAGAAATCATCTAGGTAGTCTGGTGTTCCTCATTGATTTTCTAAAAATTCACATACCCTTAGAATAAATAGAAAAAATTTCTCACCCTCCCCATTCAATATTCTAACTTCCCAAGGAAGGATGCTCTTCCATCCTTGGTTGAGGAGTCTTTGCAGAAATACATTACATTGGGATTCCCTGGTGGTCCAGGGGTTAGGAATCTGCCTTGCAGTGCAGGGGACATGGGTTCAATCCCTGGTAGGGGAACTAAGATCCCAATGAGTCTGCGTGACCCAGCTGGAGGGTCTATATGTCACAACAAGTCACAACAAAAGATCACACATCCCAACAGGAGATCTTGCTTGAGGCAATGGAGAGCCTGCATGCCACAACCAAGACCTAACACAGCCAAATAAATAACTAATTTAAAAAAAAAATAGAAAAGAAATCCATTACATTGTCTGGGATGCCTCTTCTAGGCAGACATCTTGTAATGTGAATTCAAAGTCATCTTTTTTTCCATTTTCAAATTGTAAGATCCTACCAGGCCAGTGAAATCACTGCCCAAACTACCCTTGTTCCTCACTCAAGGTTTACGATACACACTTCCCCCCTGCCCCCTCCCAACCGAGAGTCACAGATGGAGTCCAACTGTCCATTTTATCATGCAGCCCTGAGAAAGGAGAGACTTAACCAGCATCACACAGCGTGCAGAAGCAGAGCGCAAGCTCAAAGCTGGTTCTCGAAGCTTCCAGGCACACGGTATTCTTACTGCCCAAACTTCCGAGTTCTAACTCCAGAGCCACCCCAGCCCAAACCTGACCCACCTGAGCCTCCCAGGTCCAGAGGGGTTAGCTGAACCCCCCAGCCCTTCATCCCTGCCTTGGGCCTGGTTGCCTTGGCGGGGAGCCCCACGCCCCTTTGTGACTGCAGCCTTGACGTCCTGAGCGTGACAGCCCCGCCCTCTGCCCTCCCCTACACCTAGCCTCAGCGTCCACTCGGCCCTGAGTGCCAGGCGGGTCACAATCACTCTGAAAGGCATGGAGGCGGCAGGGAGGGGCCAGCAGAGGGACCAGGCCAGGAAGATGGGCTCTCCCAAGGACCAGCCCACCTGTTAGGGGGCTCTAAACTCAGGGGGCCGTCTCTGGCCCCGCCCCCTAAAGCCCCGCTAGGGTGAGTGAGACACTAGCAGCTGATCAGCGCATGCGTGCGTGGGTGCACCCTGAGTCGTGTCTGACTCTTTGCGACCCCAGGGACTGCAGCCCGCCAGGCTCCTCTGTCCATGGGATTCTCCTGGCAAGAATACTGGAGTGGGTTGCCCTTTCCTCATCCAGGGGATTTTCCCGACCAGGGATCGAACCCGAGTCTCCTGCTTGGCAGGCAGATTCTTTAGCACGGTGCCACCTGGGAAGCCTGTTCAGAGCTGATAGCAATCTGGGGAGTAGGGTGTGGTAGGGAGGAAGCAGGCTCAGATCCCAGTGTCAGAAGCTGGGGCGGGGGGCGCGGTCTGGGGCTCTGTCTCCAAAGGGGAAGTTTGTTAAAAATAAGTGTCTTGACCTGACCCCAGTGAATTGGAATCTAGGGCATCTGTGAAGCTCCCACCCAAGTGACTCTGAGGCCCCAGCAGGAATGGGCAACTTCAGGGCAAGCCACCCCTTTAAGCTGGTTCCAGCTTTCCCAGTTTCTACCTGAGAGCTAGTAATAGTAGAACAAGTTGAACACTCCAGGTGTTAGGTGCTTTCCACATGGTGCGCTTTCGTTCTCACAAAGGAGCAGGCCCTGGGTTATCCCCATTCTACAGATGAGGGCACTGAGATCAATTAACTGGCTTGCACAAGGGTACAGCTAATAAGTAATGGCAGTGAAAGTCGCTCAGTACTGTCCAACTCTTTACGGACCGCATGGACTGTAGAGCCCGCCTGGCTCCTCTGTCCATGGAATTCTCCAGGCAGGAATACTGGAGTGGGTAGCCATTCCCTTCTCCAGGGGATCTTCCCAACTGAGGGATGGAACCGAGGTCTCCCCCATTGCTGGGGGATTCTTGACTGTCTGAGCCACCAGGGAAGCCCCAGTAAGTAATGGAGCTGAGACTAAATCCTAAATAACAGTTTTAAAATAATAATAGCAGTTAGGCTTTGTAAAGCAGGTAGAACGTGCCTGGCATTATTCTAAGCCATTTACATCTGCCGGCTCATTTAAACGTCACAGCAACTTGAGAATGTGGGTACTCTCACCGTCACTTTTACTGTCTGGCGGGCCAGTGGGTACCCCCCGAACCACACTGCCGCGCTCTGGGCGCTATGGCCTGGGGGGCTGGTCTACGCGCTCCTGTCCACTTCCCACGGCACCCGCCCTCCACCCCCAACTGGCGTGAGGATGCCCTGAGCTGAGCGCGGGGCCAGACATGCCCCGGCGTCGCGCCAGCTTCTGGGCCCAGCAGGTGGCGCCCGAGGGGCTCCCCGGCGGCAGCGATCGCCGGCGCAGAGACCCGCTGCTGCCCAGGCTGCTGCGGCCTGAGCTCCGAGCAGCCTCGGGCCCGGGGGTCTTCGGGGTCTCGAGGGCTTCGGAGAGCGGCGCCAAGTCGGGGCGGGCCCCCGCGTGTGAGTCCTTGCACTCGGATCACGGGCTGGGCTTCAGGAGCGCCCGGTCCCGCCTGCCGGTCCTGCCCACCGTGGCCCAGCGGCCGGCGAGGAGCCGGACAGGGCTGAGGTCGCTGCTGCCACCGCCCCTGCTCTTGGCCGGCGAGTCCCCCGAATCGGCGCCCGCATGTCCCAAGCTCAGACAGCGCGAGGACCCTCGCAGGGGCTCGGCCAAGGAGACCTCCGATTCCTTGGGCTCCCTCCTAGAAGTTCTCCCGGGCCGGTTCCGGCCGTTCCTGAGACAGTTCAGGGCTGAGTCTGCGGAACCGCTCCTCCCACCGAGTGAGGCCCTACGGCGCCCCAGGGGGCGGGGCTGCGTCATACCCGGTGGTGGGGGCGGTCGGAGTGGGGGCGGTCGGGGTGCGGGGTCGCACCACCTGGCATAGAAGGATGCTTGTATTAGTGAAGTAGGGCTGGCAGAATCCTGACAACCACCGCTTGAGGGAGGGTCTGCCATTGTACAGATGAATAAACAGGCCCAAAGCCCTGTAACCAGGAAGAGCCTAATAAAGACTGTCCCCAAGTGAAGGCTCCTAACTCTTTCTACTTCATCCTGCCCGCCCCCCACCCCAGCACCCTCAGCATCTCAACATCAAAGGCATCCTGCATCAGCGTTCAACGGAAGTCCTCCTCGGGGTTCCAGCTCCCACCTCCTCCCAGACCTTGGGTAAGCATCAGTGACCTCTTCGTGGGGACAGGGTTGTCATCAACGCTCTGACCATGGGGGACCCTGATCACTCATATCAGGTGTGGCCTATTTGTTTTCAAGGGGCCAGTCATCCTACCTCAAGAATAGCCTTAAGAAGATTTTGCTCCATCAGATACCTGCCCTGGGGCCCTTGAGTAGGGATTACCCGCAGTTCACCACGGTCAAGGCCAATCAGTGAGTTGTGGGAAGATGGAGGTAGGGGGGTGGGGAGAAAGAACATTTATTTCCTTCCTCTGTCTTTCCAGAATTTATCCATCTGTCCACCTGCTCATCCATCTATATGTCCATCCATGAATCAGGTCTTCTCCCAACCTGTTTAAGGATCATCCATCAACATCTATGAATCCATCCACCCATTCATTAACCAGGTCTTCTACCCACACATTCATAATTCATTGATGAATCCATTCACATTTTCATTCTCCTGTTCACCCCTCCACCACTGCATACATCTGTGAACCAGGTCTTTGACAATCTATTCAGGAATCTCTGCATCCATCCATCCACTCATGAATCAGGTCTCCTGTTGATTCATTAATCCATCTCTCCAGCCAGCCAGTCATCCAGCTATTCACAAACTCCCACAATTCTATCCACCTATCCATGAATTCAATGACTGATCATCTACCGATCCTTCCATCCACTTGTAGATCCAGGATACTGTCCATCACTAATCTCATCATGAAGCCAGTCTACACACCCACCTACATAATCATTCATCCACCCACGCATCCAAAACTCTACCTATCCTCCTAAGATCCAAACTTTATATTAAGACCTTTTTTTGGATTCCCTGGCAGTCCAGTGGTTAGGACTCAATGCTTTCACTTCTGTAGCCTGGATTCTACCCCTGGTTGGGGAATTAAGGTCCTGCAAGCTGAGCTGTGTGCCAAATGAGAAAGGCTTTTCCACTAATTCAACCATCAGTCCACCCACCCATTCTTTCACCCACCCTGCCATTCACTCATCCATCTCTTCCTCTAACTTTGATTCACTTTTACTATATGTCAATGGAGAAAGTGAAGGCGCTCAGTTGTGTCTGACTCTTTGCAACCCCGTGGACTGTAGCCCACCAGGCTCCTCCGTCCATGGGATTCTCCAGGCAAGAATACTGGAGTGGGTTGCCATTGCCTTCTCCAGGGGATCTTCCCGACCCAGGGATTGAACCGGGTCTCCTACATTGCAGGCAGATGCTTTAACCTCTGAGCCACCAGGGAAGACCCAGGGAAGAAGCCACCAGGGAAGAAGTCAATGGAGAAGGAAATGGCAACCCACTCCAGTATTCTTGCCTGGAACAGTCCGTGGACAGAGGAGCCTGGTGGCTGCAGTCCATGGGGTCACAGAGAGTCAGCCATGAGTGAGTTACTGAGCACATATGTCAAATATTGGGGTAAATAAAATAAGGAATGGAAGTAGGAAGAGCCTGGGCACTAGAACTTAGCTGGACCTGGATGCAATGGCTCTAAGGGAGGGAGAAAATAATGCAGAAGTAGTTCCCCCTGCTTAACCCTGGATGAAAGGTGAAGAGCATAGTCCTTCAGTTTAAAGACCAGGGACAGTACATACACTAGACATGCCATTCCTTCTCATCCTGGGCCCATGGCAGACATTACTAATTGAGCACAGCACTTTTCCCCCACTGAGCCTCAGAACCCTTCTTGACAGTGCTCCAGGAAGACACCGCCTATGGATACACACCACTGTTGCATAACTACGTCCCAATGCATGTAGCCGACACCGTCTTGGTCATCTCCTGGCTGCCTGACTCTTTAAGGGACTCATGAAAAGTGTCCTCTCTGTGTCCACATGGACATAAAGATGTGGTCAGATAAATGGAGACAGGTATATCCATAGGCATGTACTTAAGATTGAACATGGCATTTCTGAATAACAGAGCCATCGATGGATCAAGCACACCATCCTGCAGCATTGCTCTGGAGGCTGAAATGAATAACAATAAATATAACAATCACAGAGCCCCTTTACTGAGCCCAGGCCCCTGGCCAGGCTCCTTACTAGATTCCTCACATTTTATCTGATACTCACCAAACTCTTAGCGCACTTCTAGGGGGGGTGTTAGTGTAAAGAAGCCGCGTATCAATGCAGGTTAGACAAAAAAGATGCGAGTTTGATCTATGGGTCAGGAAGATCCCCTGGAGTAAGGCACAGCAACCCACTCTAGTATTCTTGCCTGGTGAATCCCATGGACAAAGGAGCCTGGCAGGCTACAGTTCATAGGGTCACAAAGAATCAGACACAACTAAAGCAACTTAGCATGCACTCAAACTCTTATAGGGCTTCCCAGGTGGCGCTAGTGGTAAAGAACCTGCCTGCCAGTTGGGAAGGTCCCCTGGAGGAGGGCATGGCAACTCACTCCAGTATTCTTGCCTGGAGAATCCCATGGACAGAGGAGCCTGGTGGTCTATAGTTCATAGGGTTGCAAAAGAGTCTGACATGACTGAAGAGACTTAGCACGCACTCATGCAAACTCTTGTAAGGATATTGTTATCCTGCCCACAATACACAATACATAATTTAAAGGGGAGATCTGCTGGTGGTCTACCCAGTGTCACAGGACTGGGATGGTTCATAGTTGAAATTGATGACTGTGAGGAACAGTTATCAGAGATGTTTACTCTTGGCCCTGCAGACCCTGGAGGTGTGGGGTGTGCTTTGCAGTCTCTTTCACGTCTTCCCAGCCTTGTACTGTGGGTACAATGATCCCATTTGACAGACAAAGAAACTGAGGCTCCAAGAGTTAGAATTGAAACCCAGGGATCACCCAACTCCTGAGTTCATATCCTTCTTCTCTCTGCTGAATTGCTTGATATATAAGAGTGCCCGCTCTGGAACCAGGATTCATAGCCCAGTCCCACCCTAACCAGCTGTGTGATCTTGGGCAAGTTGCAAAAAAAAAAAAAATTAAAAAAACTCTGTCCCTCAGTTTCCTCATCAGTAAAATGGGACTAATAATCGT
Organism: Moschus berezovskii; assembly: GCF_049115385.1. Taxonomy (NCBI): domain Eukaryota; kingdom Metazoa; phylum Chordata; class Mammalia; order Artiodactyla; family Moschidae; genus Moschus; species Moschus berezovskii. The sequence continues at coordinate 6,872,931 of NC_142470.1, forward strand.
GTTTCACAGGGTTGTGTGGGTTTGGTGGGCTGATGCCTGTTACGTGCTTGATCCATTGCTTTGGAGGGCAGGAAGTGCTCAGGAGGGACCTGCTCTGATGGTCAGGATCCCACAGAGAGCTCTGGTGGACGTGTGTGTTGGCAGAGTGGCATGGAGGCTGGTGGCTGAGCCCCTCTCGTCTCTCTCACCAGGCCCCAGGCTACACAGGCCCTCAAGCTCAAGGCTGTGCTCACCCACAACTCTTCGGGGGAAGGCTCAGGGCACCGCAGGCGATGTTGCCCGTTCCGAGTGCGATTCGCTGACGAGACGCTGCGAGACGCAGCGCTCCGTTACTGGGAACGCAGCTGTACTGGTGAGCAGACAGGAGGGGAGCCCCGGAACTCCAGAAAGTTCCAGCCTGAAACCTGGCCAGCAGAGGCTGAGCACTGGTACTGCAAAGGCCAAGAGGCCATTGACCCTGCAGAGGAGGCCCCTGAACTGGCCTTTCCAGAAGCTTTTAGGGTGACCTTCAAGGACCGTGTAGAGGGTCTGAGGTCCAGCAGAGGTGGCTCAAGGCAGATGGTGCCAGGGAGCAGCTGGGCCCAGAGAACAGGATCTGCCCAGGCCTGGCCACCACGGAAGGATTGCTCACTACCAAAGGTTCCCACATGCTGTATCCTCTGCGCACCTTGGAACCCGCACCCATAGCCTGCAGACCCCACCTCTGGCCTCCAGGGGCTGTAGAAGGTGGGAACTGAGACACTTCTGAAGGCAGACCTCAGGGGCCTGGCTGGGGAGGTGTCCAGAAAGTTCTAGAAGATCACACCTCTGCGGGAGGCTGGCACCACCTGGTCCAACAAGGAAGCTCGGAACCGACCATCAGTCCCAGGTTCCCCGGGGAGAACTTTGCTTTCAGCTCTTTGGGTGATGGATGTGGTCGTATCAGTGCTGGCAGTTTCCCAGTGCTCTCTGAAGCGGGTGTCACAAGAGGCAAGCAGGAAGAATACACATCCTCGCTCTAGTGTGACCCTTCCCAAGGCCCCCTTTCCCCATCTGCCTGGCCCTTTCTCTTCTCAGGATCCAGCAATCCATCCAACAGCCTCATCTATTTATTAAGCACCAACTGTGTGCACTTTCAGAGAACAGCTGCTCCGAAGCCTTGCTGAGGATTGTTATTTTTCAGTTGCTTAGTCATGTCCGACTCTTTGTGACACCATGGACTGCAGCACGCCAGGCTTCCCTGTCCTTTACCAACTCCCAGAGCTTGCTCAAATTCATGTCCATTGAGTCAATGATGCCATCCAACCACCTCATCCTCTGTCGCCCCCTTCTCCTCCTGTCCTCGCTGGGGGTAAAGTCCTCAAAATCCAGGACCTTGGCTGATTCAGGAGCAGCCCCCTCACGATCACAGGAAGTTGGAGGTGGAAGCTGAAATTTTGCCCAGTTTTGTTTGATGGGGGAAGCCAAGGCCCCAAGAGCAGATGACAAGCAGCTGAGAAGTCAGAGTCCACCCCAGCCACCTCTGGGAGTCCCAGGAAAGGGAGGGGAACCTGGAGAAAGTCTCTTGGGAATGGCAGCTGGCTGGCACGGGAGACACTTCCTTGGCAGTTACCGGGCACAGTGCTGTGGCCATCCCCTTGGGGCACCAGAGCAGGGATTTCAGGCTTCCTGACCAGCCAGAGGGGCAGCTGTTGGTCAGGAAAGACTCCAACCCTGTAGGATTCTCAGCATCATCGCTTGGATTCCCTGGTGGGGCCACTGGGCTTCCCATGGTGGGAAAAGGGGGTCTGTTTTGGGCTGGAACAGGAGTGGGTGTGTGGGGAGAGGATGGCAGGGGGTGCAGAGCTTGGATAAGAAAGGTAGAAACAGTCATGCAGGATAGTTTTAAAACCAGAGCCTCCTCTGGAGGCAGCCAGAAGGTGCTGGGGAGCCTTGGGTTGCCATGGAAACAGGGCTCTGCCTGTCACAGGGAAAAGGCGGGAGGGTGGGGTACAGGTGGCCCCGCCCGGGGAAGAGATCTCACCCATGTCCCCTCTCCTTCAGCCCGGCAGGGCATTTTCGAGGACAGGACAGCCAACCCCCGGTCAACAGCATCGGATCGGGTGTTCGGGAGTGTCGGGAGATGGCTGGAGAGCTTGCCCAAAGCCCTGTACCCAAGCGCCAAGGAGACTGCAGGCAGCCCTGTCAGCTGCGACTTCCCGGGCCTGTGAGGCTTTGTGGGAGGGGGCGGGATTCACGGGCCTTCTCCTGCTGTAAACCTCCCTGTCCGGCGGTGATCCGGGCCCTGGAGGGTCCTCCCAGCCACATGGGACCTGGGATTCAGGGTCCATGCAGCTCATGGGCTCCTATCCCCCTCAGGTCCACTCTGGAGCCGAAAGGCCACCTCCCTGAGGACACTTCCGTGAACAGCATCCTGCCCTTCATCCCCAGGGCCACCGCCCAGAGGCAGCAGGGGGACCTCAAAACCTTCCTGGAGCAGGTGGGCAAATCATCCTGTTCCTGGAGCCAGAAGCTGGTGAGCACTGCTGGTGGGCAGCCATCTGGAGTGCCCTGCCCGGTGGGAGGGTGCCCAGTGGGGTGGCTTGGTCTCTGGGTAAAGCCTCTGTATGTGCTTGCCTAAGGGGCGGGCTTTCAGGCTGGACCGCCTGGGGTCAGATTCCAGCTCCTACCCTGCTATATAGGTGGGGGCTTTTTTAATGTCAGTTTCTGCATCTGTAAAATGGGGCCGACCGCAGTGTCTGCCCCCTCGGGCCGCAGTATAGAACCCCCTGGGCCCAGGAAACCCCATCTCCTGCCCAGAGGTCCCTGAAAATGGCCCTCCTCCTTGCTCTAGGAGTCCTTCCTGCCCAGTTTGGTGCTGCACACAGTCCTGAAACGAGGCTGCCCTAAGGGGTACCAGCTCCTCCTGCCTTCGGCATCGCATCGCAGGTGAATGGTCACTGGTGTCCAAGCCCAGCCGCGGACATGGCTGAGGGGTGAGGAGAGGCGTTCCCTGACCCACAAATAAAAGTGCATCCAGGTGGCTGCTATCTGCTGCCGGGTCCCACCCTGCAAACCTCTCCAGGTGCCTTGTTGCTAGTCTTCAGGGGTCCTGGACCAGGGGGTCCGGAAGGGGTAGGGTAACAGAAGATGTAGACATGAGGCATCTTTAGGGGTCAGGCTTGTTCCAAGTGAACCATTCTGGGAGGGGGGGAGACCCTGCCGTATACCCCAAACCTGGGTCCACGTCTCTGTCAACCTAGATCAGCCCACACCTGAAACAGACACCTGCTCTGAACCACCCCCCGCCCCCAGCCTCCATCTTTGACTGGAACCAAAGGCTGCTTGTTGTTGGAAGAGGACCCTCTTCCAACAACACAAGAGACGACTCTACATATGAACACCACCAGATGGTCAATACCAAAATCAGACTGATTATATTCTTTGCAGTCGAAGATAGAGAAGCTCTGTCAAGACCCGAAGCTGACTGTGGCTCAGATCATGAACTCTTTATTGCAAAATTCAGACCTAAATTGAAGAAAGTAAGGAAAACCACTAGACCATTCAGGTATGACCTAAATTAAATCCCTTACAATTATGCAGTGGAAGTGACAAATAGATTCAAGGGATTAGATCTGATAGACAGATGATCTGAAGAACTGTGGATGGCGGTTTGTAACATTGTACAGGAGACTGTGATCAAAACCATGCCCAAGAAAAAGAAATGCAAAAAGGCAAAATGGTTGTCTGAGGAGACCTTACAAATAGCTGAGAAAAGAAGAGAAGTGAAAGACAAAAGAGAAAAGGAAAGATATAAGCATCTGAATGCAGAGTTCCAAAGAACAGCAAGGAGAGCTAAGAAAGCCTTCCTCAGTGATCAATGCAAAGACATAGAGGAAAACAATAGAATGGGAAAGACTAGAGATCTCTTTAAGAAAATGAGAGATACCAAGAGAATATTTCATGCAAAGATGGGCGCAATAAAGGACAGAAATGGTATGGACCTAACAGAAGCAGAAGATATTAAGAAGAGGCAGTACTCTTGCCTAGAAAATCCCATGGACGGAGGAGCCTGGTGGGCTGCAGTCCATGGGGTCGCTATGAGTTAGACATGACTGAGCGACTTCAGTTTCACTTTTCACTTTCACACATTGGAGAAGGAAATGGCAACCCACTCCAGTGTTCTTGCCTGGAGAATCCCAGGGACGGGGGAGCCTGGTGGGCTTACATCTATGGGGTCACACAGAGTCGGACACGACTGAAGTGACTTAGCAGCAGCAGCAGCAGCAGCAAGAATACACAGAATAACTATACAAAAAAGATCTTAATGACCCAGATGACCACAATGGTGTGATCACTCGCCTAGAGTGACATCCTGGAATGTGAAGTCAAGTGGGCCTTAGGAAGCATCACTATGAACAAGGCTAGTGGAGGCGATGGAATTCCAGCTGAGCTATTTCAAACCCTAAAGGATGATGCTGTGAAAGTGCTGCACTCAATATGCCAGCAAACTTGGAAAACTGCAGTGGCCACAGAACTGGAAAAGGTCAGTTTTCATTTCAATCCCAAAGAAAGGCAATGCCAAAGAATGCTCAAACTACTGCACAATTGCATTCATCCCACGTGCTAGCAAAGTAGTGCTCAAAATTCCCCAAGATAGGCTTCAAAAGTACATTAACCAAGAACTTTTAGATGTTCAGGTTGGAAGAGGAACCAGTGATCAAATTGCCAACATCTGTTGGATCATAGAAAAAGCAAGAGTGTTCCAGAAAAACATCTGCTTCATCGACTACACTAAAGCCTGACGGTGTGAATCACAACAAACTGTGGAAAATTCTTAAAGAGCCAGGAATTCCAGACCTCCTTAGCTGCCACCTGGGGAATCTGTGTGCGGGTCAAGAAGCAACAGTTAAAACCATTCAAAACTGTGAAGGGAGTATGTCAAGGCTGTATATTGTCACCCTGCTTATTTAACTTATATGCAGAGTACATCATGAGAAATGCCGGGCTGGAGGAAACACAAGCTGGAATCAAGATTGTTGGGAGAAATATCAATAACCTCAGATATGCAGATGACAACACCCTTATGGCAGAAAGTGAAGTGAAGTTGCTCAGTCATGTCCGACTCTTTGCGACCCCATGGACTGTAGCCCACCAGGCTCCTCAGTCCATGGAATTTTCCAGGCAAGAATACTGGAGTGGGTTGCCATTTCCTTCTCCAGTTTCGGGATAAGGGACTTGCTAAGCGTTGCCAGCAGAAAGTGAAGAGGAACTAAAGAGCCTCTTGTTGAAAGTGAAGGAGGAGAGTGAAAAAGCTGCCTTAAAACTCAACGTTCAAAAAAACTAAGATCGTGGCATCCAGTCCCATCATTTCATGACAAATAGATGGGAAAATAATGGAAACAGTGAGAGATTTTATTTTCTTGGGCTTCAAAATCACTGCAGATGGTGACTGCAGCCATGAAGTTAAAAGATGCTTGCTCCTTGGAAGAAAAGCAGTGACAAACCTAGATGCATAGTAAAAAGCAGAGACATTACTTTACTGACAAAGGTCTGTATAGTCAAAGCTGTGGTTTTTCCAGTAGTCAGTTGGATCGTAAAGAAAGCTAAGTGCCAAAGAATTGATACTTTTAAACTGTGGTGTTGGAGAAGAGTCTTGAGAGTCCCTTGGACTGCAAGGAGATCAAACCAGTCAATCTTAAAGGAAATCAGTCCTGAATATTCATTGGAAGGACTGATGCTGAAGCTGAAACTCCAATACTCTAGGCTCCTGATGTGAAGAGCTGACTCACTGGAAAAGACCCTGATGCTGGGAAAGATTGAAGGCGGGAGGAGAAGGGGACAACAGAGGATGAGATGGTTGGATGAAATGGTCCATCAGCGACTTGAATGGACATGAGTTTGAGCAAGCTTGGAGAGTTGATGATGAACAGGGAAGCCTGGTGTTCTACAGTCCATGGGGTCGCAGAGTTGGAGACCACTGAGCGACTGAACGGAAAGGCTGCTTGTGAAACTCCCTGGTAGGGTAAGGGCTTCCAGACTGTGGCGGAAGGGAGAAGCATTCGTCTTCTGCGTTCCCCAGGCCAGGTTTTCACCATCTGGTCCCTGGAGGGAAGCATCTGGGTGGGCAGGGGCCAGATGTTTCTCTGCTAGTTGGGGCGGGGGGTGGTACCAGGAGTGGGGGAGTGTTCGGAGTCATATCAGGAGGTGGTGAAAGACGAGGTGGCAGGAACCGCCTGGAGTCCTCCTAACGCTGCACTGACCCAGCAGCGCCACATCCTTCTGCCTGTGTGCCAGGTTTGGCCCTGCCACACACCTCCGTGCCCGCCACTGGGCAGAGTTCAGCCCCCTCCCCTTCTTGAAGCCGCGCTGTGGCTCCAAGCCCTCGCCAAGGCCAGCGTCGAGGTCTCTTTCGCCACCTGCTGGCCACCGAGGGAACAGCCACGGAACCCACACCCAGTGGGTGCACTGCTGCAGAGGAAGGGAAGGGATTTGGACTGGACGGGCCGCGGGGTTCGTGGGACCAGGACGGGTGGTGGATGGAAGAGGGAGCTGTTTTCTCTTTTTAAAAATTCTTAATTGAAGGATAATTGCTTTACTGAATTTTGCTGTTTTCTGTCAAACCTCAACATGAATCAGCCATAGTAGACATCTATCCCCTCCCTTTTGAACCTCCCTCCCACCTCCCTCCCCATCCCACCCCTCTAGGTTGATACAGAGCCCCTGTTTGAGTTTCAGGAGCCAGACAGCAAACTCCCCCTTGGCTATATATTTTACATATGGTAATAGAAGTTGAGGGCGCTGTTTTGAACGACTGCTTTGCTTCCACAAAGGGGTCAGTTCAGTTCAGTTTAGTCGCTCAAGTCGTGTCTGACTCTGCGACCCCCTGGGCTGCAGCACGCCAGGCCTCCCTGTCCACCACCAACTCCCGGAGTTTACTTAGTCTCATGTCCATCGAGTCGGTGATGCCATCCAACCATCTCATCCTCTGTCGTCCCTGTCTCCTCCTGCCTTCAATCTTTCCCAGCATCAGGGTCTTTTCCAATGAGTCGGTTCTTCGCATCATGTGGCCAAAGTTTTGGAGTTTCAGCTTCAGCATCAGCCCTTCCAGTGAACACCCAGGACTGATTTCCTTTAGGATGAACTGGCTGGACCTCCTTGCAGTCCAAGGGACTCTCAAGTCCTGTGGGGGATGGGACCGGAGGGGGGACTGCAATTCCTGGGATGACTTAATCTCTCCCAGCCCCTCTCTGACTTGCTCGGCCTCCCACTCCACCAGCAGTTCTGTTTCCTGGAGAGCCTGCGAGTCCAGAAGGAGGCTTGCTTCTACTGCACCTCCTCCTCTTGGCCTTCGCGCAGGCCAAGCTCATCGGCTCCGAGCCTCTGTACCCCCCGCAAAGTCGTCGCGGACGCCCCCCCCAAAGGAGGCCACCGGCTGCAGCGCCGCGCCGCGCCCACGCGGGGGCAGTGTTGGCCTGGCTTTGGCGCCGCCCGGCGCGGCCGAAACTTCTCAGCCTCTCGCTCAAGGGTCGGAAACTTTTCCCCTCGCGCGGCGCTGGCGCCTGGCGTCCTGCCCCTGCGAGAGCTCTCCGCGCCGGACCGCGGACGGGGACCCCGGGGGACGCTCCCAACCCCTTCCCCCGACGGCTCTTTCTCGCTTTCTGTCGTTAAAGCAAAAACTCTGCTTAAGCTTGCAACAGCGGGGTCGGCCGCGAGCACTGGCGATGGAGTCCCGCGTGCAGAGCAGGGGCGGGAGTCGGGGTGTCAGGGCGCCCCAGGGCGGGGCGGCGGGGACCCGGCAGGCGGCCTCGCGGGGTCCCCAGGCCGGCTTGTCGGGGACCCCTCGCTCCTCGCCCCACCCCGCCACGCCCTCCTCGCATCCCTTCCGCTCGCATCGTCCCCCTGCCCCGGGGTCCGCACCCCAGCCCTGTTTCTTCCTTCCCTCTCAGCGTTCTCGTCCTCTCTCCTGTCTCCCTCTTCGACAGACACGGATTCTGTGTCAAGAGGACCTTGAGCGGCCCCGAGCCTCCCCTCCTGCCACTCCCAGCAGAAACGCAGGGACACACGGGGACAGGCGCCTGCGCGCGCGCACACACACACACGCACAGAAACACACGCATCGCACACGCACAGGCACCACATCCCAAGATCCACACCACACAGTTAGAAACCCCACATACGAGGGAATGCCCACACACCCTCCCACGGTTGGGGATCTGCCAGTGAGCGCACCCCCACCTTCTGGGTGCACTTGTTGCCTGGGAGGCCGCAGATGCAGCCCCCACCGCAGTCCTCTGTAGCCCTTTCCAGCATGCCCCTGCCCCTCTGCACACAGAGCTTGGACGTGGGGTGACTAAGAAGGGGAACGGAGGGAGGGACTTGCTTCAGGGAGGGGAGCAATCCCTCCCCAGTGTCCCCAGCGGGGTCTTTCCTGCTGGTACATTTCCACTCGGGGCTTGCACATGGCCAGTCCCTCCTGGGCTCCAGGGAGCCTCATGGCCGGAAGGCCCCAGGAAGCAGCTGTGGCTGGAGCTGGCCGCCCCTCCAGCTCTTGCTCCCCACAACCTCAGACCCCTTGAATCTCCGGAGGATGGGGGGGGGCAGGTGGACCACCCTCCGCCCACGAACTGGTCCCTTCCACTTCCTGTCTGCCGTCCTCAGTCTGGGCCATGGTAGCACCCACCCCATTCCACCCCCTATCCTGGACCGCCTGCCTGGGCCGTGGGCAGACCTGCCAAACCAGGGCTGGCAGCCAGAGCGCGTTTGGAGGGTGGTGGGGAGGGAGGAAAGGAAGTGATGGGAGAAGCAGGAAAAGCACCCCTCCTTTCTCCTGGGAGTCCCCCCTCACTGGGCCTCTCCACCCTCTGTGAGGGCATCTCCTTAGCTCCTTAGCAAATAAGGAAACTGAGGGCCAGGGAAGTTCTGAGGTCTTGTCCAGGCCGTGCCTGCCGCTGGAACTGGAGCCAGGCCCATGTGTGTCCCAGACCAGACCCACCCCCCCCTCCCCCCGACTCCCCACCCTTCCTCCACCATCACCACCACCAACCCGCCTGACCCCCCCAGCCTCCCCACCCTGGACCTTCTCTCACAACCATTCCTTATTGAGAAAGCAAAACCCAGAGAGGCTCATCTCTTTCTCAAGGTCACTTCGTTTTTAAGTGTTGGAGTCAGGATTCAAATTCAGCAGGATGAGAGGCCAGCTTGGGATCCCGGGCCTTCCTCTCCCCGGGGCAAGCAGGGTGGTCTGGAGCCCCTTCCTGCCCCGGGGTCTGTCCTCCAGCGCTGGGGCCCCTGGGAGGCAGGAAGAACCCGGGCAAGGCCAGGGAGGGAGAGATGTGGAAGGTGGCGTTTGGGGAGGCTGTGGAGACTGGCAAGTGGCAGGGCTGGAGCAAAGGGTCCTGAGAGTGGGTCTCAAGAATTCCCTAGAAGGCGGGACTGGGCTCACAGGGAGGGGGGACGGGGGTGCTGACTCCAGGCAGGGTCAGAGAGGCGCCGCCGGGAGTCTGGGTGTCAGTGTGGAGCCGCGGGGACGCAGAGCCCGAGAGAGCATGCCCTGCATGGGGCTCCAGGGATATGAGCTGTCCCAGGGGCTCTTTCCCCTTCATCTGCAGGCAGTTTGTTGAGCACCTACTGTGCGCCACACTCATGTTGGGCCCTGAGCACACAGTGGGCACTGCCATGTGCAGCCCTGCCATCCAGAGGCTACAGCCTGCTGGGGACATGGACTCAAGGGGACGATTGCAGGACACAGTGACATGCTGTGAGGGGAGGCCCGGGGCTCTGGGGGCACAGGGAGGACCTAACCCGCTGTTTGGGGCACTGGGAGGACACCTGGGCCTTGTGACGACAGGGAGGTAGAGGCGTGGCCAGACCCAGACAGAGGACCAGGGGGAGGGGCAGGGAGATGGCTGCTGTGGGCCCTGCATCAAGGCTGGTGGCACTCTGCTTAGCACGGGCTGGCGAGGGAGCAGGGGGCCCAGGAGGGCTGTTGACGAGGCAGGGGAAGGCCAGCATTTCCCCAGCCGAGACAGACACCCACCCCCCACCGCGCCAGTCACGGGGAGCTGCCCACCCTCATTCCAACTGCCTTTGTCTCTGCCGTTCATCCTAGCCCACCATATCCTCCCATCCCCTTGTATTCCTGTCTTTTGGGGTCCTGTTGTCATTCCCTCCCAAATATGCCCCAACTGACAGATGGTCTGCAGCTTCCAGGGGCTCCTGCCAAAGGCCATCGAACACTTCCATGGAGACAATGCATGCCGCCACCTCCAAGCAGCCCCCCAAGGCTCAACATTCCCCTGTAAACAGCCTCAGGAAAAGGGGTGATGCTGATAACGGTCACTGTGCCATTTGGGCTCATCAGAGCCAGCTTTGGATGCTGGGTGGGGTCCGAGCCAGAAGCAGGGACTGGACGCATCAGATGGGGTTCTGGAACCCTCTTCAATAGTGGAACTGGGACCCAAAGAGCCAGGGGCAGCTCATCTGCTGTCTCCCATCATGAGGCCTTGGGGACACTTAATGACTCACCCGCCAGGGTTTCCCGGGTTTATTGTCTGCACCTGGCAGTCCTGGGGACTGCGGTGACGCCTGCAAGCTCCCAGGGAGCCCCCATCTGGCTCTGGGCTGGCTTCCAGCTCCCCCAGCTGCAGGGCCCAGCAAACCTCGAAGAACCCTCTTCCAGGAACCTGCTGGCCCAGGCAGCTCGGAGCCCCTGGAGCGTTTTCTCCAGGGGACAGTGCCTCCCACAGCCATTCCACGGTGTTAACCAGGGCGACCAGGAATCCATGTGAGTGAAACAGACCTGGGCCCTGCCCTCATGGAGCTCAGAGACCAGTGAGGACCCCAGAGGCATAGTGGCAAAGCTACTGAGCAGGTCCTTGTACAGACATTGATCCAAAGACTGCAATGCTTCGAGCTTCCTGATCCGTGAAGGAGGGTGCTGCTCTCTGAATTAGGCATGCCCTTAGCTCCATGTGTGTGTGTTAGTCACTCAGTCGTGTCCCACTCTTTGCGAACCCATGGACTGTAGCCGACCAGGTTCCTCTGTCCATGGGATTCTCCAGGCAAGAATACTGGAGTGGGTTGCCATTCTCTTCTCCAGAGGATCTTCCTGACCCAGGGATCGAACGTGGGTCTCCTGCATTGCAGGCGGATTCTTTACCATCTGAGCCACCAGGGGAGTGCCCTTAGCTCTATATTAAAGATGAAAACACCAGGGCACAGAGAGATTAAGTCACTTTCCCAGGGCCACACAGCTGGGCTCCAGGCAAGAGGTCCGTGAGAAGTGCTGTGCTGAGGGGTGTATAGGAGGGTGTGCAGGGGAGCACAGCACAGCCGCCTCCGCGAGGTGGAGGTTTCCCCTTCCAGAAAAACTGGCCCCAGCTTTCCTCTGGCCCAGGAGGGCAGGGCTGTAGCCAGTGTAAACAGGCTGCCCTGTTGATGGTAAACTCTGCCCACACCTCAATTCTGTTTTTTGTCCTGCATTCACTCCCAGAACATATTTATTGAGCATCTACTGTGTGCAGGCTCTGGAAACAAGATAGAGGCGCTTCCGCCTCAGGGAGTCCACATCTTAGGCAGGCATATACAGACAGGGGCTGGGCTCACAGGTGAGTGACTCCTGCAGTCAGACACTCAGGACCCTTTCCTGAAAGGGCCCTCGGCTGGATTTAAAGCCAACATCTGGAGATTCGTAATCTTGTGCAAGGAGCCCTAGGTTTCCATTTTGCCCTGAGCCCTTGCAAATTGTGAGCGAGTCCTGGACACAGACATTAAGGAGGGCTGGCCGGAGGGTCCACAAGCTTTTTTGGAAGAGGCAGTAACAGATCGGCCCGGGTGTGGGCTTTGTCCTGACCCCAGATCCCTCAAGGCAGCTCCCTGGGAGCTGGGTCAGTCAGCATCAGACAGGAGGTCAGGACCAGCAAAGCTCCCAAGGGACTTTAAAAACATCCCTGTGTGTCTGTATCGACTCAGTGATAATGCATGCCCAGCATTGGTAGGCCTAAGCTGGAGCCGAAGAGAAGAAAGCCCCGCCTAGCCATCCCCCACCCAGTGGTCCCTCCCACTGGGTAACACTGTTTCCTGGACACCCTCCAGAGTTATTTGCACTGTACAAGGAGGTGCGTACATTCGTGTATTTTTGTATTGTGACACTGATCTTTTTTTTCTGGTGTGGTGTCGATTTTATTAATATATACGTTTCGTATTGCACACACTTTCTGCTGTTAGTGTTCCCAATTGACAGTCTAACTGGGAACTCAGAGAAGAGAAGGCTCTTTCAAGGTCACTGAATTGGAGCGATGGAGAAACGGGGACCCAGAGTGTCACAGCAAGCGTGGGGTGTTCTGGGGGCCCAGGCACAACTCCTGGCCGTGGCACCGTGATGCCCACGGTCCCTCCACGTGCTCGTATTCGCCCAGGCGTCGCTGACAGCCAGCCCCTCTCCTGTCCTAATTTCAAGGACTGCCATGGAGGGAGCCAAAGCGCTACTCTGTGAAGGAGGTGCTGCCACGATCCGAATTTCTACATGGGGCTCAGAGAGGTGCGGCCACCGTCTTGGGGTCACACAGCTGAACAAAGGCTGAGACCGGCAAAGTGGCAGTGCCTCCCGTGAGCAGGATCACGTTTCCCCAGGTGGCGGGGCGCTGCCCCTTGCCTTCCTCACAACCTCCCCTATGCCAGATGGGAAGGCCTCGACTTCAGCAGGTGAGAATTGGGCAAAGGACGCTGCCAGTCTGACAAAGCCGCCAGGATGGAGCTGGCGGGAGTCCCAGCAAGGCCTGGAGGGCGGGGCTGGGCCAGGTGGTGTGCTGGGGTGGGTGGGGCAGGTGTGGGTGCCTGCCCCCCAGGCCCCAGCTGCATGGAGGCTCCTGGCATGCACCCCTTGGTGGCCTGTCGCCCGAGAGAGCCGGCATCAGCTGGTTGAATGTGCCTGGGGCTGCGATTCAGCATTTGGGTTCTGAAGCCTTATTTTTATTGTGTTTTGTTTATTCGAAGCTCGCCTTTGAAATCTCTTTTTGTGCCTCCCCCATCCCAGAGAAGGGAACCGGTTTGGGGACAACGGGCAGCAGTTTTCTCAGCCTATAAAATAATTCCTCCTGAGTTGAGGGCTCTGTGTCCCTGGGCACACATGGCCCCCGAAGTGTGGGTGCCACGTGAGTCTGCAGGACAGCTGGACACCCACCTGCCCGGCCAAGCCACTCCAGGCAACAGGCAGCCCCAGAAGCTGGGAGCCCTCCAAGTACTGGGGGTGTCGTTGACGCTGGCGAAAAGAGGCGCCACTTTGAGGGGGCACTCATGAGACCTGATGAAAGCTAAGGACGTCATCTGTCCCAAAAAATGTACCCACACACAAAACTCTGCACTCCCAGGAGCTTCCAGGATCGTCTTTGGCCCATCCGCGGACCCCTTCCTCCAGTTTAGAGTCTGTTCCTAGAGGAATCTCACCATCAGCCTTTTTGGAATAATAAGGAATAACAATCAGTAGTAGCTAAAATTGAGCAGATACCACTTCGGGGGTTGTACCGCAGGGTTCCTCCGATGAACTCACATATGCCCCAGGATTGAAGGTCATTCACCAGAGGTCAGACAGCTAGTAAAGGGCTCAGCCCGGATCTAAGCCTCGCCAGTCCAGCCAGTCTGTCCTCTCAGCCTAACATATACACACGCACGAGCGTGCACACATGAATACATGGGACCTGGCCCCTCGGGACACCTGTGGATTAGGTGAGCCCGAGTGGAGAGCCCCAGGTCTCACCCGGGCTTGGGGGTCTGACCACGGTTGGTGGCTGGGGGCCAGTCCTTGTGAAGATCAGAGGAGATCCACCTGGAGATTTCTCTGGCTCAAGGCCAGCATGGGGGCTTCACCATCCAGGGAGCTGATAGTATTGTGAGGGAAGGGACCAAGGTGGGGGTCCCCCAGTGCAGACACCCCTGCGGGCTGCCATCCCAGCACAGACAGGCGCCTCCCCTCCCTACCTCTCTTTTGTCCTTCCCTTCCATCCTCCCTGCACCCCTTCTCTCTGCTCTTCTCCTTCCCTCCCGCCTCTCCTCCCACCCCCCACCCTCCGCAAACACGGCAAACACTAGACCATGTACAGCTCTGCCCTGGACACAACCCATTTCTGAGAAGCCCGGACCCCGTCTGCAGGAGCCAAGCAGTTTGCAAACTGGCTGAGCCCACAGACCAGGTCAGGCCGCCCACTCCCCATCCCGGGTCTCTAGCTGCCCCGCCCTCCTCGCCCCCAGGGCAGGCAGGCCAGGCCAGGGGTCTCCGTGGGTCTTCCAGCCTGGGATTTCCAGCGACTGTGGAGTTAAGACCCTAATACTATTTCCCAACAGCTTGTGGTGGTTTAACAGAATTGAGGGTAAATCTAACTTGCAAATTTTCCCTTTTGATCTCCCTTCTTTTTTCTCTTAGTGGCTCAACAGAATTGGGTTTAGAACAGGGCTGGAGACAGTTCCCTTATCAATCCTGCTCCCAGCCAGCATTCTCCCAAGGAGGTCTGAAGTCCTGGGGTGCCACGGAGGTGGCTGTCAGCCTCCTCTCCCCCGCCCCACATGGCACTGACCTGGCCCAGGCAGGCTTCTCCAAGTCCCAACCAAGGTCCCGCCCTTCAGCCTCCCTGCTGGCTTCTCCCCTCCTCTGCAGCAAGCAGGCTTTCTTCACGCCCTCAGGGCCTTTGCACTTGCTTTCCCCTCTGCCTGACACGCTATTCCCACTAGCTTCACTGACTCCTACTTAACATCAGGTCTCAGCTTGGAAGTCTCCTCCTCAGGGAAGCCCTCCTGGATCAGCCCAGAACCACGGTAACATTGCTGGCACACAGAGGGCCACTCGCAGCAACCCCCGAGCTCTAGGAGCCTAGCGACCGAACAGATTCTTGCCCAGACCCTGCTGCCCAGAGACCCCCAAGGGGCTTCCTGCTGTGTCCTGCACCTCAGCTTCCCCGCCTCTAAGATGAGGGGGTGGGTCACACTCCTGCACTTGCCGTGTGACGATTCTCTGCGGCTCCCTGTGGGTTTCTGGCAAGGATCACACTCATTTCACGGTATTTGACTTCCTTGATTATCTGATTTTCCAGGGAGGAATTTTAAATCTCCGGGCTGGGGTGGCATCTGCCTGATCCCCGGGCACCCATCCCGTCCCACCAGCCTGAGTGCACCTGACATCCTGGGGAGGCCCATGAAAACTGCCCTCTTGGCAGACGAGGTACCACACTGAGACACCCTGCCAGGCTCTGACTGTGTCGTTCGGCCCATGGGGTCGGGGAAGGTGGTGGTGACAAGCCCCACACCCTGGGGCCAAAGCTATCAAGTCAGGCACCTCGGCTCAGGGGCCAGACAGGCTGGGCTCAAATTCCTGTGAGACTAAGGCCCACCCTTCACTTCTCTGTGCCTCGGGCCCTCACTATACAATGGGCATAAAAACAGAACTTCCCAGCTGGGGTGCTTGGGTTGACTGAGACGGTGCCCTACCTGGGTTCTGGGGTTAAAGGGCTCTTCTCCTCTCATCCCAGAGGCAGCAGCTAAGCTTCAAGTCTCTGGAGAAAAACAGATACAAACAGGGCTTCCCTGGTGAGCCAGTGGTTGAGAGTCCACCTGCCAGAGCAGGAGACACAGGTTCAGTCCCTGGTCGGGGAAGATTCCACATGTCATGGGTGGCTAGGCCCTCCTGCTACGGCTATGGAGCCCCAACTCTGGAGCCTGAGTTCTGCAGCAAGAGAAGCCACGGCCTTGAGAAGCCCATGAATCAAGGTGGAGAAGGGACCCCAGCCTGCCACAACGGAGAAAGCCCGCACAGCGATGACCCAGTGCAGCCAAGCAACAACCAAACAACAGAAAAGTCTCTGCTACTCAGCTGGCTGTGTGAGCTCCTAGTGCCAAGGTTTTCCCATCTGTAAATTGGGGGTGTTAGGTACAGTCGTCTCTTAGGGTGGCTGCCCGTCAAGGTGAGCCCCAGCGTCCTGTTCTGGATCTCAGTAAAACAAACACTAGGGGATCTTCCCAGAATCTTACCGAGTGCCAGGGCTTCCTGGGCAGGGAGGAGGGCCGCTGCGGGAGCCAAGGCACAGAGGAGGGCAGCGACAGGCCCGAGGTCACACAGTCCGGCCAGGATGGAGGCTCTGTCCCCGCCGGGCCCCAAGGCGCAGCCTCCCGGGCACCCCGGGCCCCGCAGCCCCTGCCTTCCCCGGGCCGCCAGGCCCTGTAGGGACACGCCCCGCAGGGGCCGCAGGGCCTCCCGGAGGTCTGCGCCGGCCCGAGCCGCGGGATGAAAGGGGAATCCGCCCAAACCTGCCTCCCTCCCGGCTCGCCCGCCCCTCCCGCAACCGGATCAGGCCCGGGCGGCCGGCTTTGATGTCGGCGGAGGAGCTGCGGCCCCTCTGCCTGGGCGGCTTGGAGCCTCGGGGAGGCCGACTTGAAAGGGCAGCCGCGGGTGCAGCCTTCCTGGGATCGCCCGGCGGAGGGGAGGAGGCGGGGGAGGGGTGCGGAGGGCCCGAGCCCCGCCCAGGGAAGCGAGGAAGGGGCTTGTGGTCGGTATTCAAGGCCTTGCAGGCGGGCGCCCAGCCTGCGCCCCCGGTTGCGACGCCCCCACTCAGCGCCCCCGGGCCGGACAATGACTGAGGCTCCCAGGTGTCGCCGGATCTCAGGCTCTAGCAGATGCTGTGCCTCCTGCCTCAAACGGTTTTCCCAGCTTTTCCTCCCAGGCCTCAGCGTCGGGTCTTGGGTTGGCGCTTTATCTCTCCTTCTGGACCTTCCCAGAACCGCTCCGCACCCTGCCCGGTGCCTTTCTCCTGGCCCGCTGCCGCCGCGCCACCCCATCCCCACCCCCTGCCCAGGGCAGCACACGCTCTGATAAGCTCCCACCTAGGCCTCTGACTGTGAGCTTCAGGGCCAGCATCCTTTCATTCTCCCCACCATCACCACCACCACATGGGTCCCCCTTGCTCCCCTCACCCTGCCTGATCAGCCGTGGGAACCTGCTTGGGAAACAGGGAGAAGGACTCTTTCAATAACAGCAGCCACAATAAGACTTAGGGGCAGCCAGTCTGGTGCGAGGGTGGAGGGTGGGGCGCCCAGAGGATTCCAGGCTCCTCGAGCACACCCCAGGTTCCTGATACACCTTGTCCTCCCATTACAAAGCTGGTTGGCCTTTCTCCCCAGCTCCAGGCCGGGCCCTGCCCTCACTCACTACACAGGAGCTCAACCACTTTTCTTGTTCAGTCGCTCAGTCATATCCGACTCTTTGCGACCCCATGGACTGCAGCACGCCAGGCCTCCCTGTCCTTCACCAACTCCCAGAGTTCACTCAAACTCATGTCCATTGAGTCGGTGATGCCATCCAACCATCTCATCCTCTGTCACCCTCTTCTCCTGCCCTCAGTCTTTCCCAGCTTCAGGGTCTTTTCAAATGAGCCAGCACTTCCCATCAGGTGGCCAAAGTATTGGAGCTTCAGCTTCAGCACCAGTCCTTCCAATGACTATCCAGGGTTGATTTCCTTTAGGATTGACTGGTTCGATCTCCTTGCTGTCCAAGGCACTCTCAACCACTGACAGCGCCCAAAAGCCCCAGCCTCCTGACTCCCTGCCCAGAGTCTCATGATGTTCTGCAGCTGCCTCCCAGACCCGAGGCCTCTGCACACGCAGAGGACTCCCCCAACCTCTCCCAGCCTCTCAGAGAGGCAGGCTGGGGACAGAGTTTTAGTTCCAAGTTGCAGATGGGGACACGGAGGCCCACCGAGGGGTCTGGGTCCCAGAGCTGGGGAGGGGTGGAGCTGGCAGTACTAGGCCTCAGGAAAGAGAGGGATCCCCTCGCTCAGGCTTGATTTAAATGGAGGACTCCATTCAACTGAGGCCACCTGGGAGCCTGAGAGGGTCCAGGCACCATCCTTTTTTTTGTAGGGGGATGGATTTTCACACACTCAACACTGGAACAAATTGGCTGCAAGCCTCAAGACAGGCTTCAGTGTTAGGTCTCAGGAATTGATGTTTAGATGCACGCACAGCACCATGGAACTGGCTGTACGTGCACACAGATCCCAGGGCAGCTCGGAAAGGGCCCTCTAGGGCTTCCCCAGAAGGGGGAGAAGGAGGGCTGGTTAGGGGGGCTGTAGGTGTGGATGTGCGGCCTGGGTGGGCCACAGCAGATGTGAGCTTCAGCCTCTGCTCTCCTCCAGCTCCAGCTTTCTGCCTCCCCCGGGGATGGGGTCTTCTGCCTGCAGCTCCCTCCCACCCCTCCAGCTGCTCCCACCCTCACCCCAGGATCCTCTCGCTGCTGGGTTAGGCCGACAGAGGGAAGAAGGGAGAGAGAATGGAATAGCTCACCCCAGGGGCAGGAGACCCGACTCCTGCCTGGGCCAAGCCTCTCAGCCGGTTTTCTCACCTTTCCTGGAGGTTTGGACTAATCCTCCTATTTCCTTCCCTTAATAAATGTCTGCTGAGTGCTTACTCTGTGCCAACCCTGTGCTGAGTGCTGTGGATGCCTCTGTGGACAGGATAGAGTCATCGTTTAGTTGGTAATGGGGAGCAGACATGAACAGATAGACCCATAAAGTCAGACTATGATGGTGAAACTACAGACAGTTACGAGAAAAGGTTCTAAGACAGATATCAGGGAAGGCTTCCTGGAGGAAGTAGCATGGATGAATTGAAAGCAAAGGCCGGGGCAGTGGAGAGTGAGTGGTGGGAAAGGCAGAGGGTGCAGTAGGTGGGCTGGATTGTGTGAGTGGCAGAGAGAGGAAGGACTCACTAGAGGAGGGAAGGGCAGCGGCTGGGGGCACCAAGGAGTCTGGGCAGGGCCCTGGTTGAGTAGGGCCTTGTCAGACCTGGGAACCCAGGGGATCCAGCCCAAAAAAGGACTGGAGATCCCTCAGTGTGGCTTCCCCACTTGGGCTGGCTCAGGACCTGAGCTGTGGCCTCCAGGATGGAGCCTGGCCTAAGGCAGGGGGACTCGGCAAGGCCAGCTCTTGGGCGGGACAGGGCAGGTTGTCCCTGGGAAGAGAAGAATAGGCAGGGACAGCTGTGATGGAGGGTTCCAGAGAACCAAGGGGGAGGGAGGGAGGTGACATGATGGCAACCTCTGGCCTCCTTCAAAAACTGGGACTGAATCCGTGTGAAAAGATCTTCCCAGGGCAGTACATTAGCTGGGATGGCTGGACCCAAACTTCTGGCTCCTGGGATTGGGGGCGGGGGGAATCCTGATCCTGGGAAAGCAGGCAGGAGAGCCTGGGGGTGGGGTAGGCTCTTGCCTGGCCCTGCAGGAGCCCAGGGATGTTGTCTCACCAGCATTTTTCCAGCATCTCCCTTGGGTGGTGACTGTTTCCCCACAGAGTATCTCTGCCAAGGAGCTCTTCCTGGGGACATTTTCCTACTCAGTCCATCTGGGTTTGGTGCAGAGAGAGGAGGCCCTGGAAAGGTCCAACCTCCTTGAGGTTCCATCCCTCAAGGAGAGAGGCCCAGAGAACCAGACAGACTCGTTCTCCCCCCACCCAACCCCACCTGGACACCAGCCACCCACCTGCTGGGTCCCTGCCAATTCTCCTGCCCGCCCCCCCACCCCGCTGCAGAATTCCTGGCTGCACTCCTGGCCCTGCTTCTTCAAGAATTCAAGGTCTCAGTCCTTTTCCTTTGGGGCAGGGGAGAAGGGGCAGGGGTGGATGGTGACTTTTTCTGTGCCATGGCCCACCACGGCATGGGGTGACACCTCCACACCCTGTCTTGTTTGTAAGTGTAGAACAAAATACATAGGATTACACTGGAAGCCAATTAATTTGAAATGCAGATATCAAGATATTTTTTAAAACCACATTTGTGATGAAACAATGAATATGCTACTTTATTAACCATTAACAAGATCTAGCAACGGGTCTAAAGTGGAGAAGAAGGGATGAGTGAGATTTTGAGAAATCTGCATCAGCTTTGATGTGGTCTGAAGATATCAAGGATTCCTACTGGAAACAAAGCTGCCGGTACTGCTGAATACAGGGCATGTTGGGTAAGTTCCTCACTGAAAGAAATGCTAAATTGTATAGTTAAAGGGCAGTGAAAATGAAGATGTAATTTTTTTCCCACCCAAGTTCATGATGGTCACCCTGAATTCTATCTACGCTGCACCCCAGCTTGAGGTTTCCTACTGTGCTCCAGTTGAAGGAGGCGGGAGGAGAAGGGGATGACAGAGGATGAGATGGTTGGATGGCATCACCGACTCGATGGACATGAGTTTGAGCAAGCTCCGGGAGTTGGTGATGGACAGGGAGGCCTGGCGTGCTACAGTCCATAGGGTCGCAAAGAGTCTGATAGGACTGATTAACTAAACTGAACTCTGCTCCAATAATTGGGGTATGGACCGTGTACCACCAAATATGGAGTTCTGGGAGGGGCCAAGTAGCTAAGGGGAGGAGTCCTAGACTCCAGGGAGAATCACCTGACCCCAGTAACCAATGAAATGTGGAAACAGGGGGAGAGGGCGGAGCCAGCTTACTTCCTGGTTTCTCCAGCCTCGGGTCCTTGGAACCGATAGATAGAAGAGGGTGGTCAGGAAGAGGAGAGAGTGAGCAGCTCAGCTGGAAGTGGATCCAGCGGGAAGGAGAGAGTGTGTGTTGTCAGCTCCTGCTTGGTTATGCTGTGGTAACAAACAGCCTCCCTTTCTCCAGGGTCTCATAACCACAAAGCTTTTCGTGCTCACCTGCAGCTCCGCTGTGTATCACCTTCTCCAGGGTCCAGGTGGAGACACTGCTGTTTTCACAGTAAACCAGGGCCCCTCGAAGGCCCATGTCTGGCTGCTTTGCAAATTTGAACCGTTCTTCTTTTTTTTTGCCGCACTGCAACATCCGCAGGATCTTAGTTCCCCCACCAGGGATGGAACTCGCTCCCCCTGCAGTGGGAGCGCAGAATCTTAACCACTGGACCGCCAGGGAAGTCCCTGAACTATCCTTAATACTCAGTACTCACTCAAGCAGTTGCCTGAATCCTTACACAACCCAGGAGGAGGGCTCCAAGATGAGTTCCATCTTCCCAATGGACCCCTAGGGCTCAGAGAGGGAGCAAGACTCCCCATGGGTGGCCCAGCAGGGATATGACAGAGTAAGGACTCCTTGCTCCAAGTTCCCTGGAATGTTCTTGGTCCCAGGTCTTGGAGCCCCTCCCTGCTGTTCGCCTCCCGGAGCCTGGTGAGGCCCAGCTAATTGGCTGCTGGCACTGTTCCCCAAAGCAGGAGATACCAGTCAGGCCCAGGGGAATTCGTATAGGACTTGTGGGTCCTTACCAACTCAAACTGCAACTCCTCCTTAGCCAGCAGTCTCTGGCAAGGGAGAGGTGGGGCTCTGGTTTGAAGCCAGAGAGCCCGATACCTCAGGAGCATCTCAACTCCTTCCCCAGAAGCCTGGATGGGGCTCCCTGTCTTCTAGGCAGCGGCGAGAAGCTTCCTGCCCACCCTGGGCCTTGTGTGGGGGCTGAGGGAGGAAGGATGTGGGAGAAGCCCTGCTGAGCCTCCCCAAAGGTTTATAGTCAGGCTGGGAGAGATGGGCCCTTCGTTATCACAAGCGAGGCGAGAAAGGCAGAATCAGGAAGATACTGGAAGGTGCTGTGCTGCTTTTTTAAATTTTATTTTATTTCTTTGGCTGCACTGGGTTTTGGTTGCAGCACGTGGGACCTTCAGTCTTCTGTGCGGCATGTGAGGTCTTTAGTTGTGGCACTCAGGATCTAGTTCCCCGACCAGAGGTCAAACCCAAGCCCCCTGCGTTGGGAGCTGGGAGTCTTAGTCACTGGACCTTCAGGGAGTCCCTGTGCTGCTGGCTTTGAAGAAGGATGAGGCCGCAAGTCAACAAACGTGGGCTGCCTCTAGAAGCTGAAAAAAGCAAGGAAACAGATTCTCCCTATACCCACAAAAGGAACAGGTTTCTGACCCCAGACTGAAAGAGAATGAATTTGTGTTAAGCCACTTGCCCCTTCCCAGGTGGCGCTAGTGTAAAAGAACCTGCCTGCCAATGAAGGAGATGTAAGAAACGCAGGTTTGATCCCTGGCTTGGGAAGATTCCCTGGAGGAGGGCAACTCACTCCAATATTCTTGCCTGGAGAATCCCATGGACAGAAGAGCCTGGCGGGCTACAGTTCATGGGGGTCACAAAGAGTCAGACACGACTGAAGCAACTTAGCACACACACTAAATCTGTGGTTATTTGTGGTGGTAGCTACAGGAAGCCCAAACTGTGGGGTTGCACCAGCTCTTCTCCCAGGTCTTAGCAAACCCTGCTGTTACAGAAAGACAAGAAGTAATATGCGTGACCCTGCTTTACAAAGAGGCAGGGGTGGGAGCTTCATGAGGTCACCGGGTCATCTATAGTTTCTCCAGGAAAGGAAACCAGCCCCTTTGCCTGGGGGTGGGGTGGGGTGGGGTGGGGGGCTCAAGGTGGGCAGGAGAAACAGGAGAGCGCCTTTTCAGAGCAGAACCGTGGGGCCCACTGGGCTGCTCCCTGCAGCTGCCCGTTTTACCATGAGTCCTCCGAGCCCATGAGTCAGGAGCTGGAAAGGGGTGCCTGGGTGCTGCTTCTCCGCCCCGCTGAGCCATCACATGGTCTCTGGGCAGGTCCCTCCCACCTCTCCGAGCCTCAGTTTCCTCTTCTGTAAAATGCAGAGAATCAGTGGGACTTACCTGTAGTGCCCACCTGGATGTCGTGTGTGTGTGAAGAGCTCAGCACTGGGCCAGGCACACGGGTGTAACCCTGCATGTGTCCAGGTGAGCAGGCATGCATGTCCAAGTATGCCTGTGCTGGGACCTGTGTGCAGTTATATATGCATCCTGGATGAGCATTCTGAAATTCAGCTTGGACTTGTCTCTCCCCTGCTCATAGCCCCGCTCCTGCCCCAGGGAGAAGGTCACATCTTCACCGTAGCCTCCAGGACCCAGCACCATCTGGCACCTGCAGCCTCTCTGCCTCCCCAAGTCCCCAGCTTGCACCCGGGGATCCAGCCCTGCCTGCCTCCTCTCTGTTCCTTAAGTGGGTCATGTTCCCGTGGGCGTCCAGGCCTTCGCACATACTGTTCTGTGTGAAGTATTCCTCCGTTTGGAATGCTTCTCTTTTTTTCCTCCTCACTGACTAGCTCCTACTCAGTCTGGGTTTTGAGAAAATGACCTCCTCCAGGTTGCCTTCCCTGACTGCTACCCGCAATGGGATGATTACCCCACCTTTGAAACCTCACGGGCACCTCCTTCCTCTGTGCTCCCCTGGCCTCAGCACTAACCACTGGGTTGGATAATCGCTTGTGAGCTTCCTTCCTTCTGAGGGCCTGTTCTGAGGGCAGAAACCTAGAATGCCTTGCTCTCCCTGTCACCGGCGCTCAGCAGGGGGTCTAGCCCAGAGCAGCTGCTCAGAACCCCGTTGAATGAATGAGTGGGTGAACGCACAGGTCTCACCTGTGCACATGCGTGCTTGCTCGCTGTTGGAGGGGTGTGCAGCATGCGTGTCCCTGCAGGGAGTGATGGTGGTGGGCCCACGACCGTGCCCTGGAGCGGGGCTGGAGCAGGGGGAGGCCAGAGTGCATTCACCTTCCCTCGCTGGTCCCCTCTCCCCTGCGCAGACCTGGACTCAGGGAGGTGGCTTGGCTGTGGGAGCAGGAGGAGAGAGTAGAGAGGTAAGAGGAAGGCAGACCCCTGCAGCCTTCAGCACAGAAGGCATTCCGCTCCTTCCTTCCTCCCTGACCTCCCCGTGACCTCCATCCCCCAGCCTGGGCCCTCTACTGAATGGGGGGAAGGGCAGAGACCTCCCAGTGTCCCCAGGGGACACCAAGCCAGGCAGTACTTCTCCAGGCGGACCCCCACCGATGGGGGGAGTTCTGGCCCAGGTCCTGGGGAGGACCTGGTCAAGCCAGGAGAAGAGCAACCTGGGGTGGGGTGGGGGCTGGCGAGGGCTGGCTGGGCCTCTTAGCCCAGACTGCCTGCTTGCCGGGTCCCTCCTTCATGCCTGGGTGAGGCAGATCATGCCACCTCTCTGACCCTTGACCCTGTCATCTGCACAATGGCACCTCAGTCCTCCCTTGCAGTGCCGTAGCGATTAATGAGATCTTGTTTACAGAAGGCTTGACACGGTGTCTGGTGCTGGAGGACGCTGAGTGCGTATAATTTTGTCATCATTGACGTCACCCCCTTCCCCCCCATTCCTCGCCCCCGGCCGTGGCCATCCTGCGCTGAGAACCATGCAGGTCTGGCCCCAGCACACCCCTGGCACAGTGGGACAGGTCTGTCTGGCTCATATTTATGTCCCCTACCTCTGGCACCAAGTAGTCTCTCCAAAAATGTGTTAAAGGATTAAAGCAGTATACTCAGATGGGGTAAAGCACTTACTGTCTCCGGGCCTCAGTTTCCTTAAGTGTAAAACTGCATGTCCATGAACTAAGACTCTTCAAGTTTCCTCCTGGAACCTTGTCGCTGCTGTGCTGAATTTTGAGTCTTTTTTAAAAAATATTCATGCTAGTTCACACATCCCCAGGCCCTCTCACCTGGACCCACTGCCGGCCTCTCGCTTTTCTGCCTGTTTCTGTGCCTTGACCCCGTTCTCCATCCCATGCAGCTGGTGCAGGGGTCTCGAAACACAAGCATCTGCCTGTGATAGGTTGGGGAAGATTGACGGCAGGAGGCGAAGGGGACAACAGAGAATGAGATGGTTGGATGGCATCACCGACTCAATGGACAGGAGTTTGAGCAAGCTCCGAGAGTTGGTGATGGACAGGGAAGCCTAGCATGCTGAAGTCCATGGGGTTGCAAAGAGTCAGAGATGACCATGTGACTGAACTGAACTGTGATAGACTAGAGAGTGACGTGGCTCACAGGGCCCCACACGGCCCAGCCCCTGGGAACCCTTCCAGCCTCGTTGAAAGCCTCCACCAGCTCTGCTACACAGGTCTTCTCTCTGCCCCTCCTCTCCTGGCCCTCCCTGTACAGGCCCTTTGAACACAACATTCTGTTCCCTCAAGTTGCCATGCTGTTCCCACCCTCTTTAACTGCTGACTTGCACTCAGTGTTCAGGTCTCCTCTCTAGGCCCTACCCTCTGGGAAGCCCTGCTTAACCTCTCCTGAGAGTGGGTCAAGTTACCCCATTATTTCTTTAAAAATATTTATTTATTGATCAACCTAGACAGCATATTAAAAAGCAGAGACATTACTCTGCCAACAAAGGTCCATCCAGTCAAAGCTATGGTCTCTCCAATTGTCATGTATGGATATGAGAGTTGGACTATAATGAAAGCTGAGCATCGAAGAACTGATGCTTTTGAACTGTGGTGTTGGAGAAGACTCTTGAGAGTCGCTTGGACTGCAAGGAGATCCAACCAGTCCATCCTAAAGGAAATCAGTCCTGAATATTCATTGGAAGGACTGATGCTTACGCTGAAGCTCCAATACTTTGGCCACCTGATGCGAAGAACAGACTCATTGGAAGAGACCCTGATGCTGGGAAAGATTGAAGGCAGGAGGAGAAGGGGATGACAGAGGATGAGATGATTGGGTGGCATCACCGACTCGATGGACATGAGTTTGAGTGAACTCCGGGAGTTGGTGATGGACAGGGAGGCCTAGCGTGCTACAGTCCATGGGGTCGCAAAGAGCTGGACATGACTGAGCGACTGTACTGAGCTGGTTTATTTCTGTTTTGGCTTTGCCGGTCTCCCTTGCTTTCTGTAGTTGTGATGAGCAGGGGCTACTCTGGCGCGGTGTACCACCTCCTCAGTGCAGTGCATTCTCTTGTTGCGGAGCGCGGGCTAGTTGTAGCGCGTGGCTCTAGAGCTCGGGCTCAGTAGCTGTGGTGCATAGGCTTAGTCGCTCCGAGGCATGTGGGATCTTCCCAGACCAGGGATCGAACTCACGTCCCCTGCATCGCCAGGCAGATTCTTTGCCACTGAGCTGCCAGCGCAGGCCCCACTCCATTATTGACTGCGTCTCTCTCCCAGCGTCTGTTGTGATCAGAAAGTTCCCCTGCTTGCGGGATCACTGTGTGTGTGTGTCCCCCACTGGGACCACATGTTCCTGGAGGTCAGGCCTGGCCTGGCTCCTTCTTACGTTGCTATAAAACAGTGAAGAGCCTGGCACACAGGAGTTGCTTGATAAAGGATGGCCACTGCTGGCATCCTCTCCTTCACAGTGGGAGCCTTTGAGGGGCGCTGTAGAGAGCTCGTACCCAAAGATCAGGCAGCCACGTGGGAATAGTGTGGGTTGGGTGGAGGTTCATGCTTGACCTTGGGGGAGGGGAACACCCGGGGTGGGGGTGAATCAGGACTGTGGCCGGGAGGGGGATGGCCTCTGGGTGCCCACACCCAGTCCCTGCCTTCTGCCTCACAGCATAGCCTGCTGTCAGGGAAGGGCCTGCATTTGCCACATTTTGGACTTCATCCCATTCTCTGAGTTTGGCCTCTGCGGGAGAGACCCGGGTCCTGAGGCTCAGGATGAATCCTGGTGCCACCACTCATTGCTGTGCATCTCTAGGCAGCGCCCTCCCCCTCTCTGGGCCTCTAGCGCCTCATATGGGAGATGGAGGCAACACTAGTCCCTGCTGCAGACGGTAGGAGTTATGGAGGTGCTCTGTGCCCAGCGCCCCTGCTGGGACAGGAGGGCGTTCACTGGAGAACTGGGACACAGGGAGCAACAGGGGCATGGTCTTCAGGGGGTGCCCCCAAAACTGCTGGGTGGCTGGTCTGCAACAGGCATTGGGGAGGGTAATAGAAAGAGCCTCAGAGTGGCTGCCGAAAAGACGGTGAGCGCCGAGTGCACACACACGTGTGTGTGTGTGTGTGTGTGTGTGTGTACAGCTGCTGGAGGAGAGACTTCAGAGGAGAGGAGGGAGGGAGTGAGCTGGCAGAGCTGAGCGCTGCAGCAGCAGTGGAGCCAGAGGCCCAGAGGCGGGAGCTGAAAGAAGCCTCCCAAGGCCACTGCAGTCAAAGCTGGAGGAGGAGGGGTGGGCCTGGCTGGAAGGAGGGGCTTCCCAGACCTGGGAGGGGAGGCTGGGGACCCTGGGCTGGGGGTCTGAGGACTCACAGGGTTCTTAGCATCCCTGGTGTGCAGGGCTTCCACTCTGCCGCTCAGAGGCCCCTCTCTGCCTTCGAGCTCTGCTTCTCACTAGCTGTGTGACCCTGGGCGAGCCCTTTGCCTCTCAAAGCCTCCCTTTCTTTGGCTGCAAAATGGGAATGATGATAGACTATCCCTGTGTGTTTCCTGGGGCTACCATAACAAAGTGCCACAGGCTGGGTGGCTTAGACCACAGAAATGAGTTTTCTCCTGTTTCTGGAGACTGGAAACCAAGAGCAAGGTAGACAGAGTTGGTCTCCTCTGAGGCCTCTCTCCTTGGCTTAGAGACGGCCGCCGTCTTGCCGTGTCTTCATGTGGTCCTTACTCAGCGCATGCCTGTGTCTTAATCCCCTCTTCTTAGAAGGACACCAGACCTTGGATCAGGGCCTACCCCAGTGACCTCACCAAACATAGTCTCATCTAAGGTGCTGGGGCTTAGGACTTCAACCTACAAATTTTGGCGGGGGCCGGTGGGGGTGCTTAATCCAGCCCATAATACAGGGCTGGGCTTGGTGTTGGTCTGGGCTCCCTGCACACAGGCTGAAATAAAGGCTGAGGTATGAGTAGTTTGTCAGGGGCAAGAGTGAGGGTGGGAGACGGGAGGGTGAAATAGAAAAGAGAACTAACACAAACCCGCATTCTCGAGTTCCCCGAGTTCCCCGTTAAGGCCGCCTGGGTGCCCAGGCCCCGGGGTTGTCTGAGGTTCCTAGGAGGGGGCATCCCAGAGCTCCTGGGAT
The DNA here is from genome assembly GCF_049115385.1 of Moschus berezovskii. Taxonomy (NCBI): domain Eukaryota; kingdom Metazoa; phylum Chordata; class Mammalia; order Artiodactyla; family Moschidae; genus Moschus; species Moschus berezovskii. The sequence goes on from NC_142470.1 coordinate 6,900,675, forward strand.
CAAGGGTTGCCCTGACGGTGTTACAGCTGATCTCCTCCAACTGCTGGAGGGGTTCGGGTGGGCGGAGGGACATCCCAGACAGGCAATCCCGTTTCCACAGCTTGTTTCTGGCCCGGGTGTCCTAGTTCTTGGGAGCACAGCACCACCGACTGGCAGTGGGCTCCAGGCACGTGGTCTGCTTGCCCCCGCGTTCCATCAGGCCCTTGCTCCGGGCTCAGACAGTGGCTACCGTGCTTGTGCTCTTCTCTTGCCATAAAGTTGGGCCCTTGATCCAAGGCCCAGGGAGGATGGGATCCCATGTCTCCAGATGAAGAACTGCGAAAGACCTAGGATGTGACCAGCCATGGTGTTCTGAGAGGTGTGACAGATGACGGAGCACACATCTCCCTCAAAAGGGAGGCTTGGTCTCTGCCTGGACCGGCTCAGGGAATAGTGTGGAGGCCGAAGTGACCCTGCATGGCCTCCCAGGGCAACAGCCACCACTGGGTGTGGGCAAAGGGGCAGCTGCTAGGCTGACCCACGGAGACCTTTCTGGAATAACTGGCAGGCAGAACCACCCTCTGAGGGGCAGGACAAGGTGAACTGTGAACTCCCAAAGCCTGATTTCTGCCCAGGATCCCTGAATCCTTCTTGATAGACCATCATTCCTCCCGGGCTCAGCTTCTCAGGTGGCTCAGTGGTAAAGAACACGCCTCCAAATGCAGGAGACGGAGGTTCAATCCCTGGTCAGGAAGATCCCCTGGAGAAGGAAATGAATGGCAACCCACTCCAGTATTCTGGCTCGGGAAATCCCCTGGACAGAGGAGCTTGGTGGGCTACAGTCCATGGAGTCGTAAAAGAGTCAGACACGACTGAGCGACTAAACAACAACCCCCAGGCTCAGGACAGGTGGACTGGGCTCTGGGTCAGATGCAGCCTTCTGGATGCACAACCCTGGGTGAGTCCTGTCTTCATCCCCCCATCGGGCCTCAGGAGGACTGATGGACTGAACCAGATGCTGGGGGCCTGGCCCTCAACAGGGTTGTTAGTCCAGCCAGGGCACAGAGGGGCCACCCAGTGGGCCTGAGTCCTACCTTGATTGCCAACCAGTGTTCCTTCCACCACTCCTCAAGAGAAAGCGTGGGGATCGTGGGAAGAGCAAGAGGATGGGAAAGGCAGGGACCTCATTCCCACTCCCCTCCATAATGCCCCGCACATAGGCTCTAAGTACGTGCTCAATGGCTGAATGACTGGGTGCAAGGCTGGATGGACAAACGGACAGACAGGTAGGCAGATGCGGCCTAGCTCTGGTTTTTCTAAATCCCAACCACCCAGTCCAGCCCTTCCCTCCCCTTGCTAACCTCATTTGTTTGCTAGCTGGCTCCCGCTTTCATTTCTGCCGAGTCATTGCTCTCAACCCCGTGATGGGGCTGGGCGTGCCAGGAATCCAGAGGGAAGAAACAGAACCTCAGAACTTCACCACTAGCTCCATTTTCGAGATGAGGAAACCGAGGCAGGGGGAGGGTCCTGAGGTTTGCTCAGCCCCGGCACAGTCCACCTCCCCAGCAGCCAAAGGCCCCCACCCTTGCCTGGCTCACCCACCACAATGGGACAGCTTTAGGCCTTCTCTGGCAGATTTGGGTAACTGTTTGGCCCCCTCCCCTGGGTGAGTCTCTCTCTCTTCCTCTCACCCTTTTGCAGGGTCTGGAGCCAAGACCCAGGAACTCGCCTCGACCCGGCATAAGTACTGTGGCCTTGAGCAGGCCTCTGGCCCTCTCTAAGCCTCCGTGGCCCCAGCTAGGGCGGCTGGCTATCTAAATCCCTTCTGACCTTGACCCTCCAGGCCTTCTGGCCACTGGAGCTCTGTTCTCCCTCCATCTGCACATCCCCTTTCTCTCTGGACGCCCCCTCCCCCATCTCACCTTCTCCCTGCTTTGCTCCCCTGTCTCCTGCCCACCCTCCTCAGAATGCCAGGTCTGCAGCTTTCCCTGACCTTGAGCAGACAGCAGGCTGGGAGCCCGCAGCTCAGAACCTTGCAAAAGGGCCTCTGGTGATGAGAAGCCTTCCTGCTCTTCTGGTCGGGGAGGCTGCAGGGTCCTTGCTGGCCCCCTCCCCACGCCCTATGCCACGACCCTTTACTCCCTGGCTTTTCTCGTCTTCTCACTAGTTACTTGCCTGTGCCTGCTAAGTGGGTTTCAATCGTGTCTGACTCCGTGTGACGCTATGGACGGTAACCCCCCAGCCGCCTCTGTCCATGGGACGCTCCAGGCAAGGATACAGGTTTTGTTTGTTGTTCATCCCCTTCTTAGAAGCTCAGCTCCCCAAGGACAGGGGTTTTTGCCTTTTGTCACTGCTGGGTGCCCCATCCCAGAACTGGCGCCCCGCGCACAATGGGTGCTCAGCAGATACCTGATGAATGAAGATTCTGCTCTCTAATAACAGCGGATATTTATGGAGGGTGTAATACTTGCACACGGCCTCTGATTAGCAAGCCCTGCATGCCCAGGACTGTGCCAGCCCCTTTGGGAAGATGGGGAAACTGAGGCTCAGAGGGGAAAAGCCCAGAGGGAAGAAATAAGGTCATACAGCGGTAACCGGTGGAGGCTGGATTCGAACCCACAGGTCCTGCCCACGGGCCTGCGCTCTTGGTCCTCCCTCCCAGCAGGGATGAGGGTGGCGGGAGCGGTGGCCACCCCGGACCAAAGGGAGGTCAGTGGGGGGGGCGGGGTCAGTCCGGCCCCCAGGCCCCCGGCCACGCCCCTTACTTGTGGACCGGGAAGACCCAGGTACTCTCCCTGCCTCGGGTTCCCTGGAAGCCTCCCTCCCAAACCCGAGTCAGTCTGGGAACCGGCCCGCGCGCCCCCCCGCCCCCCGCCGCCCCGGCCCGAGGCGGAGCTTCGCCCGCGCCCACCGGGAGCCGGGGAGGGAGAGAGAAATGAGTTTTCCTGCCGCCCGGTGGCGGTGTCAATTGATCGGGCGCGGGCGGGGGCCGCGCGCCGGGCTGGGGGCCTCGCTCGCAGCTGCCGGCGCACAATTATCGGGAAAAAACTGGGGCGGCCGCTGCGGTGAAATTAGTTATCGATCCCTCGGCGGGGCCGCGGGGCCGCGCTCGGCGCTGACTGCTGCAGACCCCGGCCGGCCCGCCGGGCTGGTGCGGCGAGGAGGGGGCAGGGATGGTGGGGAAGGGGGCCCTCCCCGCCCCGCCCCTCCCTCTCCGTCTCCCCGCGGCGCTCCTCCACCTCCTCCTCCTCCTCCCCGCACCCTCCTCCCGGCCTCTCTGCCTCTCTCCTCTCCATTCATCCCGCCGCCGTGGTATCGACCCAAAGCCGACCCCGAGCTGACGGGCGTCCCCCGCCCCCAGCACTGGCCGCCCCGCCTCGTGGGCTTGGTACCCGGCGCCCCGTCTGAGTGCTGAGAACACCCCCAGGGTGGGCCCTGCCCCCCACCCCGGAGAGCCCCCGCGAGCTGGCGGCGGGGCGGGGGGGGCGGGGGGGAAGCCTTGTTCCCGGTTAGCCAGGGTTTGCAGCCCTGTTGCCTGAGAAAGAGTTTGATCCGAGCCTCAGTTTCCTCCCCTATAAACTGGGCAGTTCCTACATCTTGCTGTTGAGAGGATAAAATTGAAGGCTTCAAGGAGGAGTGCCTGTGCTGGTCGCCTGGAAGGAAGCGTGTGGGGTGTTGATTTCACGTTTATACCGCCAGTTCTTCCCAGCGACTCTGGGAAATGTGTCATGTCCCCATTTTATAGATGAGTAAACTGAGCTCTGAGGGGGGAAGTGCCTTGTCCACCCCATACAGCCAGCGAGTGGCCCCATGACACTAGAACCCAGCTAACAGAGGGGAGATTGGAGAGGGGGGGTCTTCTCAGTGGGTGCTGACATATAAAAAGCGGAGGCGGGTGGTAAGAGAGGAAGTGGGGGTCAAGTCAGTTCCCCTAGGACCTCTTTCCCAGTACTAGGCTTTGTACTGTGACTTTGGGGATGTCCTTGACCCTGTCCCAGGCCTTCTTTAAAAAGGGGTTTTGACCTCATGTCCCATTAGGGAGAGACTGGCACGGTCTGGTCATGGAGAACCTGGGAGTGTCCCAGCGAAGGGCACTGAGGAGGGGGATGGCCGGGTCAAGTTCGCCCCGCGGCTGGAAGCCTGCTGTGCAGAAACCCTGCAATGGAGTCCTGGCTCTGTTCTTGGTCTCTCTGCACCCCGGTTTTCTCCCCATAAAATGATCTCCACCAGTGTAAGGGCAGTGGCTTTGGATTGGTTCAGCCCTGGGTTCAAGTCTTCCTTTAAAGCTACAATGCCTTAAGTGCTGGGGCTTCCCAGGTGGCACTAGTGGTAAAGAACCTGCCTGCCAATGCAGGAGATGCAAGAGACGTGGGTTCAATCCCTGGGTCGGGAAGATCCCCTGGAGGAGGGCCTGGCAACCCACTCCAGGATTCTTGCCTGGAGAATCCCGTGGACAGAGGAGCTTGGCGGACTATAGTCCATCAGTTCAGTTCAGTTCAGTCGCTCAGTCGTGTCCGACTCTCCGCAACCCCATGAGTCACAGCACGCCAGGCCTCCCTGTCCATCACCAACTCCCGGAGTTCACTCAAACTCATGTCCATCAAGTTGGTGATGCCATCCAGCCATCTCATTCTCTGTCGTCCCCTTCTCCTCCCGCCCCCAATCCTTCCCAGCATCAAACTCTTTTCCAGTGAGTCAGCTCGTCGCATGAGGTGGCCAAAGTATTGGAGTTTCAGCTTTAGCATAAGTCCTTCCAATGAACACCCAGGACTGATCTTTAGAATGGACTGGTTGGACCTCCTTGCAGTCCAAGGGACTCTCAAGAGTCTTCTCCTGCACCACAGTTCAAAAGCATCAATTCTTTGGCCCTCAGCTTTCTTCACAGTCCAACTCTCACATCCATACATGACCACTGGAAAAACCATAGCCTTGACTAGATGGACCTTTGTTGGCAAAGTAATGTCTCTGCTTTTTAATATACTATCAAGGTTGGTCATAACTTTCCTTCCAAGGAGTAAGCGTCTTTTAATTTCACGGCTGCAATCAGCATCTGCAGTGATTTTGGAGCCCCCAAAAATAAAGTCTGACACTGTTTCCACTGTTTCCCCATCTATTTCCCATGAAGTGATGGGACCAGATGCCATGATCTTTGTTTTCTGAATGTTGAGCTTCAAGCCAACCTTTTCACTCTCCTCTTTCACTTTCATCAAGAGGCTTTTGAGTTCCTCTTCACTTTCTGCCATAAGGGTGGGGTCATCTGCATATCTGAGGTTATTGATATTTCTCCCAGCAATCTTGATTCTAGCTTGTGCTTCTTCCAGCCCAGCGTTCCTCATGATGTACTCTGCATATAAGTTAAATAAGCAGGGTGACAATGTACAGCCTTGACGTACTCCTTTTCCTCTTTGGAACCAGTCTGTTGTTCCATGTCCAGTTATGACTGTTGCTTCCTGACCTGTATACAGGTTTCTCAAGAGGCAGGTCAGGTGGTCTGGTATTCCCATCTCTTGAAGAATTTTCCACAGTTTATTGTGATCCACACAGTCAAAGGCTTTGGCATAGTCAATGAAGCAGAAATAGATGTTTTTCTGGAACTCTCTTGCTTTCTCCATGATCCAGCGGATGTTGGCAATTTGATCTCTGGTGCCTCTGCCTTTTCTAAAACCTGCTTGAACATCTGGAAGTTCACGGTTCACATATTGCTGAAGCCTGGCTTGGAGGATTTTGAGCATGACTTTACTGTGTCCACAGGGTCACAAAGAGTCAGACACAAATGGAGTGACTTAGTGCCCGTGTGTCCATGCGCTTTGGGTGCTGTCAACAGGTGGTTCAATCACAGGGGCAGAACAGCCACCGGGGTCTTGGTGCTCCCGCTCCTAAGGTTTCCTGGCTTCCCGAATGGGGCTCCAGAGACGGTGCTTGCTTTCTTTTTTGTTTGTTTTGGCGCTGTCACGGGGCATATGGGATCTTTTTAATAGTTTCCTGACAAGGACTGAACCCGCGCCCCCTGCAGTGGAAGTGAGGAGTCTTAACCACTGGACCGTTGGGAGGTCCCCAGAGGTGGTACTGAAGGGGATGTGGCCCCTCCACAGGCCACAGTAACCCTGGTCTGATGCTGGAGGAGAGGCAAGGCCAGAGCACTGAAGGCTAACAGGCTGATTCTGCCTCTTCTGCCTGTGGGTTGCAGGGACCTTGGCAAAGGGGTCCTGAGATGAGGGAACCGCTGCCCCCTTGCTGTCTTTGAGGGCAAATAGAAACTTATGGGGAGTGGGGACTGCAGGCAAGCCTATGGGGCCTGCGGCTGCCTTCTGTTCTGTAAAAACTGACCCTCATTAACAAAAAGGGTGGGGGGCTTCCCAGCTAGCTCAGCTGGTAAAGAAGCCACCTGCAGTTCAGGAGACCCTGATTCAATCCCTGGGTGGGGAAGATCCCCTGGAGAAGGAAATGGCAACCCACTCCAGTATTCTTGCCTGGAGAATCCCATGGACAGAGGGGCCTGGCGGACTATAGTCCATGTGGTCGCAGAGAAACAGCAACAGTAAAGACTGACCCTTATCCACTCTGGGGAGCAAGATATATTCTATTTCTTGATTTGGATGCTGGTTAGTTATAAGGTAGGTTCACTTAGTGAAAATTCTTACAGCTGAACACCTAGTGTGTAACTGTTCAGTTCAGTTTAGTCACTTGGTCGTGTCCGACTATTTGCGACCCCATGGACTGCAGCACGCCAGGCCTCCCTGTCCATCACCAACTCCCGGAGCTTACTCAAACTCATGTCCACCGAGTCAGTGATGCCCTCCAACCATCTCATCCTCTGTCACCCCTTCTCCTCCCGCCTTCAACATTTCCCAGCATCAGGGTCTTTTCCAGTGAGTCAGTTCTTCACAGCAGGTGGCCAGAGTATTGGAGCTTCCGCTTCAGCATCAGTCCTTCCAATGAATATTCAGGACTGATTTCCTTTAGGATGGACTGGTTGTATCTCCTTGCAGAGGAGAGACTCTCAAGAGTCTTCTCTAACACCACAGTTCAAAAGCATCAATTCCTCGGCGCTCAGCTTACATGTACATCCGTACATGACTACTGGAAAAACCATAGCTTTGACTATACAAACCTTTGTCGGCAAAGTAATGTCTCTGCTTTTTAATATGTTGTCTAGGATTGCTCATAGCTTTTCTTCCAAGGAGCAAGCGTCTTTTAATTTCATGGCTGCGATCACCATCTGCAGTGATTTTGGAGCCCAAGAAAATAAAATCTCTCACTGTTTCCATTGTTTTTCCATCTATTTGCCATGAAGTGATGGGACTGGATGTCATGATCTTGGTTTTTTGAGTGCTGAGTTTTAAGCCAGCTTTTTCACTCTCCCATTTCACTTTCATCAAGAGGCTTTTCAGTTCCTCTTCACTTTCTGCCATAAGGGTGGTGTCACTTGCATATCTGAGGTTACCGATATTTCTCCTGGCAATCTTGACTCCAGTTTGTGCTTCATCCAGCCCGGCATTTCGCATGATGTACTCTGTGTTCATGTTTTGTCACTCAGTCGTGTCCGACTCTTTGCGACCCCATGGACTGTGACCTACCAGGTTCCTCTGTCCACGCGATTCTCCAGGCAAGAATACTAGATTGGGTTGCCATTTCCTTCTCCAGGGGATCTTCCCCACCCAGAGATTGAACCCAGGTCTCTTGCACTGCAGGCAGATGCTTTGCCATCTGAGCTACTAGGGAAGGCCCTAGTATATACTCTGCCTATAAGTTAAACACGGTGACGATATACAGCCTTGACGTACTTCTTTCCCAATTTGGAACCAGTCTGTTGTTCCACGTCTGGTTCTAAATGTTGCTTCTTGACCTGCATACAGGTTTCTTAGGAGGCAGGTAAGGTGGTCTGGTATTCCCATCTCTTGAAGAATTTTCCACAGTTTGTTGTGATCCACACAGTCAAAGGCTTTAGGGTAGTCAATGAAGCAAAAGTAGATGTTTTTCTGGAACTCTCCTGCTTTTTTTTTTATGATCCAGTTGATGTTGGCAATTTGATTCCTGGTTCCTCTGCCTTTTCCAAATCTAGCTTGAACGGCTGGAAGTTCTTGGTTCATGTAGTGTTGAGGCCTGGCTTGGAGAAATTTGAGCACTAGCATGTTAGATGAGTGCAATTGTGTGTAGTTTGAACATTCTTGGGCTTCCCTGGTAGCTCAGCTGGTGAAGAATCTGCCCATAATGGGTTCGATTTCTGGCTTGGGAAGATCCCCTGGAGAAGGGATCGGCTACCCACTCCAGTATTCTGGCCTGGAAAATTCCATGGATTGTACAGTCCATGGGATCACAAAGAGTCAGACACAACTGCTCGACTTTCAAATAAATAAAATTTATTGAACATTCATTTTTTTTTGCATTGCCTTTCTTTGAGATTGAAATGAAAACTGACTGTTTCCAGTCCTGTGACCACTACTGAGTTTTCCAAATTTGCTGGCATATTGAGTGCACCAATTTAACAGCATCATCTTTTAGGATTTGAAATAGCTCGACTGGAATTCCATCACCTCCACTAGCTTTGTTAATACTGATGCTTCCTAAGGCCCACCTGACTTCCCACTCCAGGATATCTGGCTTTAGGTGAGTGATCACACCATAGTGATTATCTGTATAATTAAGATCTTTTTTGTATAGTTCTTCTGTGTATTCTTACCACCTCTTCTTAATATCTTTTGCTTCTGTTAGGTCCACACCGTTTCTGTGTTTTATTGAGCCCATTTTGCATGAAATGTTCCCTTGGTATCTCTGATTTTCTTGAAGAGATCTCTAGTCATTCACATTCTATCGTTTTCCTCTATTTCTATGCATTGATCACTTAGGAAGGCTTTCTTATCTCTCCTTGCTATCTTTGGATCTCTGCATTCAGATGGGCATATCTTTCTTTTTCTTTTGTCTTTTGCTTCTCTTCTTTTCTCAGCTACTTGTAAGGCTTCGTCAGACAACCATTTTGCCTTTTTGCATTTCTTCTTCTTGGGGACTTTTTTTTTTTAAGTCTTTGTTGAATTTGTTTTATATTTTGGTTTTTTGGCCTAGAGGCATGTGGAATCTTAGCTAACATTCCAGGTTCCTATGCAGTGTTGTTCTTTACAGCATCAGACTTTACTGCTATCACCAGTTACATCCACAACTGGGCATTATTTTTGCTTTGGCTCAACCTCTTCTTTCCATCCAGAGCTATTTTTCCACTCTTGTCCCGTAGCATACTGGACACCCACCAACCTGGGGAGTTCCTCTTACAGTGTCCTATCTTTTTGCCTTTTCATACTCTTCAGAACACCTAGAGTGTAACTGAGGCTCAGTGAAAGTCAGTGCTCTGGCTAGGTCCCCCGGCACTAAGACCGAACCAGATTTGAAACAAGACCTGCCTCCCTGACTGCAAGGCCCTGCGCTTTCTGTGGCACTCCCCGCCCTCCTGCCCCACCTGACACTCCACCTGCGGAGTATGCAGAGGGGTGCCAATGGGGAGGAAGCAGTCAAGGGGCAACTGTCCTGAACAGCCCCTCCCCAGCCGCCAGGCCCATCCCAGCCTCATTCACTCACAGGGGACCCCTCGCCACTCCCCAGACTGTTGCCCTCTTGCCTCTGAGTTTTCCCCATGTTCAGGCCTGCAAATCCTCTGGACACCGGGCCCTGAGCTGGGCTTTAGGGATGCAACTGTGAACCAGGGCCCACAGTCCCTGCCCGTGGGGCGCTTTTGGTGTAGCTTGAATGTGTTGAGCACCTTTACTTAGGCTTTTATAAGCATGCAGGTACAGATGAGGATGAGCTTCCCTGGTGGCTCAGTGGTAAAGAATCTGCCTGCCAAAGCAGGAGATGCGGGTTCGATCCCTGGGTTGGGAAGATGCCTTGGAGAAGGAAATGGCAACCCATTCCGGTATTCCTGCTGGGAGAATTCCATGGACAGAGGTGCCTGGTGGGCTACAGTCCATGGGGTCTCAAAGAGTCAGACACAACTTAGCGACTAAACAACAACAACATACGAGGACATGTGATCATCTTTGTATTTGGAGTTCTTCATAAGACGGCACATACATAACATGTATGGACGTGAGAGCTGGACTGTGAAGAAAGCTGAGCACCGAAGAATTGATGCTTTTGAACTGCGGTGTTGGAGAAGACTCTTGAGAGTCCCTTGGACTGCAAGGAGAACCAACCAGTCCACTCTAAAGGAGATCGGTTCTGGGTGTTCATTGGAAGGACTGATGCTAAAGCTGAAACTCCAATACTCTGGCCACCTGATGCGAAGAACTGACTCATTTGAAAAGACCCTGATGCTGGGAAAGACTGAAGGCGGGAGAAGAAGGGGACAACAGAGGATGAGATGGCTGGATGGCATCACCAACTCAATGGGCATGAGTTTGGGTGAACTCCGGGAGTTGGTGATAGACAGGGAGGCCTGGCGTGCTGTGATTCATGGGGTCGCGAAGAGTTGGACACGACTGAGCGACTGAACTGCACTGATAAGGTGGCACTGAAAAAGCCGACTGAACTTTTTGGCCAACCCAGTCTGTGTGTATCTGTGCATTGTGTACATGCGCGTGGCTGTGCGCGTGTGCACGCTCTGCTCAGTCCGCATGTTCACGTGTGTGTCAGCGTGGGCAGCACCGTATAGGCATGAGTGACTGCACGCGTGTGTGTGTGTTCATTTATGCACATGTGCGTCTTTATGCGTGCTGCGTGTGCCTGTGTGCATCTGTTTGTACTTGGTTCTCAGCGCACATTTGTGTGGGGGTTGAACGTCTCCGTGAATGCTTAGAAGTACATAGGATGGGCATCTCTGTGGACGCACGGAGCTGCAGAGACGTGCAGGAAGGGGCTGTGTGTCTGGACACTGGCTGTGTATTTGCATTCTGAGTGTTTAATGTGTGCAGGGTATGCAGGTGCAGGCAGCGCAGGTACACACCTTTGTGGTTTCAGGCCTCGCTTGTGTTTGTGTGTGCCCGTGCAAGTCCTCTACGTGCGTGCACGTCAGTGTAGGGAGCACCTCCCTAGTGCATGTACATTTCCGAGGTTGTGTATGTTCGTGCCTGTGCCTGTGTTTGCCTCCCTGCCCATTCTGAGCACGCACATGGCGCCCTGGGTATGTGTCACCCCACGTCCATTAGGGAGCACAGCACACTGCCGTGGGGAGGAGGGCGCTTCCCCATCTTTCAGCAGAGCTAGAGAAAAGACAGACCCAGGCAGGGCTTGGCTGCCTCCTACCTGGTACAAGATGCTGAAGAGGGAGGTAGAAGCTGGCCAGGATTGCCAGCTGCCCACTACATCCAGCCAGGGTCCAGGGAAATGGCCTCCTCCCCGTACCTCATCCAGGCCACTAGGGATGGCAGGGGCAGGAGACAGCAGGTGGTCTCGCCGAGCAGGCTGAGGCCTCTCCTGGGCCCCTTGCCAAGGGAGGCTTTCCCGAGCCTTTGAGCTTAGGTCGGCTGCCGCCTGACACCGCCCTGTTGGGGCCTCTTACACCTGTGCCCCGGCCTGTCTGCTGGGAGCATCGTAGGCTGGAGCCTGGCTCCTCTCGACTTTTTCTCCATCCCATCTGCCTGGCTTCAAGGCCCAGGTCGGGACTGGGCCGAGGCTCTCCTCTTAAGCAGCTGGAGCCTCTGTTGAAGGCAAGATGCACAAGAACATCCTTCCTTTTTTTTAAAAAGTAAAAAAAAAAAAATTTAATTGAAGGATAATTGCTTTACAGAATTTTGCTGTTTTCTGTCAAACCTCAACATGAAGCAGCCATAAGTATACACAAATCCCCTCCCTTTTGAACCTCCCTCCCATCTCCCTCCTGATCCCACCCCTCTAGGTTGATGCAGAGCCCTGTTTGAGTGTCCTGAGCCAGACAGCAAATTCCCCCGTTGGCTATCTGTTTTACATATGGTAATGTCAGTTTCCTTGTTACTCTCCCCGTACATCTCACCCTCTCCTCCCCTCTTCCCATGTCCGTAGGTCTGTTCTCTAGGTCTGTTTCTCCATTGCTGCCCTGAAAATGAATTCTTCAGAACCATTTTTCTAGATTCCGTACACATGCGTTAGAAGACAGTATTTCTCTTCCTCTTTCTGACTTACTACTTCACTCTGCATAATAGGGTCTCGGTTCATCCACCTCATTAGAACTGAATCAAAGGCATTCCTTTTTACGGCTGAGTAATATTAAAAAAATACTTATTTGTTTGGCTGTGCCGGGTCTTAGTTGCAGCACGCAGGATCTTCCGTCTTCCCTGGGGCATGCGGGATCTTTAGCTGTGGCATGTGGGATCTAGTTCCCTGACCAGGGATCGAACCTCGGCCTCCTGCATTGGGAGTGTGGAGTCTTTGTCACCGGACCACCAGGGAAGTCCCAGTGCATCCTTCCTTAAGCTGCCGGCCTGGGTGGTAGTGATGGAGCCCAGTGTGCAGAAAACGAGCTCGTTCACGCTTTTTCTGTCCATGGGAACCTCTGTGGCTCCTGACGTAGGTCTGTGATGGTCTTCCGTCCACCACCGCTTCTTCTCCCCCATCCCCATCCGACTGCCTCATCCCTTTGGGGCTCCTGCACCCTGGTCCCTGGGGTCCCTCCTCACGCGGCACAATGCTTCATTCTCAGAAGACTGTGGGGCCTCCCACAGCCCTCCTTTCCTCGCTCGGTCCCCCTCCAGCACCACCAGGACCCCCCAGCTAACACGCTGGGCTCCCTCTTTCTCCATCCTGTTGCTTCTGGGGGACTTGGCTTGGCTCCTGCACCGCGGTCCACCCCGACCTGGTCATCGCTCGCACAGCCGCTCCTCTGAGGTCTAAAACTCAGACATCCCTGCCTCCCCCCACCTCCCACCCATCTAGCCCTCACTCTTCTGAGAGTATTTATGCTTGCCGCCTTCTTCTAGACCCCTCTGGTCCCAACCCTCCTCGGGACAGCTACCTCCTTCTGTGAATGCCCCTAGATGTTCCCACTGTAGGGCCAAGCCAGCCTCAGCAGACTTCACCTCTAAGTGACCACATTGCCAGTTTAGATCTCCAAGACCATGGCCTTCTGGACATCTGTCTCTGGTCCATTGTCTTCTGAACACTAGACCCCCCGTGTTCGCTGCCCTTGACAGCTCCTCTGTGTCCTTGAAGCCCACCCAGGCCCTTCCCACCCCAGTCCTGCCCTCCCCTCTTCCAGGCCTCCCCCTCGGAGAATGGCACCCCAGCCATGTCTTCTGGGCCAGAAGTCAGGACATTGCCGTGTCTGCTTCTTCTCCTCCACCTTCCACATCCAGTCAGTCACCAAGCGTCTGTGCTTAGGGTTCACTGAACTTCTTGGATACTGGTTTCATTAAATTTGGAAGTTTTTCGTCCATGAGTTCTTCCAATATTTTTGTGTTCCACTTCCCCCTTTCCTCTGGGACTCCAATTATCCATATATTAGGCTGCTTGGAATTATTCTACAGCTGACTGGTGTTCTTCCCATTTTTAAAAACATTCTTTCTCCATGTTTCATTTTGGATAGTTTTTACTGCTATGCCTTCATGTTCACGAACATTTCTTCTGCCTAACCTAATCTGCCGCAAATCCCACGCAGTGTATGGTTTACCTCAGACATTGCAGTTTTCAACTCTTAAAAGTTAATTTGGGTCTTTTGTCTATCTTCATGTCTCTGCTGCTGCTGCAAAGTCACTTCAGTCGTGTCCGACTCTGTGTGACCCCATAGAAGGCAGCCCACCAGGCTCCCCCGTCCCTGGGATTCTCCAGGCAAGAACATTGGAGTGGGTTGCCATTTCCTTCTCCAATGCATGAAAGTGAAAAGTGAAAGTGAAGTCGCTCAGTCATGTCCAACTCCTAGTGACCCCATGGACTGCAATCCACCAGGCTCCTCCATCCATGGGATTTTCCAGACAAGAGTACTGGAGTGGGGTGCCATTGTCTTCTCCAACCTTCATGTCTCTAGCATTTTGAAAATGTGGAATAGAGTTATAAAAGCTGTTTTAGAATCCTTCTCTGCTAATTCTAACATCTGTGTCAGTTCTGGGTTAGTTGCCATTGATTGATTATTCTTTTCTTTATGGCTTATGTTTTCCGGCTTCCTTGTATGCCTGGTAATTTTTAGTGGATGCCAGACATTGTGATTTTGGGATATTTTTGTATTCTTATAAATCTTCTTGAGCTTTCTTCTGGGAAGCAGTTAAATTACTTGGGAACCACTTGATGTTTTGGGGTCTTGCTTGAAGATTTATTAGGTGGGTTTTCAGCAATACTGTCTAGGACTAACTCTTCCCCACCTCTGAGACAAGACCTTCCTAAGTGCTCTCCTCACCTCCCTGTGAATTATGACTTTTCCGTCTGGCTGGTGGGAACAGGCAGTATTCCCAGCCCTGTGTGAGCATCAGACACGGTTCCCTCTAATCCTTTCATATGGTCCTTTCTTGAAGACCACTGTTTTTTTTTTTCTTTCCTCCTGTCTGAATTTTTTGCTTGTTTCAGGTGGGGTGGGAGATCTGGCCTCCATTGCTCCATCTTGGCCAGAAGGAGAAGTCAGTTGTCCTTGTTTTTCAGCTGCTCGTGTCGTGTCCGACTCTTTGTGACCCCATGGACTGCAGCATGCCAGGCTTCCCCGTCCTTCACTATCTCCCAGAGTTTAGTCACACTCATGTCCATTGAGTTGGTGAAGCCATCCAACCTTCTCATCAGAAGTCAGTTAACAAATCTTAATGATTCTACTTCCCAGTAACTCTCAAATCTCTTTCCTTCTCTCCCACCCCCTGCCATGGATCCAGACCCCACTAGCTCTTGCCTGGCATAAACCCACAGCCTCCTGGGCTTTCTCTTCTCCATCCTATCATTTCATGTGGCAGCAGCCAGAGCCATCTTTTCAGACTGCACTCTGACCATCCCTCTCCCTAGTTCAAACCCTTTGACTCCTCATCGTCTTCGAGTTAATTTCAAACTCCTGCTTGTGGCTCCCTGGTTCTTGATTGATAGAGCCAAACTGAACTGCATGTAACTCTCCCAAGGGATCATTCTTGTTCTGTGGGGCCTTTGCTCTTACTCCTGTCTCCCCTCTTCCCTTCTCCTCCTCCTCCACCTTCTCTGGGAGACCCTCTCACCCCTCCCTTTTGCAAACCTTCACAAATAGCTCTGGATCGTAGCTGCCTGGGATGTCTGTGTCCCCAAGGTTGGACCTCCCTGAGGGCAAGACCCTGGCCCCTCATGCCGAGTCCTGCCTATCTTATCCACTGAATTAATGAATAACAAGAGAAGAGCATAATGGACCACAGGGAGGGCTGCCACGAAGGTGGGGGAGACCAGGACTCTGGCTCGAGAGTCTGTGTCCCCCTCCTAGCCCTCCCCCACTGGCCCACTTGCTGTGTGATTGCAGGTCCTCACGGCACATGATGACATGGTCTCTGAGGTCTCCTCTGACTTGGTTGCAGCACTTGCCTGTTTCCACAGCATCACAGCGTGACTTGCTGTCATTCTGAACCCATCCCCCTTGTTTGACTGATGGGGAAACCTAGGGCCAGTGCTGGGGGAGAGCTGGACCCTCAAGTCACTGAAAAGTTGTTGCTGAGCCGTGAAAGACGCCAAGATTCTTGACCTCCAGAGGCAAGAAATTCAATCTGGGGCCAGTGACGAGGCTTGGTCGCCCAGAGCTTTTGTGTAATAAAGTTTTATTAAAATATCAAAGAGATAGACAAACCTCCTGACCTAGACATCAGAAGCGGGCAGAAAGAGTGCCCCCTTGCTAGTTTTCAGCAAGCTGTTTTACGTCTGTTAGAAAGCTATTAATCAGATAAGAGAGACACCTCAAGGCTGAGGGAGTTTCACCAGGCCCCTCTCCCACAATATTTATTTTTGAGATAGGATGGAATGAGGTGTGTCATCCCCCAGCATAAAATAATTGATACGAATAATGGTTTGTTGAGCTATTAGGTTTGAGAAAAGAAAAAAAGTTAGTCTTAGATGGAACCATTTTGAAGAAAGGCAAATTCCAATGCAAATACCTAGTTTCGTTAACATAGCTTAAGAAAAACATTTCCACAAGAAAAATGCATCGGTTAGCTCAAGGTTTGAGAAAAGGTAAGTTCAGGTGGACCCAGGTGATGTCATGGCAACACAGAATTTTAAGAGAAACTTCCTTTTAATTTTGTATAGATATGGAAAAAAAAACCTGACACTTGCAGTTAGTTTACTCCTGCCACTCAAGGAAGAGAGAAAACATGTCTGACCCTTGCAGCCTATTTCCTCCGTGTGGAGACCCCTGGCTTTACTGCCTGTCACCTTCTCATCACTGGCGCATCAGTGGCAGAGGCCAGCTTGAGGCTCACATGCCAGCTCAGTTCTGCAACTCTGGGTTTTGGCAAGGAGTGTGGAGAAAAAGGAGTCCCCACTCCCCATGTCCTGGATGGCAGCCTCGTGGGTAGGCTGGGGCACTCGGGGACTGGGACCAGGGCTTCTCTGTGTCTGGTGTTTCCCCAGGATTCAGAACCCACCAGTAGAGCACCGGAGGAAGAGGGTCAATCTGAAGCGGTCACACATCCGACTGCGGTGGGAACTTAGCAGGAGGAGGCTCAAGGTCAGCCTGAGGTCAGCCCTTGTCCAGTTTAATTATTCATTAACCAGGCAAGTCTAGGCACTGAGTTAATGACCAGCATTAACTGGGGAGGGGTAAATTCTTCCCGAGTGTGGGCATGACCTGCAAGGGCAGGGAAGCCTGTAAACGAGCAGTTGGTGGAAAAACTCTTCCCTTTTCATTCATTCTCACCCCTTCATCGACTCATTCCCTCACGAACCCACTTCTCTCTCTGTGCCTGCCAGTGAGCAGCATCTTGGAAACCCAGCTGGTGCGGGAGAGGCAGAGCTGCAGAGACAAGGGCAGTCCAGAGTGGTCAGTGCTGTGGCAGGGGCAGTGCAGGGGTCTGGGAGGTGCAGAGGAAACCCCCACCGCCAGGCCAGCTTGGTGGAGTTGGTGAGGCTGCTTGGAGAGGGTGAGGCCCCAGAGGAGACGGGCAGGTCCCACGCAGCCAGACCACATCTGCTGGTCTGTGGGATGTGGGGGCCTTGTAGGGTTCTCAGCCCCACCCCATCTGGCTCAGCTTCTGTAACATCTCTGAGGACCGGGACGAAGCCATCAAGCCCACTTCTGTCTTGGCTTTCCCTTCACCAAGAGATACAACAGGGGACTTCCTCCAGTGGTCTGGCCAGCTCCTGCCCCATCCCCGGTGCCTGGCCCCCAGGCAATGCCCTGGACAAGATGAATGAGGGAGGGGTCCAGGGAGGTGCAGGGAGGCTAAGGTGCAGGCTGAGGAGGGGCAGGGTGTCCTCCCTTGGGGTTCCATGGGTGCACAGCCATGGAACATGGCTCACATGAGGTGAGGATCCTGTCCGAGGGGAGGTTTCAAGCATGGAGAAGCTCCAGAGACCATCTGGGCCTGGGCTGGCAGGAACCTTGTGTGTTCAGTGCAGATGGAAACTGGACTGGGAGGTGAAGGTGGGACTCAGCAGTGGGAGGGCAGAGAGAGGGGGAGGAGGGAAGACCGCAGTGGGGGCAGCGGGCGGGGAGGGGGTCTTCTGGGAGAGTGGTGGGAGCCACGGGGGCTTTTTAGAGGACCCTGTGGGGGATCGAGTTGCTGGGACTGGCCTGGGAGCTGGAGACCAGATGCCTAGGTGTGTCCTTATGTGTGTGTGTCATTGCATGTGTCTACTGGCGGTTCCCCATGCTTGTGCCTGCTGGATAAATGGCTCCCTTCCAAAGGCCCCATCCTCTCGCAGTAAGGTCTCCTTACTAGGGGCCCTGCCTAGCCTTTCCCCATCACCTCTGGAGAAGTTGGCAGGACCAGAAGGGCTGGAGCCTCACTGTTGCCCCTTCCCCTCCCTATTCATTTGGCGAGATTGAGAACTGGGCCCCAGTGGGCTGTGTTCCCATCCCATCCTCACTTGATTCAGGGAAGTGCCCGGATGAGGGTGGCTCCAAATAAAGGTGTGATACTCTTTGGAACCACATGGACCATAGTCTGTCAGGCTCCTCTGTCCATGGAGTTCTCCAGGCAAGAAAACTGGAGTGGATTGCCATTGCTTTCTCCAGGGGATCTTCCCCACCCAGGGATCAAACCCAGGTCTCCTTCATTGCAGGCAGAGTCTTTCCCATCTGAGTCACCAGAGAAACCCCTTTAAATAAAGGTGGCTCCCTTTAAATTTGTTTTTTAAATTGTTTGATGGGATCCTGGTTCCCTGACCAGGGATCAAACCCACGACCCCTGCATTGGCAGCGCCGAGTCCTAACCCCTGGATCTCCAGGGAAGTCCCAAGGTGGCTCCTCTTATTGAAAGTAAACGAAACCGTTCCGAGGACACTTCATTACCCCTGTCTAAGTCTGTCCAGGTTTGAGAACCAGAATCCTGGAGCTGGACCCAGGCAAGGAGGCCTAATGAGGTAGACAAGGGGAGAAGCCCACCCGGGAGGAGGGTGGAGTGGGGATAAGGGGTGGGCATGCCCCCCTCCCTGCCCCAAGCTGGCCTTTAACCCCACGACCTCAGTCTGGGCCTCACTGCGAAGCCTCAACCACTGCGGGAGGCCCTGATGCCTCACTCCACTGGACTCCAAGCGGTGGGGCTGAATCGCATCTCAACGGGTGGGCCCAGTACTAGAGGCGGACAAGTTGGTGAGGAAGCGCAGGATCTGTGCTCTGGCCGCCCCCACTCCCCCGGGAACCGGAGGGCTCGGGTTCCAGGCAGCCAGTGGTGGTGGGGGGGGATGGAGGGGGGCAGCTGGGCCTGGAGGGTGGGGGTGGGGGTGGAACTGCAATTCCAGCCCGGGGAGGGGCGAGCACCAGACAGTCCCCCCGCCCTCCGCTCCCAACAAAGGCCTAGCCGGGAGGAGAGGGCCTGTTTGTTCAGCTCTCGTACTGGTCGAGGGGGGGCAGGAAGCAGAGTTTCCAAAGCGGTTTCACCCTTTGTTATCCCAGCCCAGTCCCACCCTCCACACCCCAGGCTGCATTCCAGAACCTGGGGAGGGGGGCTCGTGCCCCGGGAGAAATCCGCTTAACTGGAGGAGGCTCGGGTTACAGCCGAGCTGCTGGGGCGTAGTCGGGCCCTTCCCAGCCTGACACCGAACATTCCGGAAGGTTGGTCTCCGGGTCCACCTGGTCCCTACCCTGGGAACCCCTGGGGCCCTCGGGCGTTGAGGGGAAGGAGCGGGGAAGAGGATGGAAAATCTGAAGGTGGCGGTCCAGGTCCTCCTGTATGCAGGGGACAAGCCGGGGTTTGGGTGGGTTGTTTTTTTTTTCTTTTTCTGGGAGGGGACCTAGGGCTTTTCTGCCCTGGGGTGTGATCTCAGAATCTGCTGGGTGACTCCTGATTTGCACGAGGTGGGCTGGGGTGAGGCGGAGGCTTTCTTTCCAAATAGGGCAAACGGTGTGTCTCTGCCTTGCCGTGCTTTCCTGCCTGGTACTTTACATAAGCTAGAACGCTCTCGGGTTACACGTACAGCTCCGTGATTTAGCACATGTCTGTTCCTGTGTGATTACCCTGGGCAAGAATCCAGGCTCCATCACCTGGGGATGTTCCCGTCATGCTCCACCCCACAGGGTTCTGCTAATCTCTCTTCTTCGCCACGGACAGCTTTCCACATACACACAAGTATAATCAGAGGAGGGTCTCTTATGCCTGGCTTTAAAAAAACGGTATTCATTTATTTGGTTGTGATGGGTCTTAGCTGCTGCACCCAAGATCTTCGATTCATTGAGGCTGGTGGGACTTGGCTCCCTGACCAGGAATCAAACCGGGGCTCCATGCATTGGGAGCCTGGAGTCTCAGCCCCTGGACCATCAGGGAAGTCCCTGTGCCTGGCTTTTTCGCTCCACATACTTTGGTGATTCATCCACGTCACTGAGCACATGAGCACCCGTCCTTTTTCACTGTTCAGCTGAATTTCGCTGTTTATTTATCCCATCTCCTGTCAGTGGCTATTCCGGTTTCTGGTCTCTGATTGATGAGTGAGGTTACTGTGTTACCTGTCCTTTGGTGAAGTGGGAGGGACCCGATATGACGCTTTTATTCATCCCCTGATTCCTGACTAGACTCGTACAGAGCCTCAGGGCCTTTGCATATGCTGTTGTCTCTGTCTGGATGCTCTGTTCCTGTCCTTCTCAGAGATCTTGGCTGTCCCTGATCCCCTGGTCCCTGATCCCCTGGTCTAACGATGTCCCCCAGCCCTCAAACCAGATTCCTCTTCTTGGCTCTGTTGTCTTTATGGCACTTGTTGCCATTTGCATCCATCTATCCCTGGACTTGCCTCTTGGATGTCAGGCATCCACCCAAAGGTTCCTGCTGTCTGAAGGCAACCGCTTCTGCCTTGTGTACCCTAGCACTCAGCACGAGGCCTTGTGCGGGGTGGTGGTCCCTCAGATATTTGTGGGTGCTTCTGTAGGCACTGCTTCCCCGGTGGCTCAGTGGTAAAGAATCTGCCTGCCAATGCAGGAGACGTGGGTTCAATCCCTGGATGGGGAAGATCCCCTGGAGAAGGAAATGGCAACCGACTCCAGTATTCTTGCCACGGAAATCCCATGGACAGAGGAGCCTGGTGGGCCACAGTCCATGGGGTTGCAAAGAGTGGGACACGACTTAACAACTAAAGAGCAACAACAGCTGCAGGCATTGGGAGGTGGGGACTCTGCTGACCTCAGAAGTATAGCCTCTGCTGGGGAGGCTTCCTGCAACCATGATCCTGTCCCAAGAGGCCAGGCAAGGAGGGGTGGGAGATCTGTGGGCTACAGTCGTATCTGCCTTATCTCTTGGCTAATGGTTTGCCAACATAAGCAAACCATTCCGGGAAACAGGAGGGTGGGGGCAGAGTTCAGCCTTGTCTCCACTCCTGCCTCAACCTGAGCAGTTCAGCCTTCATCTGTTTTATAAACACAGGTGTAGAAAAGGGAGGTTTGGAAATGACTGCCGTAGGCAATAGGGAGCTACGGAGGATTTAAGAGACAGAGTGACATGGAGGAAGTCAGCAGCGACCATCTATCCTGGGCTGGTAGAAAGAAGGGCTGGACTTGATCATTTTGCCATCAGCCCTCCATGGGCTGGGAAATGGCCCCACTTATTTGCAAGGTTGCTTTAGGCCTGAGAGTATAGAGTGAAGACCCACAAGTCTTCAGAGCTGGGTGAGTTCAGCAAGTGAAAGCCTCAGGTTGAGAGAACAACAGAAGCAGAAGATATTAAGAAGAGGTGGCAAGAATACACAGAAGAACTGTACAAAAAAGATCTTCACGACCAATACAGTCACGATAACGTGATCACTGACTTAGAGCCAGACATCTTGGAATGTGAAGTCAAGTGGGCCTTAGAAAGCATCACTATGAGCAAAGCTAGTGGAAGTGATGGAATTCCAGTTGAGCTATTTCAAATCTTGAAAGATGATGCTGTGAAAGTGCTGCACTCAATATGCCAGCAAATTTGGAAAACTCAGCAGTGGCCACAGGACTGGAAAAGGTCAGTCTTCATTCCAATCCCAAAGAAAGGGAATGCCAAAGAATGCTCAAACTACCGCACAATTGCACTCATCTCACACGCTAGTAAAGTCATGCTCAAAATTCTCCAAGCCAGGCTTCAGCAATATGTGAACCGTGAACTCCCAGATGTTCAAGCAGGTTTTAGAAAAGGCAGAGGCACCAGAGATCAAATTGCCAACATCCGCTGGATCATGGAGAAAGCAAGAGAGTTCCAGAAAAACATCTATTTCTGCTTCATTGACTATGCCAAAACCTTTGACTGTGTGGATCACAATAAACTGTGGAACATTCTGAAAGAGATGGGAATACCAGACCACCTGACCTGTCTCTTGAGAAACCTGTATGCAGGTCAGGAAACAACAGTCAGAACTGGACATGGAACAACAGACTGGTTCCAAATAGGAAAAGGAGTACGTCAAGGTTGTATATTGTCACCCTGCTTATTTAACTTATATGCAGAGTACATCATGAGGAATGCTGGGTTGGAAGAAGCACAAGCTGGAATCAAGATTGCTGGGAGAAATATCAATAACCTCAGATATGCAGATGACCCCACCCTTATGGCAGAAAGTGAAGAGGAACTAAAAAGCCTCCTGATGAAAGTGAAAGAGGAGAGTGAAAAGGTTGGCTTGAAGCTCAACATTCAGAAAACAAAGATCATGGCATCTGGTCCCATCACTTCATGGGAAATAGATGGAAAAACAGTGGAAACTGTCAGACTTTATTTTTTTGGGCTCCAAAATCACTGCAGATGCAGATTGCAGCCATGAAATTAAAAGACGCTTACTCCTTGGAAGGAAAGTTATGACCAACCTTGATAGTATATTAAAAAGCAGAGACATTACTTTGCCAACAAAGGTCCGTCTAGTCAAGGCTATGGTTTTTCCTGTGGTCATGTATGGATGTGAGAGTTGGACTGTGAAGAAAGCTGATCGCTGAAGAATTGATGCTTTTGAACTGTGGTGCTGGAGAAGACTCTTGAGAGTCCCTTGGACTGCAAGGAGATCCAACCAGTCCATTCTAAAGGAGATCAATCCTGGGTGTTCATTGGAAGGACTGATGCTAAAGTTGAAAGTGCAATACTTTGGCCACCTCATGTGACGAGTTGACTTACTGGAAAAGACTGATGCTAGGAAAGGTTGGGGGTGGGAGGAGAAGGGGACGACCGAGAATGAGATGGCTGGATGGCGTCACCGACTCTGTGGACGTGAGTTTGAGTGAACTCCGGGAGTTGGTGATGGACAGGGAGGCCTGGCGTGCTGTGACTCATGGGGTTGTGGAGAGTCGGACACGACTGAGCGACTGAACTGAACTGAACTGAGAGAACATGGCCGGGGAGCAGCAGACCTACTTTGAACTGGGGAGTAGTCATGTCCCCACACAAGACATTTGGGGAATTCCCTGGTAGTCCAGTGGTTAAGACTGTATTCTCACTGAAGGGGGCATGGGTTTGATCCCTGGTTGGGGAACTTACATGCCGCGTGGCACGGCCAAAAAACCGAAACAAAACACTTTGGACATCATGCCTTCTGAAAGAACACAGGAATCCTGCTTCTGAACTCTGGGGGACCCTGGTATTGAGCTCCGTTGGCTGAAGGATGGAGGACCTGGGGTGGAAGGGGATGGACTCACGGCCAGTCCCCCAGCTGCTTAGAGGCAGGCACAGATGAGAAGCAGTGTCCCAAAAGAAAGGCCGTGCTGGGTCCCCCCCACTCCCCTCCCTTCCAGCCCTGAGGAACCAGGCTGCTGTGGGTTCTTCCTCCCTAGACTCTGCTTCTGTTTACCTGCCGGCAGGCCACACAGGGTCCTGTGGGGTTGGGGTAGGGGATGGAGGAGCTCTGCCTTCATTCCTGTGTAGCATCTGGGAGTCTGGCCTGCTTCTACAGGAGGGGCTGAGACCAGGGGACCAGCCTCCCAGCTCTTGCCCAGCTTCTGTCTCACTAACTACCAGAAGGTCTGGGGGGTACAGAAGGGTCAGTGACATCAAGGACACAGTCAAGTGTTTGCTTAGCCCTCCATGTGTGCCAGGAATAATTTGGGGACCCCTGATGGTTGGGATAGAACTGATCCTGCCTTGGTTGTGGGGCTCTTGCTGCCCTTAGCAGGGGAACTGCAATCTGGTGCTATGATCTGTGATGAGGGATGCGGAAGACTGGTAGATGAGGGGAACAATAAATGAGAGGAAACAGGGGGCCCAGGCAGGCCCAGGTCAGGCCCAGTATATTTGTGGCCTTGGGGCAGGCCTCCTGGGAGAGCTGGTGAGTTTCACAGGACTGGGTCCTCTGGGTCCCAAAGAGGCTGCCATGAGCCATGATCTCCTGTGTGAATCAAGTCCCAGTCACCTTTCTGTTCCGAGGCAGAGCTTCTTTCTCATGCTTCAGTGTGCAGGGCAGGGGAGGAGGAGGAAGAACTTGCTTAAAATGCAGAGTCTCTGGCCCAGCATCCCATGTTTCTAGTTTGGAACCCAGTAATGTGGATTTTGGGTGTTAGTTCTAGAAGGTCTTGTAGGTCTTCATAGAACCATTCAACTTCAGCTTCTTCAGCATTACTGGTTGGGGCATAGACTTGGATTACTGTGATAATGAATGGTTTGCCTTGGAAACGAACAAAAATCATTCTGTCGTTTTTTGAGATTTCATCCAAGTACTGCATTTTGGACTCTTTTGTTGACTGTGAGGGCTACTCCATTTCTTTTATGGGATTCTTGCCCACAGTAGTAGATATAAGGGTTGATCTGAATTAAATTTGCCCGTTCCAGTCCATTTTAGTTCACTGATTCCTAAAATGTTGATGTTCACTCTTGCCATCTCCTGTTTGGCCATTTCTAATTTGCCTTGATTCATGGTCCTAACATTCCAGGTTCCTAAGCAATATTGTTCTTTATAGCATTGGACTTTACTTCCATCACCAGTCATATCCACAGCTTGGCATTGTTTTTGCTTTGGCTCCGTCTTTTCATTCTTTCTGGAGTTATTTCTTCACTCTTCTCCAGTAGGATATTGGGCACCAAAACTGAGGTCATGGCATCTGGTCCCATCACTTCATGGGAGATAGATGGGGAAACAGTGTCAAGCTTTATTTTTTTGGGCTCCAAAATCACTGCAGATGGTGACTGCAGCCATGAAATTAAAAGATGCTTACTCCTTGAAAGGAAAGTTATGACCAACCTAGATAGCATATTAAAAAGCAGAGACATTACTTTGCCAACCAAGTTCCGTCTAGTCAAGGCTATGGTTTTTCCAGTGGTCATGTATGGATGTGAGAGTTGGACTGTGAAGAAAGCTGAGCGCTGAAGAATTGATGCTTTTGAACTGTGGTGCTGGAGAGGACTCTTGAGAGTCCCTTAGACTGCAAGGAGATCCAACCAGTCCATCCTAAAGGAGACCAGTCCTGGGTGTTCATTGGAAGGACTGATGCTGAGGCTGAAACTCCAATACTTTGGCCACCTCATGCGAAGAGTTGACTCATTGGAAAAGACCCTGATGCTGGGAGGGATTGGGGGCAGGAGGAGAAGGGGACGACAGAGGATGAGATGGCTGGACGGCATCACCGACTCGATGCATGTGAGTTTGGGTGAACTCCAAGGGTTGGTGATGGACAGGGAGGACTGGCGTGCTGCGATTCATGGGGTCGCAAAGAGTCGGACACGACTGAGTGACTGAACTGAATTGAGCTGAACTGAACTGAACCGAGTTCATCTTTCAGTGTCATGTCTTTTTGCCTTTTCCTACTGTTCATGGGGTTCTCAAGGCAAGAATACTGGAGTGTTTGCCATTCCCTTCTCCAGTGGATCATGTTTTGTCAGAACTCTCCACCGTGACCCGTCCGTCTTGGGTAACCCTACATGGCATGGCTCACAGTTTCATTGAGTTAGACAAGGCTGTGATTCAAGTGATCGGTTTGCTTAGTTTTCTCTAATTGTGATTTCCATTCTCCTTGCTCCTTGGAAGAAAAGCTATGCCACACTTACACATATATTAAAAAACAGAGACATTACTTTACTGACAAAGTTCAAGCTGCGATTTTTCCAGTAGTCATGTATAGATGTGAGAGTTGGATCATAAAGAAAGCTGAGTGCCAAAGAATTGATACTTTTAAACTGTGGTGTTGGAGAAGAGTCTTGAGAGTCCCTTGGACTGCAAGGAGAACCAACCAGTCACCTAAAGGAAATCAGTCCCGAATATTCATTGGAAGGACTGATGCTGAAGCTCCAATACTTTGGCCACCTGATGTGAAGAACTGACTCATTTGAAAAGACCCTGATGCTGGGAAAGATTGAAGGCAGGAGGAGAAGGGGGCAACAGAGGATGAGATGGTTGGATGGCATCACCAACTCAATGGACATAAGTTTGAGTAAGCTCTGGGAGTTGGTGATGGACAGGGAAGCCTGGCATGCTGCAGTCCATGGGGTCACAAAGAGTCAGACATGACTGAGCAACTCAACTGAACTGAACATGGATTGTAGGGTTTCCCTGGTGGCTCAGCGGTAAAGAATCCGCCTGCCAGTGGAGGAGACTTGGGTTTGATCTCTGGCTCGAGACCCCTGGAGAAGGAAATGGCAACCCATTCCAGTATTCTTTGCCTGGAGAATCCCATGGACAGAGGAGCCTGGCAGGCAACAGTCCATGGGGGTTGCAAAGAGTCCGATACAACTTAGCGACTAAAAACAACAATCTGCATTTTAATAGCCGTCCTATCTTTGTTTCCTAGGGCTACAGTAATACCTGACCTCAGATTGAGTGGCTTAATATTAATACAACAGAAATTTATCCTCTCGTGGTTCTGGAGGCTGAAGTCCAAACTGAGTCTTAGTGGGCTCAGACAAGTGTCAGCAGGGCTAGTTCCTTCTGGAGGGCCCAGGGAAGAATCTGTTCCTTGTCTCTTCCAGCTTCCGGAGGCTGCTGGCATTCCTTGGCTTGTGGCCCCATCACTCCAGTCTCTGCTTCTGTCTTCAGATCACCTTTCCTCCCATCAAATCTCCTGTGTCTTCCTCTTATAAGGACAATTGTGATTCCATTTAGGGCCTGTCCAGACGATGCAGGATAACTTCCCCCATCTCAGGATCCTTCATTTAATCACACCTGCAGCACCCCCTTTGCTTTATCAGGAAGCATTCACAGGTTTCAGGGACTATGAGCTGGTGTCTTTAGGAGTTATTCAGCCTATCACTCATCCTCCTAGTGATTCCAGACACTGTCCTGAGAAATCCTGGTCTGTAGGCTTGTTTATTTAACTGATGGCTGCTCTCTCCTGATTCTCTGAACTTACAGAAATAGGGCACCATTCAGCATTCATTTAACAAGTTCTCATGGAGCACTCACTCCATGCCAGGCCCTGTGGTGGACATTGTGGAGATCGAGGTGAGATGGACCCAGCCCATCATGCTGCGAGCCTGGGCAGGGGTAGAGATCAGGCTCCCAGCCCTTGACCCTAAGGTTAATGGTCTTTGTAAAACAAAAGACCCTTCTTGATATATGTGGTGCCTCCAACCCTCCCCAGTGTGTAGCAGCACTGGTTTGGGACTACCCCAGCTCCAGGCCATCTCCTGGAGACCTAGGCTGTGTTGATGTTCAGTCGCTCAGTCATGTCTGACTCTTTGTGACCCCCTGAGCTACAGCATGCAGACCCCAGGCTTCCCTGTCTCCTGGAGTTTGTTCAAACTCATGTCCATTGAGTCTATGAGGCCATCCAACCATCTCATCCTCAGTCGCCCCCTTTTCCTGCCCTCAGTCTTTCCAAGCATCAGGGTCTTTTCCAATGAGTCAGCTCTTCGCATCAGGTGGCCAAAGTATTGGAGCTTCAGCTTCAATATCAGTCCTTCCAAAGAATATTCAGGACTGATTTCCTTTAGGATTGACTGGTTTGATCTCCTTGTTTCCAAGGGAGTCTCAGCAGCCTTCTCCAGCACCACAGTTCAAAAGCATCAATTCTTCAGTGTCAGCCTTCTTTATGGTCCAACTCTCACATCTATACATGACTACTGGAAAAACCATAGCTTTGACTAGATGAACCTTTGTCGGCAAAGTGATGTCTCTGCTTTTTAATATGCTGTCTAGGTTTGTCATAGCTTTCCTTCCAAGGAGCAAGTGTCTTTTAATTTCATGGCTGCAGTCACCATCCGCAGTGATTTTGGAGCCCAGGAAATAAGGTCTGTCACTGTTTCCATTTTTTCTCCCATCTATTTGCCATGAAGTGATGGGACTGAATGCCATGATCTTTGTTTTTTGAACGTTGAGTTTTAAGCCAACGTTTTCATTCTCCCCCTGGCTGTGGGAGACCCTCTTTCCCTCCTGCTAGACTCCAGGAAGAAACCAGGTGGCCTCCACTGTTCCTTGAGGATTCAGCTCTGGGTGAAGAAGGGACAGCCCTGATCTGGGAGCTGGCCCCACGCTGGTCTGCATGTTTTGTCCAGGTGTCGCAAAGAGTCAGACACGACTGAAGTGACTTAGCAAACCAGCTTATTGCTTATGCCAGCCTGAGTCAGGATGCCTGTTACCTACAGCCAGAAGCATCCTCACTGAAGCAGCGTGTGGAGGAGACAGCCAGTTGTCCAGGGGGTTTGCGCAGTTGCCCTGAGACTGCTCAGATCCAGTCCCAGCCCTCTCCCCACTCCTCAGCTCCCCCTTGCGTGTCTGCCATTCCCTAGGGGCTTCTCTGCTGCGAATCCCTTTCTTCTTTTTTTAAAAAAATTTATCATTTATTCATTTTTGGGTATGCTGGGTCTTCATCGCTAGGCAGTCTCTCTAGCTGCAGCAGGACGGGGCTCCCCTTGCGTTGGGGCGCACGGGCTTCTCGTCGCGGCGGCTCCTCCTGTTGCAGGGCGCGGGCTCTGGAGCGGGGACTCAGTGCCTGTGGCTAATGGACTCCTCAGCATGTGGGGGTCTTCCCAGATCAGGGGTCGAACCTGGGTCCCCTGCACTGACAAGTGCATTCTCAACCACTGGACCAGCAGGCAAGTCCCTCTTTTTTTGTTGTTTTAAAATGTTTTAATTTTATTGGAGTAGAGTTGATTTACAGATTGTGTTAGTTTCAGATGTACAGCAAGTGGTGTGATACATGCATTCTTTTTTTTATTAATTAATTAATTTATTATTCTTAACCACTGGACAGCAGGGAAGTCCCCTATATTTGTTGTTGTTGTTTTTTAAAGAATCTTTTCTCATATAGGTTATCACAGTATTGGGTAGAGCTCCCTGTGCTATACAGTAGGTTTCATTAGCTATCTTACATACAGTAGTGTGGATATCTTCATCCCAAGCTCCTGATGTCACTCCCTTCCTTTAAGCCCTCCAGTTTTTTGTCCTACAGTGCTCAGCTCACATGGTGCCTCCTCCGTCCTGTCTTCCCAACCTCCCAGGGCAGAAACACCACCATAAAAAAAGGTTCACCGACAAGAGCAGAGCCTTCTTTGGGGCCAGGAACTGGCTAAGGCCTTTCCAACATGATCAGCTACAAAGGAAGTGCTCTTCTCATCACCCTCATTTTATAGACAAGAGGGTGGAGGTCATTCACAGACCTGAGGTCTGCCTGGCTCCAAGTGCACACTGGAAATTAACCACCAACTGTGATTCCTCTTTCTGCAGCCTCAGAATTTAGTTCCCCATCCTCCTCAGGGATTCCTTGCCCTTCATCTCTCCTGTATCCAGCCCAGGAGCACAGGAGTGGGAGGGGGATTGTAAAAAATAAATTCTTTTTTTAAAAAAAAGAGGCCAGGGGTGCCATGAGCAAAATCTTCCTGCCACCTCTTATGGGCAAACCTGCAAACAGCATCGCTGGGGCAGCTTGTGGACAGTTAGACAAAGGCTGGGTGCTTGGGAAGGTGAGTGAGGAGGGGGCATCGGGCAGCTTCACCACAGGCCCTTTAGCACTGGCGTTCACAGCAACAAAAAATCCTGTCTAATTTTCACCAGGTTTTTTTCTTTTTAGTATTTATTTATATTGCTGAGCCAGATCTTAATTGCGGCTCATGGGGATCTTTAGTTGCAGCATGTGGGATCTAGTTCCCTGACCAGGGATTGAACCTAGACCCCTGATTTGGGAGCACAGAATCTTAGCCACTCGGCCACTAGGGAAGTCCCAGAAACCACTTACTTCAGTACCGACCCTTCATTTAATCTGGCGTCAGCTAGGATCCCACTGATCACTTCCTGGGTGCAGGTGATGGTGGTTTAGTCCCTGAGCCGTGTCCGACTCTTGCGACCCCGTGGACTGTAGCCCGCTGGGCTCCTCGGTCCCTGGGGTTTCCCAGGCAAGAGTACTGGAGTGGGCTGCTGTTTTCTTCTCCGTTCTGTGTGCAGTGTTTCTGCTAAACACCCCATGCCCTTGACCTCACTGGACTACAGCCTTGTGACAGGCATGCCTTTGTTATCCTTGTACACAGAAGGGGAAACAGTTCCAGAGAGAGTAGATGAACTGCCCAAGGTCACCCTGCTGGGAGAGGCAGAGGAGGGACTAGAACTCAGGCCTCCTGGTCCAGACTAGAGCCCTTTGCACTGAATACTGCCACCCACTGCTCCCTCCACAGAGGGCCTGCTGAACAGGAAGGAGGTGGGGAGTTGGGGAGCAGGAGGAGAAAGTGAAAAGTGTTGGAAGGCCTGGATTCCAGGACCTGCTTTGCTTGATCCTAGCAGGGTAACCCCAGGCCAAAAGGAAGTTTATTTTTTGAGCCTCCGTTTCCTCATCTGTAAAATGGGCGCAGTAGTGGCATCCATCCCAAAGTAGTTGTCAGAATGGTAGAACGTTTTGTGGACTGCTCCCTCTGCTTGGGAAGTTCCTCTCTGGCTCTTCAGGGAACCAGCCCTTCAGGGGACCAGCTTCTGCTCGCCCCTTTATATCTGTTTGAATGCCCCTTCCTCAGGGATGGTCTCCTTGACTATCCCTAGACAGCGTAGGGATAGTCCCTACCACGTGCCTCCTGTCATACACACTGGTTGCTGTCTCTCTCATTACCTTGCATATTTTGTCCCCAGCCCTTGTCACTGGCTGTGACATTTACTGTCTATTGTGTCTGCTCTAGCAGACTGTGAGCTCCATGAGGGCAAGGAGTGCCCCTTGCCAACGTCTGGCAGGGTGCCTGGCAAGGGAAGGAATAATCGAATGAAAGGTGATGCGTGTAAAATGCTTAG
This sequence comes from Moschus berezovskii, assembly GCF_049115385.1. Classification (NCBI taxonomy): domain Eukaryota; kingdom Metazoa; phylum Chordata; class Mammalia; order Artiodactyla; family Moschidae; genus Moschus; species Moschus berezovskii. Next base: position 6,931,257 of record NC_142470.1, read on the forward strand.
CCCGGTGCCTGCTGCAGAGCAGTCGCTCCACGGATGCTAGCAAGTGTTCTCACTACTAAACAAACCCAAGGACTTCCCTGGTGGTCCAGTGGCTAAGACTCCACATTCCCAATGCAGGGGGCCTGAGTTCGATCCCTGGTCCGGGAACTAGAGCCCACGTGCTGCAACTAAGAGTTTGCATGCAGCAACAAAGACCTAGCCAAATACTAAAAACAAACCCACACTCACATGTGTGAGGCTGTCCACACAGGACACGGCGACCTTTGGATCAGTCACTCTGCCAGCTCTACTGCCTTGAAGAGAGCACAGGGTGGGGGTCCTAGGGTCCCCGCACCTCACCTCAGTGCCACCCCCCCCACACACACATGCTTTGACTACTTTTTTGGTGACTGTGGGAACCGAGGGGGGAAGAGCTGCCCTGGCCTGGCCCCTGCTCTGCCAGTGGGGAGGCTGGGGTGCAGACTGAGTAGGATCTAGGGGACCTGTGAAATCCTCAGACACCACCCCTGCCCCAGCCCAGACTGGGCTCACCTGTCACTGCGCTCAGCCTCTCCCCAGTGACTGCGTAGCTCCAGGGCCTCTGTAATGTCATTTACATGTGGTATATCTAATATGAGAGTCCTCCTCTGGAGTTCACGGCTGTAGCTGCAGGACTTGGTGTGCACCTGGCCTGCAGCAGGTCTCCATAAATATGTGCTGAATAATGAAGATGCAAGGGAAGCATCTCTAGGGCTGTGATTTCTAACTTTTCTGAGTCACTGACTACTTTGAAAAACCCACGAAACCTTTAGACATCCCACCCGCTACCCGACACCTCGCCAAGCACCCAGAATGGGACAGATAATTCAAGGATTTCATGCATTCCTCCACCCTCAGGTCATCCATACAGCTCTGCCTAAGATCTTTCTATCTGGGGCGGGGGCCAGCCCTGAGATTCCGGGGAGGGGGGAGATGGTGGGGAAGATGTTACCAAGAGGCACACTCTGGGGAGCCCAACTTCCCCCCAAGAGGCTGGAGAAGAACGGGGTGAGTGAGCGCCTCTTCTTTGACGTGTGGCGGTCCTGGAGAAGGAAAGGAAGCGAGGTCGAGCAATCTGGCAGGATGGGGAGAGAGCGGGAAGCAAGGGAGGAGAGGACGGAGCAGCGGGGAGGGAAAGGGGGCGCGATGGAGAGACGCAGCCCTTCGCCGGGAAGAGCAGGGCGAGCCGGGGGAACAAAGAGCCGGCGCGCAGCGAGCGAGGCGCGGAGGCGCCGGGAAGGAGAGGCCCGAGGCCGGCCGGCCGCCCGGGCTGTCTGATTTTCTGTCAGCCGCCGCTGATTAACGGGCCGCCTTCCAGCTCCGAGCGCGCCGAGCCGCGTTCCTGGCAACCCGGCGCGCAGCTTCCTGGCGGAGGCGGGGCCTGCGGAAAGGTTACATTTGCACAAAGTGCCTGGGCTCCGCGGCCCGGAGGGGCTGCGCCGGGCGGGGGATGGCGGGGGGCGGCGGCAAGCCAGGCGGGCCGAGAGGAAAGGCTGCGGCGTGCGGCGCTGCCTGGGTAATGGAAAAATTCCTCTGGGGGGCCGTGCTGAAAAATATCAGGTTACACACCGGCTGCGCGAGCGGTACCTCCTGTAGCAGCCCGGCGTCCCGGCCGCGAGGGCGCGGGGATCGGCTCCCCGGTGCGCCCTGGATGCTGCGCCCCAGCGGGTGCCCAGGCCTTTGAACTCCAACCCGAGTGCCCCAGTCTAGTGCTCCCCAGCCTGTGCACCCGGGTCCCTGCACCCCAGCCCTGTGCATCCCAACTGGAGCCCCCTAGCCTGTGCGCCTGAGCATGAGCTCTACCTACCCGGTGCGCTGAGCATCTGTGTTCCGCGTGCCCAGCCTCTGCGCTCTGGGGCGCCAGCTCACCTTCACAGCCTCCATCACAGCCTCAGAAGGCAGATGAAAGAACCTCACTTTCCCAAATCTTAATCTCCAGGCCTCCCCGCTGACCGTCCCCTTCTCCCTAAGAAGGTCATTGGATGACTGGGGCCAGACCCTGCGGAGAGGACTGACCGGATGGATCCTGCGTGTTCACAGTGACTTGGGAAGTGGGGTCGACTCTTGAGTCTGTCCTCGTCTTCTCTCGTGGCTCGCCGAGGCTGCCCAGTTCTCTGAGAATTGGGCCGTTTCCTCCAGTACCCACTTGCATAGGATAAGCAGCTTCCGTCTGCACTGCATTCGCCACTATCCTGCTCCCACACCATCTGCGGCTACCTATTACCACCTCTACTTTCTAGTTCACACCCTTGGGTCCTATCCAGCATGGGGGTTAGGGTGTGATGTCAAAACTCCCCAGGACCTGGTGTCCCGCTGGTCTGGGGGTTGAAGGGCTTCTGACCAGACACTCATCTATCTGGTGAGATACGTTCTTTCTTTCATTGAACTGGTTCTCTCAGTAGACACTCTATTAATTCGAAGCCAACTAGATGTCAACCAGTTTCTGGGCCTTGCCCTGGGCCCTGGAGGCAGCACCAGAAGCATTCTCAGCCCTCAGGGAACTCGGGCCCCGGCAGGCAGGGTGGAGGCTGCCCAGTAAGGATGTCAAAACCTGGAGTCCAGTGGATTAGGGTTTAAATTCTGCTTTCCCACTTCCTGGCTGTATGTGTCCTTGGGCAAGCTACTCTTACAACCCCCGTCTGCCCAGCTGTCAAATGGGGATAGGATAGCGGTAAGAGCCGCTTCCCCGGGCTTGCCTGGGTGGACTGAAGGAGAGACCCCGGTAGCTCTTGGCACTGTTCACAGTGGCACTCACTCAGTGGGACATTTCATTACTGTTAGGGCTCTGGAGGAGTCCACCAGTAATAACTCAAGTGCGTGGCAAGGTTCTCCACTGCAGAAGTCTAAGCAAGGCTCCAGGAGGGAGGGCAATGTGGGATGGGGCTGGCTGGTGTGTCAGGGTGCACACACATCTACAGCTCAAAGTGTGACTGCTCCAGGGCACATGCGCAGTGGGGACCGGCCAAGGGCAAGGCTGCAGTTCTCCTTTAACTGGGGATCTGGAGAAGCTGGGCCACTTGGCTCAGGGAGCTGTTACCCTAGGAGGCCGACCTCTGTGAACCCAGCAGCACAGACCAGGTAGGGAAGACAGATCAGGTGGGACAGAGGCTTGTCAGGCTGGTCCCCTCCAGAGATCAATCAGACCCTTACAGAAGCTTGGGGCCCATGGGGTCCTGGGCTTCTCAGAAAATGGTCAAAGGGCAAGTGGGGCAGGGACAGGGTGGGGGTCAAGAACATCCTGGGCTCACTGTTGCCTTGGTGACACCCCCCAGGGCCTCACGAATTGGTCTAGGAACCATATTCAATATCTTGTAATAAGCCATAATGGAAAAGAATATGAAAAAGAATAAACATATGCATGCTAAGTCACTTCAGTGGTGTCCGACTCTGCGGCCTTATGAACTGTAGCCCACCAAGCTCCTCTGCCAATGGGATTCTCCAGGCAAGACTACTGGAGTGGGTTGCTATGCCCACATCCAGGAGATCTTCCTGATCCAGGGATCAAACCCATGTCTCTTATAGTTCCTGCATTGGCAGGCGGGTTCTTTACACTAATGCTACCTGGGAAGTTATGTGTATGTATAAAACGGAATCAGAAACTAACATGACATGGTAAATTAACTAGTTGTTCAGTCACTAAGTTGTGTCCTACTTTTTGCGACACCGTGGACTGCAGCACACCAGGCTCCTCTGTCCTCCGCTGTGTCCCAGAGTTTGCTCAAATTCATGTCCATTTAGTCAGTGATGCTATCTAACCATCTCTGCCGCCTCCTTCTTCTTTCACCTTCAATCTTTCCCAGCATCAGGGTCTTTTCCAGAGATTCGGCTCTTAGCATCTGGTGGCCAAAGCATTGGATTCCGTTCCAGCAAGTCCTTCTAATGAATATTCAGGGTTGATTTCCTTTAGAACTGATTAGTTTGATCAACTATACTTCACTTTATAAAAAGAAAAGAAGAAAGAATGATCCAGAAGGGTAGTTTGGGGTCAAAAATTCCAAAAAAAAGAAAAGAAAAGAACTGGTCTGCAGTCAAAGGGAATCCCAGCTGTCTCTGAGCTGGTGACTTGCTCCAGGCCAGTGTGGTTGCCGTGACCCCTGCAGCTCTCAGCCACCAGCAAAGTGACAGCGTTGACTGGACATTTAGCACGTGCTCTGAGCTTGTGGATCTGATGTCCTAACAGGGCCAGGAAGTAAGGATCTGTTAAGGTTGTTTTTTCACAGATGAGGAAACTGAGGGTCAAGGACAGTCAGTCCTTGGTGAGGCTGGAACCCAAAGCCAGTCTTGCCAGACACCAAGGTCTGAACTCTTAACTCAGTGCAGGGGCCACCTCCCAGGTGGACCCAATGAGCCCCCAGCAAGGGGTGAGAATCCACTCTAGCTGACAGGCTGCCTCTGGTAAGGTACCCATTTTATAGATGAACTAGCAGATGCTTTGGAGAAGGCAATGGCACCCCATTCCAGTGCTCTTGCCTGGAAAATCCCATGGACGGAGGAGCCTGGTAGGCTGCAGTCTATGGGGTCACACAGAGTCTGACCCGACTGAGCGCCTTCACTTTCACTTTTCACTTTCATGCATTGGACAAGGAAATGGCAACTCACTCCAGTGTTCTTGCCTGGAGAATCCCAGGGACGGGGGAGCCTGGTGGGCTGCCATCTATGGGGTCACACAGAGTCCGACACGACTGAAGCGACTTAGCAGCAGCAGCAGATGCTTTGGTGACTTGCTCAAAACCCTGTTGCTAAGGAGTGGGGTCCGTTAAAAAAGGCAATCCTTGGAGAAGGAAATGGCAACCCACTCCAGTGTTCTTGCCTGGAGAATCCCAGGGATGGGGGAGCCTGGTGGGCTTCCGTCTATGGGGTCACACAGAGTCGGACACGACTGAAGTGACTTAGCAGCAGCATACTGGAACCGGAACCCGAAGGCATCGAAGATTCTTCCAATTCACAGGAAAGAAACGGTGACAGGGGAACAGTGGTCCAAAGAGGGCTGGGGCCCAGCCAGCTGCTGAAGCTCTCTTTCGGTCATCATGGGCTGCATACCCACCCCAGTGAAATGATGACCCCCCGACACGTGAGCTCCATGGAACTTTTGAGAGGGAATGGAAGATGACTGGGCAGAAGGCAGTTACATGAAGTGTTAGTCGCTCAGTCGTGCCCGACTCTGCCACCCCACAGACTGCAGCCCACCAGGCTTCTCTGTCCATGGAACTTTCCAGGCAAGGATACTGGAATATTGCCATTCTGGATATTGCCATTTTCTTCTCCAGGGGATCTTCCCGACCCAGGGATCGAACCCAGGTCTCCTGCACTGCAGGCAGATTCTTTACCAACTGAGCTAAAATTACATAAAAGGACCCAGGTTTTCACCCAGAGGCTCATAAGAGAACTACCTTGCTGTGCTGTGCTTAGTCTCTCAGTCGTGTCCGACTCTTTGCGACCCCATGGACTGTAGCCTCTGCCAAAATTTCCAGCTGGAATTTCCCAATATGGGGGAGGGGGCGAGAGGAGAGGAAGGTGGAAGGGTGGGGGAAGGGTAGAATGAAGCCTAAGTCAGCCCAGGTCACAGTCTTCTGGGTCCTCACAGGATGAGCCCCTGAAGCCCCAGTGTCTCTGTTTTGCACCTGAACGGTGGGGGTGCCACTCCCCTCTGCAGGTCTTCCCTCCAAGAAGCTGGGAGACTAATCAACTGAGACCCTGACGTTGAAGCGAATCTAGCGTTCTGCGCTCAGGCATTCGACCAGACTTATTAGGCTTCTAGTTGATGCAGGCAGTCCTGAGCCAGGGAGTGGGGTACAGCCTCGAGTAAGAGAGAAATGTGCCCACCCTCATGGCTCTCCCAGCCCTAAGTCTAGTTCTCAGTCTAAGAGGCAAATGTGAGGAGTTTATGAGAGCCTTATTCACACAAGAGCGGTTCTCTCAGACCCTTGGTGTTTCTGGAAGAAGGGAGGAATAAAGAGGGGTGTGCAGAGAGGTGGGGGTCACACAAGGTCACAAACTAATTTTTATGTACACTTCCAGCAAATTTAACCTCCTGGGATCTATCACATGGGTCAATCACTGAAGAACTATGGACAGAGGTTCATAACATTGTACAGGGGGCGGTGACCAAAACCATCCTAAAGAAAAAGAAATGCAAGAAGGCATTTGTGGTTGTCTGAGGAGGCCTTACAAATAGAGGAAAGAAGAGACACAGAAGGTAAGGGAGAAAGGGAAAGGTATACCCAACTGAATGCGGAGTTTCAGAGAATAGCAAAGACATATAAGAAAGCCTTCTTAAGTGAACAATGCAAAGAAATAGAGGAAAACAATAGAATGGGAAAGACTAGACATCTCTTCAAGAAAATTAGAGATACCAAGGGAACATTTCTTGTAAAGATGGGCACAATAAAGGACAGAAATAGCAAGGACCTAACAGAAGCAGAAGAAATTAAGAAGAGGTAGAAAGAATGCACCGAAGAACTATACACTGATCAATATGAATGCCTTAAAATATCAGTGCTAATAGGGAAGAAACACTAATCTCCTTCAGTGGGCCATTCACCCAAGCATCCCGAATGCTCTGTGAACATTCCTTCACTAAGTGAAAGTCGCTCAGCCATGTCTGACTCTTTGCCACTCCATGGACTGTAGTCCATGGAATTCTCCAGGCCAAAATACTGGAGTGGGTAGCCTTTCCCTTCTCCAGGGGATCTTCCCAACCCAGGGATTGAACCCAGGTCTCCTGCATTGCAGGTGGATTCTTCACAAGCTGAGCTACAAGGGAACCCCAAGAATACTGGAGTGGTAGCCTATCCCTTCTCCAGCAGATCTGCCAGACCCAGGAATTGAACTGGGGTCTCCTGGATTGCAGACGGATTCTTTATCAACTGAGCTATCAGGCAGGCGCATCTTGACCTTTATACTTCTCATCTGAGAAGTGAGTGGATCCCTGAGTAGGCCCCTTCAAACTCCGAGTTCAGTAATCTTCTAAAGGATTAGTCTGAAGTTTAGAGCTTCTTCACTTCATTCATTAAGCCCCAATTAAATAGTTATTGACTGAAAATATATTTATTGCATACATTCAACTGGTTATTGGTTTCCTGATTGTGACTTAACCCCTGCTATCGTCATGTTTGAACTACATGACAGGAGGGCGGTTAGAAAATTGGGTTCATCCAAGGATGGAACTGCTGGGATCACGGTCTGCTGGGGACATCAATTCTAAGGACTCCAAATGGTCCTCAGGTCTTGTCCATTCTCTGTCCCGTGGCTTCTTTGGATGCTGGGAACTTACTAAGATGGACCACGCCTGCCAGCCTCATCCAGAAGACCGGCAGTGGCCTGGTTACCGCTCCTGCAGTCTTAAATCTTGACCTTTACACTTCTCATCTGAGAAGTGAGTGGGTCCCTGAGGTCCCTTCAAACTCTGAGTTCAGTGATCCTCTAAAGGATGAGTCTGAAGTTTAGAGCTTCTCCACTTCCTTCTGCCTTCTAATAAAGGAAATTTCCTCCTGGAGAATTCACTGCTGAACTAAATTTTGTGTTGGCATGGGGGTGGGGGGAAGGTGATCTATATATATTGAGCAAGGGCCAACTATGGGTCAGGCAGAGGCTGGGCCATTGGTCAGCATTTCCCAGCACATGGTGGGGGGTTGGGTGCAATGGGATTGGGTGGTTGGCATGGAGACCTGAGATCCTCTGCACATCTTAGAACCACAGGCAGGAGCAGTGATAAAGGATTAGTTTGAAGTTTAGAGCTTCTCCACTTCATTCATTAAGCCCCAATTACATAGTTATTGACTGAAAAGATATTTATTGCATACATTCAACTGGTTACTGGTTTCTTGATTGTGACTTAACCCCTGCTATCATCATGTTCAAACTACATGATGGGAGGGCGGTTAGAAAATTGGGTTTATCCAGGGACAGAACTGCTGGAACCACAGTCTGACCTTCAGTTCAGGATTGGGATGGTGTGGCAACAAAAAAAGAACAGAACCAGCTGGTAGTGAGGGACCCTATGGTGCTGTCTGAAGAGTGGAGAAAGAGGGGGCTTCCCTGGTGGTACAGTGGTTGAGACTCCACCAGCCAGTGCAGGGGACCTGGGCTCCATCCCTGGTCTGGGAGAATTCCATGTGCCTCAGGGCAGCTAAGCCCGTGGGCCACAACTGCTGAAGCCCCTGCGCCTGGAGCCTGTGCTCTGCCACAAGAGAAACCACTGAAATGAGAAGTCCAAACATGGCAGCCGCAACTAGAGAAAGCCCTGGCACAGCCAAAACTAAATAAATAAATAGGCTCTTTAAAAAGAAAAACAGAGAAGCAGAGTCAGGCCCCAAATGTGGGATTTTGGAGAGCATATACATACCAGGGAGTCCTAAGACCAGGTAAGACATCATGCTACCCCTATATTACTTCTTTCTATTTTTGGCCATGCCACGTGGCTTGCAAAATCTCAGTTCCCTGACCAGGCATTGAACCCAGGCCACAGCAGTGAAAGCACCAAATCCTAACCACTAGACCACCAGGGAACTCCCCACTCCTATGGTATTTCTTGCAGCTTTTATTTCTCAGAATGGGACATGTGGTACCTCTGTGTGTATTCGGGCTACACCTATGACAGAAATCCAGCTGAATTTGCTCAGGAAAAATGGGAAACTTATGAAATCAGTGCATGTACGCATGCTAAGTCACTTCAGTCATGTCCAACTCTTTGCGACCCCATGGACTATAGCCCGCCAGGCTCCTCTGTCCATGGGATTCTTCAGGCAAGAATACTGGAGTGGGTAGCCATGCTCTGCTCCAGGGGATCCTCCCCACTGGGGTATGGAACCCTTGTCTCTTGTATCTCCTGTGTTGGCAGGTGGGTTCTTTACTGCTAGAGCCACCTGGGAAGCCCTGTGAGCTCAAGTGTGAAACCAGATAGTGACAGGGCAGGAATGGAGCACACCTCAGTGAGGTCGTCTGGGTCTCTAGCTGTCCCTGCCTGCTTCTTTCTGCTTCTAAAGAATAGTCCTGTCTCATTCCTCTCCACTGTCTTCGTGGTTTCCTTGGGGAGGTGGAACGGGGTGACTCTGTAAACTATTTTTATTGCTGTTTAGTTGATTTAAAATGTTTTCTTAGTTTCAAGCAGCAACGCGAATCAGTTATACACACACATATATCTGCTCGGTTTTAGATTCTTTTACCACATCGGCCATTTCAGAGTACTGAGTAGAGTTCCTATGTCAACCGCAGCCCCCAATTTATAGGGGTGATTTTTGAAATACTAAGTTTTTTCCTTTAATGGTCACTAATGTGTTTATTTTTTCATCTTCTTGAGTAAGCTTTAATCATCTTTATTTTTCTATAAATTCTCTATTTCATGTTTTCATACATAGTGGCATATAGTTGCTCATAGTATATGATTCTTAAATCTGTATATGTAGTTTCATCCTCCTTTCATTCTTAGTATTAGATATTTATGCCTTTTTTCTTCTTTCCTTGATTAACTTTACTCGATGTTTGTATTATTGCCTTTTCAAAGAAACAACTTTCAGCTTTGTTGATCATTTTTGTGATTGCTTCCTTTTCATTTGTGCTCTTCACTATTTACTGCCTTCAACTGTTTTTTTTTTTAAGCTTCTTTAGTTGAAAGCTTTACTCCTTTATGTTTAAATCATTCTTGTTTTAGAGTAAATGCACTTAAGAGTATATATTTCTCTACAAGTGTCATTGTGGCTCCATTCTATAAGTCTTGTTTTGTATTTTTTTTATCCTCAGTACCAAATATTTCATAATTCCCATTGCAATTTCTGTTGATGTCTTTGGGTGGGGGTACTCAGTAAACAACTTCTCTTTCCGCTCTCAAATGCTTAGATTCTGAACTCAGAGACAAGGTGAATAGTGAGAGGAGGGTTTTGTGTTTGTTTTTTAACTGATTAAGAGAAGGTTGGAGGATGAAGATGAGGGTAGATCTGACAGCCAAATGCATTTCCTAATACTGGTGACTGCAGCCATGAAATTCAAAGATGCTTGCTCTTTGGAAGGAAAGCTGCGACAAACTTTAACGCCATATTAAAAACAGAGACATTACTTCACTAACAAAGGCCCATGTAGTCAAAGCTGTGATTTTTCCAGTGGTCATGTATGGATGTGAGAGTTGGACCATGAAGAAGTCTGAGCGCCGAAGAATTGACACTTTCTAACTGTGATGCTGGAGAAGACTACTGAGAGTCCCTTGGACAGGAAGTAGATCAAACCAGTCAATCCTAAAGGAAATCAACCCTGAATGTTCATTGGAAGGACTGATGCTGCAGCTGAAGCTCCAATACTTTGGCCACCTGATGCAAAAAGCCAACTCGTTGGAAAAGACCCTGATGCTGGGAAAGACTGAAGGCAAAAGGAGAAGAAGGCAGCAGAGGGTGAATGGTTACACAGCATCACTAACTCAACGGATGAGTTTGCGCAAACTCCAGGAGATAGTGAAGGACAGGGAAGCTTGGTATGCTGCAGTCCATGGGGTTGCAAATAGTCGGACATGACTTAGTGACTGTACAACAACAAATATTGAAAATGGGGATTTGGCAACCTAAACCCCTAGTCTCTGTGATGCTGTGGGGTGGTGGATGGGGGACAGAGAATGAACAATGCCTATAAGCAACTCACTCCCAAGAAGATAAAGGAAGTTGGTAAATCAAGAAAGTCCATTTTATTTTCTCCACATTGACCAGCTGAGTGACTCTTCCTCCATGGGGCAGAGAGAGACTGGGAGTGCTACACTAATTTGGCACCCTTGATGCTTTTGAACTGTGGTGCTCAAGAAGACTCTTGAGAGTCCCTTGGACTGCAAGGAGATCCAACCAGTACATTCTAAAAGAGATCAGTCCTGGGTGTTCACTGGAAGGACTGATGCTAAAGCTGAATCTCCAATACTTTGGCCACCTCATGCGACGAGTTGACTCACTGGAAAAGAGTCTGATGCTGGGAAGGATTGGGGGCAGGAGGAGAAGGGGACAACAGAGAATGAGATGGCTGGGGCATCACTGACTCAATGGACATGAGTTTGAGTGAACTCCGGGAGTTGGTGATGGACAGGGAGGCCTGGCGTGCTGTGATTCTTGGGGTCGCAAAGAGTCGGACACGACTGAGCGACTGAACTGACTGACTGACAAAAAGGAAACATAAAGATTGGAAAGAAATGTTCCTACAAGTGTGCTATTTAGTTTTCAAAGTTACAGCTATAGTTAGTCTGCCTTTGTTACTGTTGCTGACTTCTAATTTTGCTGCACTGTGGGTAGCAGTGTGGGTACCTGCATTGTGGTCTGCCTTACATCCACTTCAAAATTTGCTCAAGCCTTCATTTATGATCCAATGCAAGGACAATTTTTTGAAATAAATGTTCATGTATTCATGACAACTATGAACCTAATCCTTTTGTGATTCCTCAAATCAAACTAAGTCTTCCAGTCTTTGCTTTACTTATTTCAAGGTTAGTTCAGTTCAGTTCAGTCGCTCAAGGTTAGTAGTTACATATAAAAAGCTTATTACTGGAGAGTCCTTTTGGTGATTTGTGACTTTAATCATCCTCTAGACTAGTTCTAGTTAAGTCAGTCATGTCCAACTCTGCGACCCGATGGACTGCAGCACACCAGCTCCTGGAACTTGCTCAAACTCAAGTCCATCAAGTCAGTGATACCATCCAACCATCTCATCTCATCTCCTTTTCCTCCTGCCTTCAATCTCTCCCAGCATCAGGATCTTTTCCAAACAGTCAGTTCTTGGTCTCAAGTGGCCAAGGTATTGGAGTTTCAGCTTCAGCATCAGTCCTTCCAATGAATATTCAGGACTGATTTCCTTTAGGATGGACTGGTTAGATATCCTTGCTGTCCAAGGGACTCTCAAGAGTCTTCTCCAACACCACTGCTCAAAACCATAAATTCTTCAGCGCTCAGCTTTCTTTTTAGCCCAGCTCTCACATTGATACATGACTACTGGAAAAACCGTATCTTTGATTAGCCACACCTTTGCGGGCACAGTAATGTCTCTGTTTTTTAATAAGCTGTCTGGGTTGGTCATAGCTTTTCTTCCGAAGAGCAAGCACCTTTTGATTTCATGACTGCAGTCAGTATCTGCAGCGATTTTGGAGCCAAAGAAAAGAAAGTCTCTCACTGATTTCACTGTTTTCCCATCTATTTGTCATGAAGTGATGGGACCAGATGCCATGATCTTAGTTTTTTGAATGGTGAGTTTTGAGCCAGCTTTTTCACTCTCTTCTTTCACTTTCATCAAGAGGCTCTTTAGTTCCTCTTCACTTTCTGCCATAAGGGTGGTGTCATCTGCGTATCTGAGATTATTGGTATTTCTCCTGGCAATCTTGATCCCAGCTTGTGCTTCATCCAGCCCAGCATTTCACATGATGTACTCTGCATAGAAGTTAAATAAGCAGTGTGACAATATACAGACTTGTCATACTCCTTTCCCAATTTGGAACCAGTCTGTTGTTCCATGTCCGGTTCTAACTGTTGCTTCTTGACCTGCATACAGATTTCTCAGGAGGCAGGTAAGGTGCTCTGGTATTCCCATCTCGAAGAATTTTCCACAGTTTGTTGCGATCCACACAGTAAAAGGCTCGGGCGTAGTCAACAAAGCAGAAGTAGATGCTTTTCTGGAATTCTCTTGCTTTTTCTATGATCCAAGGGATGTTTGCAATTTGATCTCTGGTTCCTCTGCCTTTTCTAAATCCATCTTGAACATCTGGAAGTTCACAGTTCACGTACTGTTGAAGCCTGGCTTGGAGAATTTTGAGCATTACTTTGCTAGCCTGTGAAATGAGTGCAATTGTGTGGCAATTTGAGCATTCTTTGGCATTGCCTTTCTTTGGGATTGGAGTGAAAGCTGATATTTTCCAGTCCTGTAGCCACTGCTGAGTTTTCCAAATTTGTTGGTATATTGAGTGCAGCACTTTAACAGCATCATCTTTTAGGATTTGAAATAGCTTAAATGATTTCCCAACCTGGGAATCTGGCAAAGGGATTGAGAACCCCCAGAGAATTTGACTTTGGAGGCCATGGGATTTGATTACAGAATTTACATAGGATTAGGGAAACAGACTCTTGGAGGGCACAAACAAAACATTGTGCACACCAGGACCCAGGGGAAAGGAGCCATGACCCCACAAGAGACTGACCCAGACTTGTCTGGGAGTGTCCAGGAGTCTCTGGCAGAGGCGTGGGTGAGCGGTGGCCCGCTGCAGGGTCAGGGGCGTGGGTGAGCGGTGGCCCGCTGCAGGGTCAGAGGCGTGGGTGAGCGGTGGCCCGCTGCAGGGTCAGAGGCGTGGGTCAGCGGTGGCCCGCTGCAGGGTCAGAGGCACAGGGTGTGGCAGTGCACGCACGGCACCTTTGGAAGGATGCGCCACTATCTTCATCACCTCCACCATAGTTTGGTCTCAGGTCAGACAACAGGGAGGGAACACGGCCTTGACCATCAGAACACAGCTTTGACCATCAATAGAAAATTGGACTAAAGATTTACTGAGCATGGCCCCGCCCTTCAGAACAAGACCCAGTTTCCCCCACAGTCAGTCTCTCCCATCAGGAAGCATCCATAAGCCTCTCATCCTTATTCCTCAGAGGGCAGACACAGTGAAAGTCACAATCATAGAAAGCTAATCAAACTGATCACATGGACCACAGCCTTGTCTAACTCAACGAAACTGTGAGCCACGCCGTGTAGGACCACCCAAGACAGATGGGTCATGGTGGAGAGTTCTGACAAAATGTGGTCCACTCAAGAAGGAAATGGCAAACCACTTCAGTATTCTTGCCTTGAGAACCCCATGAACAGTATGAAAAGGCAAAAAGATAGGACACTGAAAGATGAACTCCCTAGGTTGGTAGGTGCCCAATATGCTATCGGAGATCTGTAGAGAAATAACTCCAGAAAGAATGAAGAGACGGAGCCAAAGAAAAAACAACACTCAGTTGTAGGTGTGACTGGTGATGGAAGTAAAGTCCGATGCTGTAAAGAGCAATATTGCATAGGAACCTGGAATGTTAGGACCATGAATCAAAGTAAATTAGAAGTGGTCAAACAGGAGATGGCAAGAGTGAATATAGATATTTTAGGCATCAGTGAACTAAAATGGACAGAAATGGGTGAATTTAACTCAGATGACCATTATATCTACTACTGTGGGCAAGAATCCCATAGTAGAAATGGAATAGCCCTCATAGTCAACAAAAGAGTCCAAAATGCAGTACTGGATGCAATCTCACAAATGACAGAATGATCTCTGTTAATTTCCAAGGCAAACCATTCATTATCACAGTAATCCAAGTCTATGCCCCAACCACTAATGCTGAAGAAGCTGAAGTTGAACCATTCTGTGAAGACCTACAAGACCTTCTAGAACTAACACCCCAAAAAAGTGTCCTTTTCATCATAGGGGACTGGAATGCAAAAGTAGGAAGTCAAGCGATACCTGGAGTAACAGGCAAATTTGGCCTTGGAGTACAAAATGAAGTAGGGCAAAGGCTAACAGAGTTTTGCCAAGAGGATGCACTGGTAAAGCAAGTCAGTCAATTTTATTTTTCCCACATTGACCAGCTGAGTTACTCTTCCTCCATGGGGCAGAGAGAGACTGGGAGTGCTACACTAATTTAGCTCCCTCCACAAAGAAGGAAATAAAAGGACTAGGAAAGAAATGTTCCTAAAACAAGTGTGCTTTTTAGTTTTCAAAGTTACAGCTGTAGTTAGTCTGCCTTTGCTATTTTTGTTGACTTCTAATTTTGCTGCATTGTGGGTAGAGAATGTGGTCTGCTTTACATCCATTTCAAAATTTGCTCAGGCTTTCATTTATGACCCAACACAGGGACAACTTTTTAAATAAATATTCATATATTCATGGCAACTATGAAGCCATTCCTTTTGTGAGTCCTCAATTCAAACTAATTCTTTCAGTTTTTGCTTTACGTATTTCGAGGTTAGTAGTTACATATGAAAAGCTTATTACTGGCGAGTCTTTTTGGTGATTTGTGACTTTAATCATCTTCTCATGTCCCTCTTTATCTTTTTTAAGTATTTCTTGGCCTTAGGTGTATTTTGCCTGATATTAATATCCTATGTCACCTTTCTTTTGGTTACTATTTGCCTGGTATATCTTTTCCCATTATTTTATTTTCAGTCTTTCCTTTTTCTTTTACTTTAGAGTGTTCCTTCTGACCAACTGTCTATTGTATTTTGTTTTGATCCAGTATTACATTCTCTGTCTTTAAGGAGACAAATGAAATCAATCTACATTCATAATGACTGTTGATATATTTAGACTTACTCCTACCATTTTATTTTGTGTTCTCATTACACTACCTCTTTAAATTATTATTTCTCATGTGTTAGCATCCATGGACAGAAGAGCCTGACAGGCTGCAGTCCATGGGGTCGCAAAGAGTTAGATATGACTGAGCAACTAAGCACAACACACAACATCTATTAAATTTACAATTCTCTTTATGATCCTTTTTTCTTTGATGGTTTTGAAATTATAGATGTATTTCTGTTGTTTAACTGGTTTCCCTTAAACTTTTGACATTGATACCCAGGTATATATTTTCCCAACCATGTCCAAAGCTGTGCTGTCCAAAAGAAATATAATGAGTCCCATTATTATTTAAAATTTCTAGTAGCCATATTAAAAAGAAACAGGTGAAATTAATTTTAATAACATGCTTTATTTAACATAATATATCAAAAGGAGTATTTCAGAGTATAATCAATGTAAGATTATTAATAAAATAGTTTATATTTTCTGGCTAAACCTTGAAATCTGTGTAGTTTATACTTACCAGCATATCTCATTTCGGTTTTTTGTTTTGTTTGTTTTTTACTCTTGTCTGCTCTATTTTATTCTATTTTAATTTTTTAAGCTTTTTATTTGGCTGCATCAGATCTTAGTCGCAGCACGTGGGATCTTTTGTCGTGGCGCACCGATTCTCTAGTTGTGGCCTGTGGGCTTCTCTTGTGGGGTGTGGGCTTAGTTGCTCTGTGACATGTGGGATCTTAGTTCCCAACAAGGGATCAAACCTAAGTCCCTTGCATTGCAAGGGGGATTCTTAACCACTGGACCACCAGGGAAGTCCCTAAACTTTTTATCTTGGAGTATAGCCAGTTAATTGTTGTGATAGTTTCAGGTGGACAGCAAAGGGACTCAGCCACACATATACATGTATCTCCGTTCAGTTTAGTCACTCAGTCGTGTCTGTCTCTTTGTGACCCCATGGACTGCAGCACACCAGGCTTCCCTGCCCATCACCAACTCCCAGAGCCTGCTCAAACTCATGTCCATCGAGTTGCTGATGCCATCCAACCTTCTCATCCTCTGTCTTCCCCTTCTCCTCCTGCCTTCAACCTTCCCCAGCATCAGGGTTTTTTTCCAATGAGTCAGTTCTTCGCTGTTACATATATCATTGAGCAGAGCTCCCTGTGCTATACAATCTGTCATTGGTTGTTATCCATTTAAAATATAGCAGTGTATATACATGTTGACCCAAAATTCCCTAACTGTCCCTTCCCTGCATCCTTCCTCCCCTGGTAACCGTAAGTTTATTGTCTAAGTCCATGAGTCTGTTTCTCTTTTGTAAATAAGTTCATTTGAATAATTTCTTGTTAGAATGTGCATATAAGGGATGTCATACAATATTTCTCTTTCTCCGTCTGACTTACTTCACTCAGTATGACAGTCTCTAGGTCCGTTGACGTTGCTGCAAATGGCGGTATTTCAATCTTTTTAATAGCCGAGTAATATTCCATTATATATGTACTAGTAGTGAAGGAGTGAAAGTCACTCAGTCGTGTCCAACTCTTGCGACCCCATGGACTGTAGCCTGCAAGGTTCCTCTGTCCATGGGATTCTCCAGGCAAGAATGCTGGAGTGGGTTGCCATTTCCTTCTTCAAAGGTGATCAGCTTAGTGAAGTCGCTCAGTCATGTCCAACTCTTTGTGACCCCATAGACTGGCCTACCAGGCTCTTCTGTCCATGGGATTCTCCAGGCAAGAATACTGGAGTGGATTGCCATTTCCTTCTCCAGGGGATCTTCCCAACCCAGGGCTCGAACCCGGGTCTCCCGCATCGTAGACAGACGCTTTACCGTCTGAGCCACCAGGGAAGCTTAAGTCAGGTTTAAATCCCTTATGAGCTTACTGATGGCATTTTGTTGTTGCTGATCACCACAATTCTTTCTCTGAACTACCATACTACAATGCCCTGTAATTTTTTTTTAAAGGAGGCGGGTGTAATACATCTTCTTTATCCATTCCTCTGGATATGTGATTTGCAAATACTTTCTCTCAACCTGTAGTTTGTCTTTTCTCCTAATAGTGTCTTTTCAAAGCTTGATTTACTTGGCTGCATCAGCTCTTAGTTGCAGCCTGCGGGATCTTCTCTGTGTCGTGTGCCATCCTTCACTGTGGAGCTGGACTCTTTCGTTTTGGTGCATAGACCCAGGAGCTGTGGCCCACAGGCTTAGTTGTTCAGCAACACATGTGATCTTAGCTCCCTGACCAAGGGTCCAGTCCACGTCCCCGGGATTGCAAGGGAATTCTTAACCACTCGACCACCAGGGAAGTTCCCAACAGTGTCTTTTACAGAAGCAAAGTTTAACATTTTTGATATAACATAATTTATCATTTTTTTCTTTTATTTGTTGTTGTTCAGTTGCTAAGTTGTGTCTGACTCTTTGCAACCCCATGGATGGAAGCACGCCAGGATTCCCTGTCCCTCACTATCTCTCAGAGTGTGCTCAAATTCACATCCCTTGAGTCAGTGATGCTATCTAACCATCTCATCCTCTGCTGCCCCCTTCTCCTTTTGCCTTCAATCTTTTCCAGCATCAGGGTATTTTCCAATCATCAGGTAGCCAAAGTGTTAAAGCTTTCAGCTTCAGCATCAGTTCTTCCAACGAATATTCAGGATTGATTTCCTTTAGGACTGACTGGTTTGATCTACTTGTAGTCCAAGAGACTCTCAAGAGTCTTCTCCAGCACCACAATTCAAGAGCATCAGTTCTTTGACACTCAGCCTTCTTTATGGTCCAACTCTCACACCCATACATGACTACAGGAAAAACCATAGCTTTGACTACATGGACCTTTGTTGGCAAAGTAATGTCTCTGCTTTTTAATATGCTGTCTAGGTTTGTCATAGTTTTCCTTCCAAAGAGCAAGCATCTTTTAATTTCATAGCTATGCTGATCACCGAAGAATTGATGCTTTTGAACTGTGGTGCTAGAGAAGACTCTTGAGAGTCCCTTGGACTGCAAGGAGATCCAACCAGTCCATTCTAGAGGAGATCAATCCTGGGTATTCATTGGAAGGACTGATGCTAAAACTGAAACTCCAATATTTTGGCCACCTCATGTGACGAGTTGACTCACTGGAAAAGACTCTGATGCTGGGAGGGATTGGGGCCGGGAGGAGACGGGGACGACAGAGAATGAGATGGATGGATGGTATCACCAACTCGATGGACATGAGTTTGAGTGAACTCCGGGAGTTGGTGATGGACAGGGAGGCCTGGCGTGCTGTGATTCATGGGGTCGCAAAGAGTCGGACACGACTGAGCAACTGAACTGAACTGAACTGAACTGATGGTCACTCTCTGGAGTGATTTTGGAGCCCAAGAAAAGAAAATCTGTCACTGCTTCCACTTTTCCCAGTCATGATCTTAGTTTGTTCAATGTTTAGTTTCAAGCCGGCTTTTTCACTCTCTTCTTTCACCCTCAACAGAAGGCTTTTTAGTTCCTTTTCACTTTCTGCCATTAGAGTGGTATCATCTGTGTGTCTGAGGTTGTTGATATTTTTTCACAGCAGTCTTGAGTCCAGCTTGTGATTCATCTAACCTAGCATTTCACATGATGTACTCTGCATAGAAGTTAAATAAACAGGGTGACAATATACACCCTTGTTATACTCCTTTCCCAATTTTGAACCAGTCCGTTATTCCATGTCCAGTTCTAACTTTCTTCTTGAGCCACATACAGGATTCTCAGGAGACAGGTAAGGTGATCTGGTATTCCCATCTCTTTAAGAATTTTCCATAGTGGTCCGCACAGTCAAAGTCTTTAGTGTAGTCAATGAAGCAGAAATAGATGTTTTTTCTGAAATTCCCTTCCTTTCTCTATGATCCAACAGATGTTGGCAATTTGATCTCTGATTCCTCTGCCTTTTCTAAACCCAGCTTGTGCATCTGAAAGTTCTTGGTTCACATACTGCTGAAACCTAGCTTGAAGCATTTTGAGTATGACCTTGCTAGCATGTGAAGTGAGCTCAATTGCCCAGTAGTTTGAACATTATTTGGCATTGCCCTTCTTTGTGATTGGAATGAAAACTGATTTTTTCTGCCTGGTGGCCACTGCTGAATATTCCAAATTTGCTGACATAATGAGTGCAGCACTTTAACAGCATCATCTTTTAGGATTTGAAATAGCTCAGCTGGAATTCCATCACCTCCACTAGCTTTGTTCATAGTAATGCTTCCTAAGGCCCACTTAAGTTCACACTTTTCTATACCATATCTAGGAATGCTTTGCTTATTCCAAGCCAAAAATATTTTTCCCCTGTATTTTCTTCTAACAGTTTTATTATTTTACTTTTATCATTTAGGTCTATGATCAATTTTGACTTAGTTTCTATATAACATGTGATATGAAGATTGACAATCTTTTTTTTCAATGTGGTGGTGGTTTAGTCGCTAAGCCGTGTCTGACTCTTGAGACCCCATGGACTGTAACCTGCCAGGCTCCTCTATCCATGGGATTCTCCAGGCAAGAGTACTGGAGTGGGTTGCCATTTCCTTCTCCAGGAGATCTTCCCAACCTAGGAATTGAACCCAGCTCTCCTGCACTGCAGGTAGATTCTTTACCAATTGAGCTATGAAGGAAGCCCTTTTTTTCCAATGTAGCTATCCAAATTATTCTATTTGTTGGAAAAAACAACAACACAAGAGCCTGTTATCCTTTCTCAATAAAACTACCTTTGCATCTTTGTAAAAAATAAACAGGCCAAACTTGTGTGATTCTATTTTTGTATTATATTCCTTGCTCCATTGATCTATGTATCTATCCCATGACTAGTTCCACACTAATAACTGTAGCTTTATAGAAAGTCTTCAAATAGGTAGTGTGAATCCCAAAACTCTATTCTTCTTTTTCAAAATCATTTCAGTTATTTTTGTTTCTTTGCCTTTCCATGTAAATTACAGAATCAGCTTGTTGATTTTTATAGAAAAGCCTGCTAGGATTTTGTCTGGGATTGGACTGAATCTAGTTGGATCATAGAAAAAGCAAGAGAATTCCAGAAAAACATCTACTTCTGCTTTGTTGACTACGCCAAAGCCTTTTACTGTGTGGATCACGACAAACTGTGGAAAATACTTCAAGAGATGGGAATACCAGACCACCTTACCTGCCTCCTGAGAAATCTGTATGCAGGTCAAGAAGCAACAGTTAGAACCGGACATGGAACAACAGACCGGTTCCAAATTGGGAAAGGAGTAGGTCAAAGCTGTATATTGTCACCCTGCTTATTTAACTTCTATGCAGAGTACATCATGTGAAATGCCGGGCTGGATGAAGCACAAGTGGAATCAAGATTTCTGGGAGAAATATCAATAATCTCAGATATGCAGATGACCCCACCCTTAGGGCAGAAAGCAAAGAGGAACTAAAGAGCCTCTTGATGAAAGTGAAAGAGGAGAGTGAAAAAGCTGGCTTAAATCTCAACATTAAAAAAACTGAGATGGTGGCATCTGGTCCTATCACTTCCTGGCAAATAGATGGGAAAACAATGGAAACAGTGGCAGACTTTCTTTTCTTCGGTTCCAAAAATCACTGCAGATATTGACTGCAGCCATGATATTAAAAGATGCTTGCTCCTTTGAAGAAAAGCTATGACCAACCTAGACAGCTTATTAAAAAGCAGAGACATTGCTTTGCCCACAGAGGTCCATCTAGTCAAAGCTATGGTTTTTCCAGTAGTCATGTAAGTATATGAGAGTTGGACCATAAAGAAAGCTGAGTGCCGAAGAATTGATCCTTTTGAATTGCGGTGTTGGA
Organism: Moschus berezovskii; assembly: GCF_049115385.1. Lineage (NCBI taxonomy): Eukaryota > Metazoa > Chordata > Mammalia > Artiodactyla > Moschidae > Moschus > Moschus berezovskii. The sequence goes on from NC_142470.1 coordinate 6,952,337, forward strand.
GAAGACTCTTGAGAGTCCCTTGGACAGCAAGGAGATCTAACCAGTCAATCCTAGAGGAAATCAGTCCTGAATATTCATTGGAAGGACTGATGCTGAAGCTGAAACTCCAATACTTTGGCCACCTGATACAAAGAACTGACTGTTTGGAAAAAACTCTGCTGTTGGGAAAGATGGAAGGCAGGAGGCGAAGGGGACAACAGAGGATGAGATGGTTGGATAGCATCACCGACTCGATGGACATGAGTTTGAGCAAGATCTGGGAGTTGGTGATGAACAGGGAAGCCTGGCGTGCTGCAGTCCATGGGGACGCAAAGAATCGTACACCACTAAGCAACTGAACTGAATTGAACTGAAGTACCACTAATGTTACAGGGAGTTCAATTTCAGAAAAGGAAAGGAGTGAGAACCAATATGAAGGTACATCATTGCGCTGGCCACTGCTTGATGTTAAGCACAACTGATCGCTTGATCTTCTGGCACTGTCTTGTGCTTGTCTGGGCACTGAGTGAATTCATGGCATTTCAAGCACCAGCAGCCATAGAGAGGCCCATGGGGGCAGGGGGAGGAAATGCTCTCAGGTTGTATCCATGCAGAGTTGATCAGAATCCTTACAGAATTGGCTGGGACAAAACAACTGGCCAAGACTCTTGCAGACTGGTGGAGCTAAGAGGATTCAAGCTGGCACATAACAGTACATGAGAAGTGTATTGTCCATCTGTCTCATGTGTTTCTTAAATTTTCATCTGTATACAGGCATATAGTTTAAAGCATCAAATAGGTCCACAGACTTATGAAAACTTCAGCCTCCTGTTCCCCATCCTCAAATTCGTCCTTCTTTCTGCTCCCCAGGGGCAAGCAACTTCTACTCTTTTATTATTCCTTTGGAATTTACCTCTGTATCACTAAATAACATGCTTTATTATTCCCCACCCCTAGTTTTCAGGCATTATTGGTCAACTTTTCACGCCAGAAGGTGAGGAACTACCTGGATTTTACTAGCAACACCCCTCCCTCTACCTTGCACACACATACTTCCTGTCTCTCTGTTCTTCCAGGAGAGTTTAAATCATAATTTAAAGTTAACATTATTATGGTTATATAAACTCTATTCACTTTTGTGCCACATAGAACATATTAGATATTTTTCTTTTCTTTCACAATCTTTTATTTTCCTTGTCATTGATAGTCTAGTTTTTATTTGTTTGCTTTGTTTTCTGTCTAATTACCATGAAATCATCCCAAATCATTCCTCAGCAGCACCAACCACCTCTTGATACATCCAAGCACATTTCCCAATTGCATCGGCTCAGAGATTTCTTTCACAGAGCTTTCTGGTCTGTTCCTATTTCTTCTGGCTGCCCTCCAGGCTGTTGTGTTCTCCCTTCATCAACAGCTTGAGGACTCACATTATTTCTCTTAGGCACGGGTTTTCCATCTGAACTTCTTTCTTGATTTATTCCCTGATTTAGAGGTGCACATTCTCTAGTAAATTCTCAAGAAAGGATGGCCCCAAACCAAACTTGGGTTCACTTGCCTATGTGCAGTGAAGCCAATCTATTAACACTAGGATGTGGGGAAGCAAAGTGCAGGGCACCAACCAAGGAGTCCAGGTGCTTAAAAGTCCTAAAGTTTCCAAGGACATTCAGATAAACAGCTTTAAAGATAGGGTGAGGTAGGGTGTCTGTGTGTGGGGTATGTGATCAGCTCCTAGACATTCACCTGATTGGTTGGTGGTGAGGTAATCAAGAGTCAACATCATCAGCCTTCTGGTTCCAACTGATCTGGGGTCTAAGTGCTTGTGGATAACATACAGTTAACTTCTTCCACCTGGTGGGGGTTTCAGTTTCTGCAAAACAGCTCAAAGGATATATAGCTCAGAATATCATCTATAGTCCTTGCTGCTGCTGCTGCTGCTGCTAAGTTGCTTCAGTCGTGTCTGACTCTTAGCGACCCCATGGACTGTAGCCCACCAGGCTCCTCCATCCATGGGATTTTCCAGGCAAGAGTACTGGAGTGGGGTGCCATTGCCTTTTCCGCTGTAGCCCTTGAGGAGGAACTAAAGGTCATTGACTTTGTTTCATGGCTAAACTATTATTTTTTGTCTTACTTGACTTTCCCCTTCTTTCTGCCTTTTCTCACTCTTCTGATTAGATTTATTCTTTTCTTTTAATTAATTTTTATTGGAGTATAGCTGCTTTGCAGGGTTGTGCAAGGTTACTCTTTGACTGAGGTTTTTCTGTGGACGAAAGGGAGGAGGAGGACGCAGCAGGGAGAGTGGGAGTTCTGTTCTCGGAAGGCCCCATCGGGCCTGCTCTGTCACGGGACCTCTGTTGCTGCTGTGTTAATTGTTCAGTTGTGTCCAGCTCTTTGCAACCCCACTGACTTTAGCCATCCTCGCTCCTCTGCCCATGGAATTTTCTAGGCAAGCATACTGGAGAGGGTTGCCATTTCCTTTTCCAGGGGATCTTCCTGACCCAGGGATTGAAGCTGGGTCTCCTGCAGATTCTTTATTGTCTGAACTACTAGGGAAGCCCTTCTGTTACAGGTGCATGGGAGTTAAGCTTTTTGAGACTGTTTATTTCTGAAAATCTTTATTCTACCTTCACAACTGATAGTTTGGTTGGGTATAGAATTCTAAGTTTTATGCATACTTTCCTCTGGATTTTGAAGGCATTGTGGTCTGAATTGGTGATGTTGTTAAGAAATCTGATGCCCTTCTGATTTTTGATGCTTTGTGCAAAACCTAATTTTTCACTCTCTGGGAGTTTGTATGATTTTTCTTTTGTTCTCAGTGATCTAAAATTTCACAATAATGTGTCTTTGTGTGTGAATAGCATCCATTTTGTTCATTACTTAGTGGGCATCTTCAAACTGGAAACTCATGTAATTTAATTCAGAGACATTCACTTGAATAACTTATTGAATGAGTACCCCTTCCTCATTTATTTTCTCTATTCTTTATGGGATTTCTTTTGTTTGGATGTGAGATCTCCCAGGTTGGTTCTCTAATTTTTACATCTTTACTCTCTTGTATTTTCTCTTTTTGCTCTACTTTCTGGGAAATTGCCTAATCTGCAATTTTATCTTCTAAACTTTCCATTAAACTTTTAATTTGTGCTATGCAAGTGAGATTCTTTTGTTCTCAGAACATTCCTTTTTAATAACATCCTGTACCGCAGATGCTGATTGCAGCCATGAAATTAAAAGATGCTTACTCCTTGGAAGGAAAGTTACCTAGATAGCATATTAAAAAGCAGAGACATTACTTTGCCAACAAAGGTCCATCTATGGTTTTTCCATGGTCATGTATGGATGTGAGAGTTGGACTGTGAAGAAAGCTGATCACCGAAGAATTGATGCTTTTGAACTGTGGTGCTGGAGAAGACTCTTGAGAGTCCCTTGGACTGCAAGGAGATCCAACCAGACAATCCTAAAGGAGATCAGTCCTGGGTGTTCATTGGAAGGACTGATGCTAAAGCTGAAACTCCAATACTTTGGCCACCTCATGCGAAGAGTTGACTCATTGAAAAAGAAGACTCTGATGCTGGGAGGGATTGGGGGCAGGAGGAGAAGGGGACGACAGAGAATGAGATGGCTGGATGGCATCACCAACTTGATGGACATGAGTTTGAGTGAACTCCGGGAGTTGGTGATTGACAGGGAGGCCTGGTGTGCTACGGTTCATGGGGTCGCAGAGTCGGCCATGACTGAGCGACTGAACTGAATTGAACTGAACTTGTTTAATGTGTGCTCTTATGTCTTTGATGATACTGATGATAATTTTTTGGCATTTTCTTTTTATCATCATCTGTGTTCCCTCCAAGTTGCTTTTTATCAGTTTGTTATTGTTTGACTATGAGTTAGGAGCTTCTCTTATGTGCTTGGTCATCCTTGGCTTCTACACACATAGTCTGCTCAGAAGCTCAGAGCTCAGAGACTCCACTGAAGGCTGATCTGGCTAGGCTCTTTCACTGATCAACTTCTATTGTCACTGCCTTTAGGTATTTCTTCCTAGGTTTCTCAGTTCTGCAAGAGTTATCTTTCAGTCTCCTGCCTGGAGGTTCATACTAAACCTGATTGCCATTTGGGAGTATTAATATTCACTGTGAGGACCTTCACTTAATTTCTCCACTTTCAGTGCAATGCCCCTGTCCCTAGCTGGGTCTGCTCTTCCCCAGGACAGAGTCCCATGGTTTTACCCACTCCAGGGAATAATATTCTGTTGGGATATAGTAGAGGCAGTCACCTTGGGGAATGGAATCTTGGTTACTAGCTGCTCTTTAAAGCTCTCTTTCAAGTCCGCTGTAGTTCCCTCTGCTTTCTTACCTGTGCTGCCTGAAGTACCTGGTACTCAGTTCCTGAATCTTTGGGGGTTTAGTGTGTCCTAGACTTTCCTCAGTGCCAGTTTAGGACTCAATTTTTTTGCATCCATGAAGTCCATTCTCACTCATCAGTCTGCTTTCCAATTTCAGAATTATCCTTTTTTTTTTCTTTTTAATCATTGCGGTACTTTAAAAATTCCTTTTCTGCTCCTTTTTGAAAAATTTCAGGAGGGATCAGGGATAAACACCTGTGTTTAATCTGCTGTCTATAGTGCTTGCTTTGGCAGCACTTATATTAATCTGCAATCTATAGCAGGAACCCTGGCTATTCTTCTTTCATTATATTACTTCTCTTTCATATTTCCCAAAACATTTTCATCATTGCAATCGCAGCTACCCTCTGGTCTCTATCTCCTGGATCTATCATCTGAGGTTCAGTGAGATGGGTGGGGGTCGGTGAGGGGAGTGGAGCAAGCATATCATTGGTTTTCTCACTGACTTGTCTCACGACTGCTTTTGTTTTGTAATTTTGTCTTTGTGAGCTCATCTGCAGGAGCCTTTGTCTGTGGGAACCCTGAGCAGCCTGAGTTGAGGTCATGGCCCTCTAGGGAGTGTTTGCATTTGTTTCTGCCCAGTGCCCACAGGCATCTCCAGCCAGGGACCCCTTTTTGTATTAGCTTCTTGCTTTCAGAGTCCCCTGAACACAAGGGAAGCAGGGTAGTGTAAATTTAAATCCCTTCCCCCTGGGGGCTCCCTCTATGATTACAAATTCCCAGAGCCCTGGCTGTAGCAGATGAGCTGACTGGTGATCTGTCTGAGCAGAGAGTGGACATTTTGTTTTTAAATCCTTGCCCACCTTTTCACTAAGAATATAACTCTGAAGAGTCTGGCTTGGAGGTAGGTCTCATTTACAACTCCTGGCTTTGTGAAGCCCAAAGCCTTATTTCTTGTCCCCACAGGGGCTGTAAAACCCAATCCCAGGTTGCCGAGTCCCACAGCCCCCTCCCTGCCTGTGCCCGCCCAACACACAGCACCAACACTAGCCCTCATGATTCCTGCTCTGGTTTTCAGCTCTGTCTTTGTTTTTATCCCTGGGGAGTTCCCTTCCTTTCTTGCAAGCTCAGCCATGCGTTTAAAAGGATGTTTGTTATATTTTAGCCACCGTTTCAGAGTCCTGCTTTGTAGCAGGATGGTTTTCTGCTGTGTAACTCACAATTCTGCTCGGAAATAAAAGTTCTGTGTTTTTGGTGTGTTTTTTTCCCACCCCCCACTGGTTTTGACTGTCTTTTGCATCTCTGTATTCCCCACAGCAGAGCATCAATAGAGGCTCGGTGAACAGTGAATAAAGGGAGCTGAATTGCCACGATTGGTGTCCTAGTCACCTAATTGGCGATTTTGCAAAAAGCACAGCAAAGCCGAGTCAGTTTCTCTGGCAGTCCTGCTGATTGGAGCAGGAGTCTCAGAGAACATTCAAGACCCATCCTGGGCTGGACTCAACCTACCCATGGGTACTGTCTGATGTCCAGCCCGCCTTCCTAGACATCCTGACTGCCAGCCACACACCTGATCACAAGCTGGGTCTCATCCTTCTTTGAACTTTGTGTCCCCAGTCCCTTTCCCAGGCAGGGTGCCCACAAGGAGCCTCTGCAGCGTTGCCCGCAGAGCTTTGTAGGGACTGTTTGCTTGCTTGACCAGCCTCATCCACCAGGCTCACACTCCCTGGAGGAGGCCAGCCGCTTTCCTCTCTGTGGCTTCAGCATCTTCACGCCAACAGCGTAAACAACCGAAGCCGCTCCACAAATGTGTGTCTAATGCGTGAACGAGCGAGCCGGCATTCCCAGAGAACCAGAGTCTGGATTTTACAAAATTAAAGCAGCCGTTACAGCCTGGTGGCTGTAACGTCCTGGGGGAAGGGGGAAGAGGGACTCCTCCCCCCAGCCCCTCCCCTCCCCCTCTCGTGGGTGGGTGGGGCTCCCCCTCCAAGTTTGGGAAGACAAGGGGAACTGGTGCCCGTCTCCCCAGATCTGTGGCCCCCAGCAGCTTTGTCTCTGTGGTGCCTTGGCTGCCAAGATACATGGACGAAAGGAAGGTCACGGTGACCCCGCCTCACAATTAGTTTACAAAGCACTTTCCCTCCGATGAGGACACACTGGGAAGGGATTCTGCAAGTGTGTGTTGGCGGGCGGGGGACTTGGAATTGGAATCAGGATGGGGGTATCAGGGCTGCACTGTCCAGTGGCCATGAGCCAGGTGCCCCCACCGAGTGAGCAGTTCAGATGTGGCTGTTTCGAACCTAGAGGTGCCTGAAGTGTAAGATACACACCAGGGTTCACAGACTTGGTATGAAAAAAGTAAACATCTCATTAAGAATTTAAAATATTCATGACATGTCAAAATGATAATATTTTGGATGTATTTGGTTAAACACAAATATTATTAGAAGGAATTCCACCAGCTTCTTTTGACTTTGTTTTAATGAAGCTATCAGAACAGTTCAAATTACCCACATGAGTAGGTAATTTGTTTGTGGCTGGCATCTCATTTCTGTTGGAGGCACTGGTCTAGAGCATGGGCCACGTGATTCCCAAGCCGACCTTCCTCCACTCACAGCCCTGGGCACCAAACATGGGCTCCAGAACAGACAGGTGTATCTGCAGGCTCCTGGTTTGGTCTCTGCTGCAACATCTATGAGTGCTCTGCCCTTCCTTGGGACCCGTCCTGATTTCCTCATCTGAAAATGGCACAGTTTTGCCCACAGGGGAACGAATTGGTTTTGAGGATTCAGGAATCAGACACAGCTCTTCCCAGCGGCCCATTCATGTCCTCATCATAATGGCCACTGGGCTATAGCAGCACAAGAGCGGGGCCTTGCCTGCTGTAGGCTAAATGAATGAATGAGTGCCTGTTCAACCCCACTGAACCTTGGCTTATCCATGAAATAGTTTCCTGTGACTGTGAAGACTTTCTCGATCCGGCTTCCACCTTCACGTGTATATCATATTCATGAGATGCCCAGTTGTGGGTGCAACCAGATTTTGAGAACTGCCGCTGCCTTATTTTGGGATCCTTTGAGAGCAGAGCCTGAATTAAGGACTTGGGGGTGACCCCAGGAGGCAAGAGAGCAAGGAATGGAAGGAGGAGGAGCGATGGGGGGGGGTGTCCTTCTCTGCTTTGGGTGAGAGAAGGCTGGTTTCCACTAGGAACTCTAGAAGTATACAGAATGCCTCCCAGAATTGTTTTCTGGAAGTTGGGAGGAGGGGGGGCATCCATACGCTGGCTTCTTTTTCCATTGCAGAAAATTGCTCAGGGGATCTTTACCGCCCACTCCTGAGCTGTCTAGTGACTTTGGGAGGCCTTGGGAGAAGCTCAGAGGCAGAAAAGCTCCTGCTTAAGGTGGCACAAGTTACTCTGAGTCAGGACGGTCCACCTCATTGCAGCTGAAATCAGAGGGGAGACCAGGGGGTGTAAGAGGGCAGAGAAGTGTCTGCTATAGTCTCTGAAGTCTAGAAAGACACCGAAAAGAATCCGTATTTGTTGCAACAAATAGACAAAGTTAGTAGCTCAACTTAAGGTCTGTGTTTTGACAGAACGCACTATGGCTTATGGGCAATTTTTGGAAAGTGAGCTGAAACCTTATTCTTTTGTTCATGCATGCATGCATTCATTCAAACAGCAGTCGATATTTATTGGACACTGATTCTGGGTCAGGCCCTTGCCCACCCCGGAAAGGACAGCAGAATGAAAGAGAAGAGTAAGGATGTCATTGTACCAACAAAGGGGAATCTTTCCTAATTTATAAATTGTTATTTGCAAACTTCAGTTTTTTAGTCTTTACTGGTGACCGGGGATTAATGCTGAAGGTCACCTATTGTTGGGTGACAGTTCAACCCAAAGCCCCTGAGGAGGATTTGGCCTCTTCCCTGGGTCAAGGAGGACTTATAAATGGATTTACCCACCCATGCTGCCTTCCTGAGATCACTCAGCCTGCAGCCCTTGAGCACCCGCTTGGTGCCAGGCTCTGTGCAGTTTTCAGGAGTGCAGTGGTGAATGAGACAAAGCCCTGCCCTTAGGAGCTCACAGTCTGGAGGGGGAGATGGTAGCACCCTGACAAAGTCTGGAGGCAGGCACCAAGCCCTGGGAAGGGAGGGAGAGGGCTGTCTCCTCCTGGGTCTTGGAAAGCTTTCTGGAGGAGGTGCAATCGGATATTCACCCCAAGGCCTCTGGGCCCCAGATGTGAGCTTCTGGCACAGACCAGACCTGGCTGAACCCCATAACTGGCTGCTTGGCAGAGGACATTGGCAAACCCAGGCTTGCTCTGGGCCATCTGCATATCATTTGCATCGATCTGCATATGTGGTGGCACAGCCTGGTCTCTTATGCATTTAAATTGCAAGTTATTTGTCTCTCTTTGAAAGCTCTCATTTTTCCCCCCAAGGGTGGGCTGGCTCCATTTCCCCTCCTTGCCCTTATAATGCAAGACTCTGTTGAGTTTGCCAAGCACAGAGCAAGGCTATAGATCTTGGGTTTCGATATATGTTATTCTGGCTTTCAGAATACTTTGTTATTTTCAAGGGATCCATGACAGCTTGGTACAAAAGAGAGTGTTGAGCATGTGTACCCCATGTCCAGATGGGGAAACTGAAGCAGAGAGTGATTAAAGTGAGATGCCCAACCTCATCACTTCTCATGTTGGAGGCAAGACCATGGGTAGTGGTCAAGTCACTTGATTTCTGATTCCCCATTGAGAGGGCTTTTAGAGGTTAATTCTTTGTACAGATGGTGGAAGGAGATCGAGAGAGGGGCGGGGGCTTGCCAAAGGCCTTTGGTTGGTCCAGGATGCAGCCTTAGCTTCCACAGCTCTGCCTGAAGACAATGAGTCCCTCTGTCGAGGTGATTGTTTTGGCTGCTGTGTCAGTGACATTTGCCCCTTTAGAGGAGGACCTGCCCCATAAATACCAAGTGTATTGATATCTCCTTATCCGAGTTGCTGTTTAAGCCTGGTGAGTATCACCCAACTCAGCCCTTCCCATTTGACCAGGACTTGATTTAGCCCAGATATGAGTTAACAGGCGTCTTTGTTGGAGGCACAGTTAGGGCTCTCTCAGAGGATGACGTTCTCTCCCTGCACTTAGAAGATGCACCTCTGACATGACTATGAAATCAAACTTGAAGACATCAGCTTGTACCTTAAAGTATGTCGACAGAGTAGGGACTTACTCAAGGTCAACACTGGATCTGACTAATTATCATATCATTGGGGATATTTACTCGTAAGAATAGAACTATGTAATTCACTGCAGCTCCTATTTATCGAGCACTTTGCCATGTACAGATATGGGCCTGGGTTTTTAGCTCAGGTTACTTTCTTTGCTCATCCTGAAGACAGGGACTGTTTTTCCTGTTATACAAGTGAGGCCACTGAGGCTCACTGAGATGAAGAACTTTGTTCAAGGTCACACAGCAAAGTATCAGGGTCAAGACTCAACTATAGAGATGGCTGGCTCCAGACCTCAACACAATGACCTACATTTTCCACTAAACCATATTGCTTCCAAGTCAAGTCTAAAATTAGACCTAACATGAGCACTAAATTAAGTCTTAGGCAACATGATGTAGTATTTGTAAAGCATAGACTTGCTGGTAGTGGAGGAGTAGTTTATATCAGATTAACTTTCTGCTGGTAACAATTATAAAATCTGTACAGAAATATATAGAACAGATTTGTTTGAAACTACTGGAGAGTGACCAAAAGCAGACAAACTAGAGGAGATATGACCCTTGAAACAAAGAAACTCGACTGGTGAGAAACACATTCATCTGGATTTTCCCCTGAGAGTGTTTCCTAGTTTATGTAGTACATGAGGGGGTAGGACTCAAAGAGAAAGCAGAGAAGCCTTATTGATTGAGAAGTAAGAAGTTGGGAGTTCGGGGCCTGCCAAGCAGCTGGAAATTGAGAGAAAAAAGATCCCAGAAAACAGAGCTGCAGAGGGAGAAAACTCCCCTCAGATTCTTGGCTGGCTCTGTCGTGGGGCATGACTCCAAGGATTCCAGGGGGAAACACAGCTGGAGGGCTGAAAAGGCTGAGCAGAGATATTTGCAGCTGCTTGACATTAGGGATACAGATTTTCTAGTTCAAATCTTGCCAAGTTAGAGTGGCTTGGTAAATACACCAGGCTTTTCACTGAGATCCTGGGGGACCATTACTTAGGAGTAAGGACCAGAATAAACCTGCTCTAACAAAGTTTAAAACCAGGACTTCATAAGACCAAGGTGAATGGCCAACAGTTAAAACAGAAACAGTATACAAAATTCTTCAGAGGAAGATAACACAATACAGAAGCTCTACAGTATATCATCACAATGTCCAGAATAAAATAAAAAATTACAAGATATGGAAAGAAACAGAAACATGTGACACGTAGACAAAATCAATAAAAAGAATCAGTGAGTTTAAAAACAGATCAATGGAAATGATCCCCACTGAAACACAAATAAAAAATGATGGAAAAAGTGAACAGAGCCTCAATAATCTATTTGTTTGAAACTACTGGACAACGTCAAGCAGTCTTAACATATACATGTAACTGGAGTCCAAGAGGTGGAAGAGAGATAATGGAGCAAAAAAAAAAAAAGTTTTTAAATGAAATATTGGCTGAGAATATTCCATGGGTTTGGAAAAGCAATCAACCTGCAGATCCAGGAAGTTCAGTGAACCCTAACCAGGATAAATACAAGGAAAATCATATTTGGGCACATCATGGTCAGACTGCCAAAAACTAAAGATCAAGAGAAAATCTGGAATACAGCTATAAAAATACATACAATAATTATGTATAGGAAAATAATAATGCAGAAGACAACAGACTTCTCATTAAAATAATGCAAGTCAGAAGACAATAGAACAATTGACAACAAATGAGATTAGAATCTGTCAATTTAGAAAGCTATAAGTGAAAATATATTTCAAAATGGAAAAATAAAAACATTCCTGAATATATAAAACAAAGAATTTGTTTCCAATAGATCTGCATTATAAGAAATGCTAAAGAAAAGTATTTAGGCTTAAGGAAAATGATGCCAGAATTGCAGAAAATGTACAAGGGAATTTTTTAGGAGAAAATAGCACCAGGAGTGGTAAATATGTGAATAGAAACAAAAGACTATTTTCCTTTTCTTAACATCTTTAAAAATTAGTTGAGTCCTTAAAGCAAAAATGACAGTGTGTTCTGGAATTTATATTGCCTATAAAAGTAAAATATATGGGGACTTCCCTGAGAGTGCAGTGAGTAAGAATCCGCTTCCCAGTTCGGGGGATATAGGTTTAATCCCTGGTCCAGGAAGATTGCACATGCTGTGGAGCAACTAAGCCCGTGGACCATAACTACTGAACCCAAACTCTAGAGCCCACGAGTCACAACTACCAAGTCCAGCTGCTGCAACTACTGAGGCCCGAACCCCTAGAGCCCATGCTCTTCAACAAGAGAAACCGCCTCAGTGAGAAACGTGTGCATGAGATGGGCTTCCCTGGTGGCTCAGATGGTAAAGAATCCGCCTGCAATGCAGGAGACCTGGGTTTGATCAATGCAGGAGATCCTGGGTCAGGAAGATCCCACGGAGAAGGAATGGCAACCCACATCAGAATTCCTGCCAGGAGAATTTCATGGACAGAGAAGCCTGGCAGGCGACAGTCTGTGGGATCAGAAAGAGTCAGACATGACCGAGTGACTAACACTTTCATTCACTGTGACCAAGAGTAATCACCCCTCACAATGACCAGAGAAACCCTGCTGCAGCAAAGACCCAGTGCAACCAAAAATAAAAAGTTTTTAAAAGTTAAATGACCGCAATAGCACAAAGGACAGGAGAATATCAAGTAGAATTCTGTTTCGATAAAGTTCTTACAGAATACATGAAGAAGTGCATTATTACGGGCAGGTAGACTGTGATAACCTAAGAACGCACATTGTAATCCCTGTGAGAGCAGCCCAAACTATAAACAGGTAGAACTGAAAAAGCAAAAGACAAAATGGAATGTTTATAAATACTTGATTAACCCAACAGATGGCGGTCAAAGAAGAACAAAGGAACAAAGAAGAAAGGGGATGGACAGATATCAAACAGCAGGATGACAAACATAAACCCACCTGCAATAATAAGTACATTAAAAGGACTTAGACTCTCCAGCTGAAAGGCAGATACTGTCAGACTTGGTTTTTAAAATGGTCATGTCTGAGTTATTGGTGTATATGTAAAATTAAATGAGGTTGTGCACCAAAGCTCTGAGCAGAGGGCCTGGCCCATGGTGGGTGCTTCTTAAGTGAAAACTCTCAACTTATTTTACAGTCCCTTTCCTGGAAGCCTGTCAATGTACTTCCCATGGGGAGGCGCCAGTCAGCCATTCACATAGCATCATGCCCAGCTGACCATTCATCCAGCCAGACTTTGCTGAGCAACAGCTGTATACCAGACAGTCAGGACTCTTCTCATTGGCATGTAGGTTACTTGTCTGCTTTTCAGGAGCAAGGAATAACCCTCCTTCTTTACCTGCTTCAAAGGAGGGAGGTAGGGAGGGGTTAAGGTACAAACAAATGGATCCTCAACCCAGAACTGAAGCTTAGTTTTCCCAAGGCTGCCTGGGGTCAATAGCCTATGGTCTGCGTGGCTGCCTCATGCTGCCCAGCACCCTCCCCTTCCCTGGAAGCCTGTGCCACGGTCTCTATCAATCTCCAGTGCCCCAGGGCTACAGATAAGACCTCTTTCCCCAAAGGAGCTCTTGTTCTCTGGCTTGGAAAGCCAGCCCCTTTCTTATTCCTGGTGTCAAGTTCCCGCCAGTCAAGCCCAAGCACCTTGGTTACCAACTTGCAAGTTGACTCAGGATCAAACCCGCAGCTCCTGCATTGCAGGTGGATTCTTTACCATTGAGTCACTGGGGAAGCCCTTATCCATCCTTAAAGCTGACCAATTATCCACTAGATTGTCTGTTCTACAGTTGTAGGATATTTGGATTCATTCTATGCAGGGCTACTATGCAAATAGTGCGGCTATGAACATTTCCCATCACATCTTTTGGAAAACACACAGACGCATGCCTTTGAGTGGAAGTGTGGGTCAGAGAGTAGGATGCACCCAATTTGAGCAGACCTGACACAGGCTTCCCACAGTGGTTGTAGCAATTCATGTTCCCGCCAGCTGGGTGTGAGTTCCAGTTGCTCCTTGCACTTACCAACACTTGCCATTGTCAGTCTTCTTCACTTTAACTTTTCTTGTGTCTGACGTGGTAATTCACCGTCTTCTTAATTTGTGTTTCCTCTTGATGAGTTGTGAAGCTGGGCACTTTATCATGCATTTGCTGGTTATCTGGCTATTCATTTGTGAAGTACTTTATTTCATTGCTTCCATTTTTTCCCTGAGTTGTCTGCCCCTTTCTTCTTGGGTTATAAAACCAATCTGCTCTGTCCCACAGACTCAGAGCCACAGTAGTTGGGTCGCAGTTGCACTGTAGGTGGTGACAGAGTTTCAAAAAAGATGTGTCCCATGAAATGAATCTGATTTGATTTTGTATTTGCGTGACCAATTTGTCTTGGTTTTATGGCTCTAAGAGCTATAAGGAAGACTTCCCTGGTGGTCAAGTGGTGAAGAAACCACCTGCCAGTGTAGGTTCAGTCTCTGGTCCAGGAAGATTTCACATGCCTAAGCAACACAATTACTGAAGCCCACGCACCCAGAGCCTGTGCTCTGCAACAAGAGAAGCCACCACGATGAGAAGCCTGCACATCACAACCAGAGAGTGGCCCCCACTCGCTGCAACTAGAGAAAGCCTGCACGCAGCAGCAAAGACCTAGTACAGACAGAAATAAATAATAAAATAAAACCACTTACAAAAAGAGCTATAAGGACCTTATGCTTCATTTAATGCTTGGATATGCCTCAATAACACCATGGTAAAAATATAAGGCAACAAAGAGGACCCATGGGATGTTTTGGATTTGGATTTTGTGTTGGATTTTCAAAACACAAATCCAACACAAAATCCAAATCCAAAACACAAATCCCTTGCTTAACACAGCTCACAGGATCCTTTCTGTCTGGGATGGGGACGAGGCTACTCAGCCTGGCTCCCCTCATCTCAGCCCTCCTGTGTCACCCACTGAAGCTGTGGGTGATCTTTCTTGGAGTATGATCTGTCACTCCAGACCTTTGCTCTGCACAGGCCCCCAGTTCTTGCCGCTCCTGTTGTGGAGGAGCCTCTACCCTTGGCTACCTTCCCCCTTCTTTGCTTAGAGTTGATTCCTTGCTCAGACCTCAGCTCAGTGGCTCAATGGTCACTTCCCAGGGAAGCCCTCACCATGGCCCTGAAACATACCAACCCAGCGGCTGCTTTCCTTCTTTGCATGATCTCAGTTGCTATTTTGTCTTTCTTTGTGACTTTCTTCCCTCCTAGACTGCAGGTTCTGCAAAGGCAGGGACAGCATTGCCCTCCCACCCCCTACCTTTTATTCCCCAGTGCTTGGCAGTTGGTGAGTGCTCAATGCACGTTTGTTGAGTGACTTAATGACCTCTCACCACACTGATGCTGAAAGGCAAGGAGGGCCCGAGGCAGGCCTGGGGCCCTACTCTTCTCAACCAATCACACAAATGTCAAGGGGAGTCCTCTGGGCAGCAGCATAGGGGCCAGGCTCACCTCTTCATGGGCCTGGAAGACCCCTGAGGATAATCCAGTCCAGTTCGTTTGTGCTTCAAATGAGGAAACTAGGAACCAAAGAAAGGACAGAGATTGTCTAGAGTCACACGGTGTGGCAGAAGATTGGCTGGGTCTGGGAGCCGTAGGGCCGGACACTCAGCATTCTCTCCACTGGCCCACACTCTCTTGGAGAGGAAGACCAAGGCTGGTGGGCTCACGGTTTTTGTAATCCTGACTGGGAGCCTCAGTGTGGCTGATTCCCAGCTGGATGCAGACAGGAGACAGATGACAAAGGCCTTCCTTGTCCTCCTCTAGGGTCTGTCTAGATTCCCACGGGGTAGTATTGAATTCCTGTCTATGCAAAAGTGAGCAACAACAGGAACATTCTGGAATAAAGACCGGGGACCCTCAGAGTGAGGCAGGAAGGACAGTTCAGAGCTGAGGAAAGCACGAATTGCGGTGGTTTATGTAATCCTCTCTGGGGCAGAGGTAGATGACATTTTTTTGTTCGGGGGGCTGTGCCACATGAGGGATCTTAGTTCTCTGACCAGGGACCACACCTGGACCCTCAGCAGTGAAGGCACAGAGTCCTAACCGCTGGACCCCCAGGGAATTCCCCAGATGACATTTTTAAAAATTGACATCTCCATTGAGATGGTTGCAGATGGACGTGCAGCTGTAGGAAGTAGTACAGAGAGATCTCCTGTACCCTTCACCCAGTTTCCCCCAGTGGAAGCATCGAGCAGAACAATAGGACAGTATCATAGCTGGGATGTGACATTGACACAGCCCCCCAGTCTTACTCCGATTCCCCACTTTCCCTTACACGCTTTTGTGTGTGTGTCTGCTGCTGCTGCTAAGTCACTTCAGTCGTGTCCGACTCTGTGTGACCCCATAGATGGAAGCCCACCAGGCTCCCCCGTCCCTGGGATTCTCCAGGCAAGAACACTGGAGTGGGTTGCCATTTCCTTCTCCAATGTGTGAAAGTGAAAGTGAAGTCGCTCAGTCGTGTCCGACCCTTAGCGACCCCACAGACTGCAGCCCACCGGGCTGCTCCATCCATGGGATTTTCTAGGCAAGAGTACTGGAGTGGCTTGCCATTAGTTCTATACAATTTCATCGCAGGTTTGTGGATCCTCCGTCACAGGCAGGATGCAGGACGTTTCCATCAGCACAAGGATCCCTCCTGGGGCTCTTTCATAACCACGCCCCCACTCCACCTCCAACCAGCGTGTCCCTAGTCTGTCTTCCATCACTCTATCATTGTGTGACTTCAAATATGCTATCTGAAGGGAATCGCAGAGGATGTAACCTTTTTGGGGACTGGCTTTCCTCCTGGGCAGATGCCACTTTCTGAGCCAGCATCCTGTCTGCAAGACCTCAGAGCCCCAGGGGATGGGTTCTGTTCCTCCCACTTTCCAGCTGAGCAAATGAGCCCTTGAAACTCCAGAGCCAGCACTCCCGGTGGCCTCCAGGAGAGGAGGAGGAGGTGGGCTGTGGGTCCCCTGCCCCCTTCCTTTTGCCCTGCTGTGACCCGGCCCGTCCTCTGCTGCCCCGTCTGGGGTAGGTCTCTGTCCCCTCTCGGTCCCCAGGGCTGTCTCTTTCCTCCACAGAGAGGCAGGGAGTGTGGATCCCGCTTGGCCACTGAGAAGCTGTGTGGTTTGCACGGTGGCCCCATCCTCTAAACCTCAGGCTCCCCCCCGGGGAAAAGGGAGAGGCGGGGGAAGGTTCGCACCCCGCAAATCCAAGAAGATGCAATGAGGCAACGTGTGAGGAGCAGTCAGCAAAGTGCCAGGCGCGGAGTGAGCCCCCAGCGCACAGCCGCCCGCCGCCCCATTTGGCAATGAATTATGTATGGCCTTCTGGCAGCCCTGTTCAGTGGGGCTGTGTGCCTTCTCCAAGCTTCTCCCAGGCCTCTCTTTCCAGTGAGGGGCGCAGGCTCCCCCAGGGGGTCGGGCAGCCTTCTTTGTCTCTCCAGCAAGAACCTGTTCTGCTTCTGGCGGCTGATGCCTCAGTCCCCAGGATGCTCATTTCAGAGGCTGGAGAATCAAGGACTGGGATCAGCTCAGGAACATAGTAATGATGCTCATAATAATATTCATAATAGTGGGACTTCCCTGGTGGTGGAGTGGTTAAGAATCCACCTGCCAATGCAGGGGAGATGGGTTCGATCCCTGGTCCAGGGAGATCCCACATGCCATGGGGCAACTAAAAAATAAATAATAACAGCAGCATCAATAATAACAAGGGTGATGGTACAGGACTGGGCCTTATTGAGCCTTTTTGATGCACAAGACACATTTAACAGACTGTCGCTCATTCAACAGAAATCAAAGTGCCCATCTGTGCCAGCTCTTTCCTAAGTGTTGGGGCAAAGTGGGTGACAGCACAGAGTCTTGACTACATGGAGCTTGGAGTCTACTGCAGGAGGGCAGGCGATTAACAAGGGAGTAATTGATTAAGTGATATATCAAATCATAGAGCTTGGGAAGGGAGAGAAAGGAGAACAGAATGGGGATAGACAGGGCAAGTCTTGCTGGGGCAAGTCCTGAAGGAAGTGAGAGAGCGATCTCCTGCAATGTCTAGGGATGAATATTCCAGAAAGGAGCAGCATGTGCCCCAAAGGGCTCAGGGCAGGCCAGGAACCCGTGTCTCCTGCGGGCTGGCCGGTATCATGGGAAGCATCTAATTCTCAGGGCATCCTTGTGAGCCTAGTACAGCCATTGCTCCATGTTAGAGACAAGAAAACTGAGCTTCAGAGAGGATTTGTATCTTTGTTCATAGGCTTTGCTGCAGACCTGTTAACACGTCTGATTACAGGGGCTGCCCCACACTTCTCTGGGGGTATTAAGAGAGACGTGGTCTATGTGTAATCCTTTCCTCCTACAGTTGGGAAAATTCTGAGTTCTGAACCTATGTACCCAGGGATTTGGAGTCCAGGATGGTGGGTCTCCATGGTCTTTGCCGTTAGTGTTCCCAGACCATCCCTGCTGGCCTTATATCACCTGCTGTTTCCGATTTTTCTCCTTTGCCAGTCTGAACTCACAGCATCAGATCCACAGTCCAGTGTTTCAGGATAGAGGTCAGAGGTGCGTGTTCTGCATCCATGGCTCCCGACGAGGTCCAGGCTACGCCTTCCAAGTAAAGTCCAGAGAAGCCACCACTCAGCTGCATTGGTCCGAGGCAGGCCGGGAGCTCACTGCTGCACCTGCTGGTGCTGCCCCCCAGCCCCCGGCAGCCAAGAGAGGTGAGCAGGCGTGGACGCGCTGCCTGGCATTTCTGTCGATGGCCTGGGTGAGGACTGAATGGTGAGTGACCTCCTTCCATCTCCAGCTGGGGGTGGACGGTGTGAACAGCCTGTGGGGAGGGAGTCGGTGCAGAATCAAAATGACTCTGCAGAAGGGAAGAGTAGCTGAAGATGAGGACCGATCTGCTGGGGAAGGAAAATCCACTCAGCAGTGGCCTCCTCGTGGCCTCTTCCCCAGCCTCCCTGCCTCTAGGTTTGCCCCTTTAATCTGTCCTGCCAAGGTTCTAGATGAATCTTCCCAGTTAATCCTCCAAACCTTGATTAGGAAGGCTGCTCAGTACCTGGCCCCACTGTCTCCCTCCCAGACACACGCCTGGCTCCCCACCACTCCAGGCCTTCATCTTTGCTGCGTCCTTGTCTGGAACGGCATTGAAGGCGAACTCACAGGCCAGTCCCTGATAGCACAGGAGGCCATCTTTCTAAAACTCCTTAGGCCTCTGTCTCATTTACGCAGCCTGCCCCATTCCACATCTTCCTGGTTATCCCAGAGCTGCTTGCCCAGACTCCTGAAGTCTCCTAACTGGCCTCCCAGCCTTGGGTTCTGTCCCAGTGCCCAGTGGCCTGGCTGTTGAGGCCCTTCCTAATCGCAGCTGTGGCCTTAGGGCTCACCTGGCTCCGCCCTTGACTTCCTTGCATCTGTTCAACCCAACAAAACTGCTTAGAGATCTCGGGTTCTCTGGGATAAGCCTGGACTTTGAGACCTTCTCAAAGCACGAAAGAAGGTGCTTTGGTCTTTGGTGCAAGGTACTTTGGTCCCTCTGCCAGGAGCACCTTTCCCTCCCCCTTAACCTGACCAACTATTTATTTATTTGGCTTCTCTGGATCTTGGTTGCAGCATGTGGGATCTAGTTCCCTGACAAAGGACCGAACCTGGGCCCCCGGCGTTGGGAGCACAGTCTTAGCCACTGGATCACCAGGGAAGTCACTTAACCTGCCCAACTCTTACTCATTCTCCTAGACAGAGTTGATTCAACCTCCTCCAGGAAGCCTTCTTGGATTCAGGGTCCCTCCTCTTGTCTCCCAGAGGTCCTGCTTCACTCACATCATCATAATTTCCCCTCCACACTGAAAGTGACTGGTTTGCCAGGTCGCTCTTCTAGGCCATGGTCTCATGAGGACAGAGTCCCACACTATCTTCTCCAGCCTGGCTGAGGCTCATGAAAGCCCAGAAGGAAGAAGTGGGAAATGAAATAGCAACACTTACTGAGCTCCTACTCCAGGCCAAGCTTTTCATGTGCAGCTCAGAGATTACTGGGCCTTTCTAACAGAGTTAGGTCACCATCTGGCCACACCCTGCAGCCCTGGGCTATTCTCCTTTAATGCGTATAACGGGCATAACCCTGGATCCTATCCTTACTGTTCTGAGGATAAAGGAAACAGCACATGCAAAGTGTTAAATGCAGCCTCAGGTATTCAGTAAGCATTTACTACTCCTATTGCTATTCATTGTTGGGGCTCTGGAGTCATCCTCTGAGGCTTCAAATCCAGGCTCCTCCACTTCCTTGGCTTTGTTACTTTGGGCAAGTGACTTAACCTCTCAGGACCTCAGTTTCCTTTTCTGTAAAATGGAACAAAGTATAGTCTTGTTTTTCACTCTTTCTCATAAGGCTGTTGAGAAAATTAAATAAATGAATATGCATACAGACGCTGTATGATGCTTGTCTCAGGAGGGTATGCTGGGTTCCCCAGTCACGTCCAATTCTTTGTGACCGCATGGACTGTAGCCTGCCAGGCTCCTCTGTCCATGGAATTTTCCAGGCAAAAATACTGGAGTGGGTTGCTCCACCAGGGGATCTTCCTGACCCAGGGATTGAACCCACGTCTCTTGCTTGGCAGGTGGACTCCTAACCACTGAGCCACCGGGAGGCCCCTGGTGCAGGGAGAGGGCCAAGCAAAGGCCGAGTGTTATTATTACTGTCTCAGAATCACCACCAGGGTCTCAACTCTGATCCTAGAATTGAAAAGTGAGGAGACTTCAGATTCTGGAAAACCTTCCAGAATGACTGATCGGAGCGGAGGCAGGGACAAATCTTAGAACTTGTGAAAATCTACTTCCCACTCCCTGCATATCCTGAAAGCACTCTACCCCTCATTGATGGTGAGAGCTGCCAGAAGGTTCTTCCTTGGACCTCTGGTGATTCCTCTGGGTTCCCATCCAAGCCTGGGTGGAAAGATGAGGGAGGGAGCAGGGTGAATCCCAGAGCTTTCCAGGTTAGCACAGAAGTCAGCACGGTGAGCCGCCTGGAATCCTGGGGAGGTCCACAGTCAGGAGGGTTGGCTGGACTCGGACTTCTCCAAGGCCTGTCAACCGGAGCCAAATCAAATCCACTTTTGTTCCCTGGATTTCAGGCCCGGGGACCCAACAGGGTGAGTGTGTCTGAAGATGGAAGGGGGAGAAGAAGAGAGAAATGTAGGGTCTGAGCAGGAGGGAGGCAGGATGGGGACCCTGGGCAGCCAGAAAGAAGGGAAGGGGTGTGGGAACCGCAGGGCATGGGGCAGGGCCGGCAGCGCTGGGAAAGGGAGGCTTGGGGAGGCGCGGGAGAGGGAGGCCTCATACCAGACACTGTCTAGACGCAGCAATTATTGTCAGCTCGGAACACCCAGGCTCTGCCGGCTCAGCTGAAAGGGAGCTTAACAAAGAGCCCAGAGAGGAAGAAAGCAGGGAGAAAAGCGCCCGCGGAGCCGGCTCCTGGCCTGTCGGGCTCTTTCTCTGCCCGGCTACCCCTCTTTGTGCTCTATCGATGTGAAAGCCAGCTCCGAGATGCCTGACGGGGACCCTGCTCCTCCTGGGCGCAGAGGGCCAGGCCAGGGTCACTGTGTGGGTTTTGGGGAGAGGGAGGAGGATGTCCTACAGGGGAAATGCATTTTGCACTTGAGATTTTCTATCCGGAGGAGGGTGGTGGGAATGGAATCCCAAACCCCAGGGAGCGAGCAGGCCTGAGAATTTGCACCCTGCCTGTCCTGTAGCGCCAGTTACCAATTTCTCTGAGCCTTTCTCTTCTCACCTGCAGATAGGAGCAATACCATCACCCAACCCGTGGTGGGACATGGTGATAAGCCCAATTCTCCTCCAACTTGAAGGCCTGCAACCCATACTGATGGGGAAGCTTCAGGGCCACAGGTGACCTGGGACAAGCCTCTTTACTTGCTAAGGGCCTTACCGCCACCATTTCTCTGCTTCTGGCATTATTAGGCCCATTTTTCAGATGAAGAAACTGAGACACTAGAGGCCAGTGCTCACAGCCAGCCAGGCAACAAGTTTGGATTCAAGTTTGTTCCTTCAGCTTCACCTTGACTTTATGATGTGCACACACCCTGGGGGGTTGTGTGCTAACGGTAGGTAGCAGGACTGATGGGAAAGCCACAGATCCATGTGGTCCAAGAGTCTCAAGGTGAGGTCAGAGCTGCTGCTGGTCAGGCCACAGCGCCAGCCACTATCTGGAATCAGGCCTCAGCTGAGCCACCGGACCCTTGTATTAAGGGCAGCCCCAGGTTAAGAAGACCTGCCCTCCCACCCTGGGAGAGGATCAACTGGGACCTAAGGTGGGAAGCAGGCGTGGATGACCCTGGGTCGCTGCAGCAAGGCTTCCTCAGCCCCCTGAAGTAGTTGAAAGCAAACAGACATTGCCCCTGTCCCAGTCAGTAACCCAATAACCCAGCACTACCTGCCCCAGCTCCTTTGGGAAGAGGGTCAGATGCTGCTTCCAGGTTCCACAGTGGCTTCATGTGTGTGTGTGTTCAAGACTTCCAGAGCTGTGACTGGTGGCTGAGGTCCTCCTCCATCTATCATCCCCCTTGAGCTGGTCTGGCCTGGTCAGACCATGCTCTGGTCCTGGAGGATTCGGAGGTGTCCCCCAGGGCCTGCCTTGAGTGAAGGTTAGGACACTCAGTGCAAGAGACACACGCACAGTTACTTTTACTCACCCACCCTATAGGCTGTCCCAGAGGTGTGCTCGTGACACGCCCCGGTCATTCACATCCCCACCTCCAGCCTTGGGGTGTAGGCACCAGCTGTCACAGGCTCAGTGCCTGCCTCTTCTGGTCACTGCTGGGTGCCCTCCCAATGTCCAGCATTGAAACGTGCCTTCTTATGCTCCCCACTGACTATAACTTGGTTTCAGACCTCTTTGCCTGCAGTCAAGGCCACCAAGACCAGTCACAGTCCCACTTTCTAGAAGATTCCAGCACATTCCATGGGTCCTCATGTGGTTTCCTTTGCCCTTCTCTTCTCTGCGCCTTTGCTCAAGCTGTTCCTGCAGCCTGTCCCCACCCTGGCCCAACACAAAC
Organism: Moschus berezovskii; assembly: GCF_049115385.1. Taxonomy (NCBI): domain Eukaryota; kingdom Metazoa; phylum Chordata; class Mammalia; order Artiodactyla; family Moschidae; genus Moschus; species Moschus berezovskii. The sequence goes on from NC_142470.1 coordinate 6,974,934, forward strand.
ACCGGACCTCCCGTGAACCTGTTCCCTTGGCTGCCCTGTCTTAGGGGACAGCCCCAGCCGCCCTCCTTGCAGGAGCCAGAGCCTGGAACTGTTCTGGCACTGCCCTCCTCAGTCTTCTTTTCCCCCACACCATGACACACCAGCTCCTGTGCTCTGGACCTCCCGGTCATGTCCAAGGCCAGCCTCCCCTCCGTCTCAGAGGCCACTTCCCAGGGCCAGGCTGCCATCACTCTCCTGGGAACTTGGGACGTCTCCGGTATCCACTTCTGTCTGCTACAGCCCGGGTGAATTTTGCGGATCTGGCCTCCTCAGTGTGCGTGTACATGCTCAATCCTCAGTCGTGTCTGACTCTTTGTGACCCCACGGACTCTAGCCTGCCAGGCTTCTCTGACCATGGGATTTTCCAGGCAAGAAAACTGGAGTGGGTTTGCCATTTCCTTCTCCAGGGGATATTCCCGACCCAGGAATAGAACCTACGTCTTTTATGTCCACTGCATCGGCAAGCAGATTCTTTATACTGTACCACCTGGAAAGCCCTGGGCTCCCCTCTCTGCTCTGTGAAACTTCTGAAGCTTCCAGCCGCCTCGAGGACAATCTACCGTGATGCTCTCTTGAGCCCTTGTGCCTCTGGGCCCCGCAAGCACGCCATCCCCGCTCTCTCCTCCAGTAACTCTGCCCTTCATTAGGTCCCGCCAGTCCTCAGGCACCCCTCCTTCCTCTTTGCAGATCCCTCCCATGACCCCTGCAGAGATCAGCCTCTTGGGACCAGCCTTTCCAGTGCCCCTCACAGTCCCCTGCCAGCCTGCCACCCCCTTGCCATTATTTAATGCATTATTCATAATGGTTTGTGCAGCCTCTGCCTCCCCTGCAGGACCGTGAGCCCCATGTGGGCCGGCTGTGTCTGTCCTGTTTGTCACAGTGTCCCCAGCACCCTCCTCGTAGGTCCCCTCTGGGTTTGGGGTTCAGCTTGGCTCCACCCTAAGCTGAACCCCTCCCTTCAGAGCCATATGGGGTTTTCAGGGTCATCTTCCTTGCCCCCTCCCCAGTGATAACCACCCAAACAAGGGCAAGTTACGGGGCTGCTGTGGGCTGGAGAGCACCCTAGGGCAGGGCTGTGGCTGTCCCGTGCCCCCTACTCTCCAAGCCTCTGTGCCCCACACAGCCCTGGGTTGGGGATACCCAAGAGGGCACTGCTTTCTGCTCAGGCTTGCAAAGGCCAGGCTGGGTGGCCTGGGGTGGGCCCCATAGAAGCACCCCTGCCCCCAACCCCGGGGCCTTGGAGAGGAACCAGAGGGGTTCAGGAGGGGGATGACCTGCCCCCTCCACACCCAGTCCCCTCCCAGAGACCCCACCCCACCCTCGGCTGGCTTCCCCCACTCCCACTGGCCCTGCCTCTGGCTGCAGTCCCTCCCTGACCCGCCCCCCACCCCCACCCCCGCCTGTCCCCTCCCAGCTCTGCCTTCCCTGGCCCCTCTCTCCTGCTCACCTTCCCTTTCCCTCCCCATCCCCTCTTCCCCATCCTCTCCTCTCCTCTGCCATCCTCTCCTCTTTTCTCTGAGTCCTTCTCCCTCGCCTCTTTCCTTTCTTCTTCCTGGGTTAAAAATAATCAACTTTCTGGGAAGCAGCAGCTCCTGCTGTGCCGCCCTCCCCACACTTGGGAGCCCCTGAGAATAGCTTTCTGCGGTTCTCAACTCGAGCCCCTCCTTTCTCCCACCGCCCCCCCCCCCTTCCCCGCGAGCTGACTAATAAGCCTGGGCCTCAGCAGCAGAGCCAGCTTCTTGGCTAGAAAGGCTTTAACCCCTTCATGCCCAGAACCGGCGTGCGGGCCCCCAGCAGGCCAGCGGGGAAGGGGTGCCCGGGTCGCGGACAGCCCCCGAAGCCCGAAGCCCGCGGAGCTCTGAGTGGCACGTAGTAGATGCTCAATTTTGGTGGTTCAGTGAACTTTGACCTGTGACCACCTGACTGGCCCGTCCAGATGCTTCTGCAGCTAACTTGGGACTTGGGGGCAGCGAAGAGACATCGCAGACACCCCAGGGATTGGGAGGGGATGGTGCTCTGGGGCCCGCATGGAGGGGGTGACGGGCTGGTGGGGCTCCTTCCGCTTGGCCGGGCGGACTCCTTGCCCTAGTGCGCCGGACACTGCCTAGGCAGGGCCAGGGTCGTGGCCGCTACACGCTGGGCCAAGGGCAGGGAGGGGCTGAAAACCGCTCCGGGATCCCAGGCCGTTCACCGGCTAGTCGGGTCTTCCGCGATCTTCTCGCAAAGGGCGAGACTGAGTCTCACAGGAGGCAGGACCTCGCTCCAGGTTCACATGCCGCAGACCTTAAGGGTCGCAGGGCCGCCGAGACTCCCAGCTCCAGCACAGAGCTTTCGGCGACTGTAAGGCTGCGGGGTGGGGAGTGGGGAACATCAAGGTCAAAGGTGAGGAGTAGGTGGGGACGGATGGAACTCGAGCTCGGCGAGGACCCCCACGGGCTCCGCCCGCTCGCGCGCGGGTCCCCGGCATTACCTCATCGCGGCGCGTGCCCATTGGCTGCTTCCCCCGGAGGCCGGCCCATTGCGGAGGAGCGCGTTAACCCTTCCGGCCCCGTGGGCTCAGCCTCGGCCGTGCCACTTGTCCCCGCGGCCTCACGCAGCCTTCGGGGTCCACGGGGCACGGAGACAGGGAAAGGTACTTGGGCGGGCGGGCCTGCGGCCACAGGGCTCAGTGGTTAGAGCACAAGTCAGCCAGCCTCGCTGGGGCCCCATCCTCCTCCTACTGGGCTGTGTGACCTTGGGCAACCGGCCTTACCTCCCTGAGCCTCCTCCGCTTGTTTTCTCAGCTGTAAAAAGAAATGAGTGATGTAACTCCTGCCCTTCCTAATCCCTTCCCCAGTACTTGCCAAGTGCCGGGCACACGTGGGCTCCGCGCTCCACATTGCCTCCTCACTGCAAGAGGCGCAGTTATGATTATGGGTTTTCAGAAGAGGGAACCGGCTCAGACTCGCGAAGCGCCTCCCAAGGCCACACAGCAGGAGAGTCACAGGGCTGGGATTTGACCCCAAGCCTGTGTTCATCCTGAGTCTGCATTCCTACCCAACTGGCAAAACCCTGCTTCTTCTGGGAGGTGCTGCTTCTAGGAGCTCCTGGTCCCGAAGGAGCCACATCCCCAGCTAGTCAGACCACCAGCAGCCACTGTGACCAGATAAGACCAGTTACAAGCTGGAGAGCCAGGGCCTCGGGGGAGGGAGGGCTTCTTGGAGCAGGAGGGGCTGGAGGTGAACATTCAAAGGGGGAGGCAGGAGGCCCTTGGGGTAAAGGCAGGGGATGGATGGATGGATGCACAGAGCTGGTGCGCAGGAAGTGGCCAGGAAGCTCTGAAGCCTTGAGGGTCTCCTGGGGTCAACCTCCTGGTCCAGGGTCGGCCACCCGATGCTGATGTGGAACCTGGGAGGCGGCTCCTCTCTGGGCAGCACTGGAGGCAACAGTTCAAGCAGAAGCCCACATGCCTGGTCTCTAAGTATTTACAAGTGATAAATCAAGCTAACGAACTGCTAAATAAATTATGTTCTGTCCTCCTTCCTTGACAAATACACCTTCCTAAGGACAAACACACCTGGAAGGCTGGGTTTGTATTTAGAAATCGCAGGCTCCTGGGGTCCAAGCTGGAAGTGGCAGCATGGGGAGGGGCAGCCCTAGCCTCCAGTTTCCACTCAACCCACTCTTTTCTTTCTGCCTCAGGATTTGTTCTTTTCTGGGGGTGGGGGGAGGGTGTGCTTGGGTGCTGATGCTCCAGCCTGCATGAGTGAACTCTGCCCACTTTCCCTGCAAACAGCCACCTCTTGGTCACCCCTTGGGATTAGAGGTACCCAAACCGGCAGCTCAGACCACCCCCAGGAGGATGGACCCAGGACATGAGCTGGGGGCCACTGAACAGGGAATTTCATGGTCCCAGGTACCCAGATAACAAATTCCTTGCCCTGTGAGAAAAGGCACAATCAGAAAAGGGCCAGAGTGCCACTCTCTAAACTGGGATTCAGGTCTAAGAACACTGCTGTGGTTCTTGGGTGCTGCTACAGCTGGGGTGGCCCAAACTGGATGCAACCCTTCCCATCTTTTTGGAATTTGCTTCTGACCGTCACTTCCCTCCATGCACCCTGACCTGTTCGGTTCCCAGGTGCCATCCCTGACTCCTCCTCCTCTACCTCCACAACCCCCAGCCCAAGACCAAGGAGCTTCACACTTAAAGAAGTCAGCTCCCTTCACCCTGTACCCACTGCCCCTGCCCCAATCCAGGCTTGGCCCCCAGTTCCCACTCTCTGCCAGCCTCCCCATCAATCTGCCCTCTATATCCCCCTGGAGTTGGTGATGGATAGGGAGGCCTGGTGTGCTGCAGTCCATGGGGTCGCAAAGCGTTGGACACAACTGAGCGACTGAACTGAACTGAACTGAACTGATGTCCCCCAGATAGATCCTTCTAGTATGCTGGCCTGAGAGACCACTTCCTTTCCCTCTCTACCCATCCCTGGCTCTCTGGTTTCATGATGCAGTGTTTCCAGGCTCTGGATGTCTGCCTCCCCTCAGCTTCTCTTCCTCTCTTATCACCTTTGGTTCTAAGCTCCAGTCCTCTGGACCTTCCCTCCAATCTGGAAAGTTCTATGTCCTTTCTGCCCCCTGGGTCTTCACTCATATAATTCCCTCTGCCTGGAACCAGGCTTTCTGCTCTTTATCTTGCCAGTCTCAGCTTAAGTGGCCCCTCTCCAGGGGACCCTCCCTGAATCCCTGAACCAGAGACACTTTAATGTAATGGGCTGATTTGCGCTGGAGTTACTGTTTCGGGTGTTTCCCACCTGGACTGTAGGCACCAGGAAGGCAGACTTGGTCTGTCTTGCTCACTTCTCCATCTGAGTGTTGGCAGAGCAGTTGGCCCAGATGAGCCTTCCCTGAACTAGCAATCAGGAGACTGAGAATGGTATCATTGCATGCCATGTACCAGGTCTTGTACACCTGCATTAGTTCAGTTCAGTCGCTCAGTCATGTCCGACTCTTTGCGACCCCACGGACTAAAGCACACCAGGCTTCCCTGTCCATCACCAACTCCCGGAGCTTGCTCAAACTCATGTCCATCGAGTCGGTGATGCCATCCAACCACTTCATCCCCTGTCATCCCCTTCTCCTCCTGCCTTCACCTCATAGTATATGCTTATTTCTCAAAACCATTTTTGCTTTTGTTTTGTTTGTTTGTTTGTTGGGGGGGGGGTTGGCCACACTGTGTGGCATGTGAGATCTTAGTTCCTGGATCAGGGATCAAACCGGTGCCCCCTGCATTGGGAGCGTGGAGTCCCAACCACTTGGACCACCAGGGAAGTCCTCACTTTTGAAATAGGAACTATTTTTCTTCCCATTCTACAGAATGAGTGGACTGAAGCACAGAGGGTTCAGAGACAGGCTCGCAACAGACCCAGACTGAACCCGGGCACTTGAGTTCCAAAGCTCAGCCACCTCCCTCCTTCTACCTAGTCCCAGCAGAGCCAGTACCTTGCTGTGTGCCCCTGGACCAGTGTCTCCACTTCTTTGAGCTGAAGCTTTCCTGCATAGACAACGTACGGTCGCCAAAGTGGTGATCCCTGAGATCTCTTCCAGCCTGACATCCTAGGGTCTCATGATACTTCCTGGGATGTTCCCCTGGTGTTCTGCCCTTAGGTGAGCACCGGCTCTGGCCCCGCCTCCTCAGCTCTCAGCCCCGCCTCCTCAAGACTCTCTGTTGAGGTCCTGCAGTTGGTGCCCAAGGACTTGAATGGATGGCGAACAGTTGGGTGTGAGTTAGCCAAGGTGGATGGGGGTGGTCAGTACTTAGAAGCTGTGGCTGATCTTTTTTTAATTAGTGAGTCGCGGGAGGCAGGGCCCATGGCTCACCCAACCCACTTGACCCCGCGGTTCTAGAACTCATCTAAATTTGAAACATTCCACCTCAGGAGCCCAGAGTGCCCAGACGGGTACCAATCATCTTGTCATCACAGCCAGCTGGTGCTGGGCCTCCCCGCACAGGGACCGCTCATACCTTCCCAGAGCTGAGCTGCTAGGGACTGGGGTTCAGGCAGAAATGGGAGGCCAGTGGTCCAGGGGGCCTGAGCAGTCACGTCCAGGGGCCACTTGGAATAGAGTCCAGCTCGAGTCCCCATGCCAGAGAGGACACTTTACCACATCTCAGGGTTTTGTCACAAGAGTCCTGAGGGATGTGCACCCATTTTTCCAGAGGAGGACACGACATGAAGAGTCAGAGAGGGACAGGGACGCGCCCAAAGTCACAAAGCCAGGAGGAAGAGTCTGGATTTTGCTCTTGATCACTCTGCCTCAGGCGAAGGTGTTCAAAACATGTTCCTAGACAGAATGAAGGTATGTCTAGTCAAAGCTATGGTTTTTCCAGTAGTCATGTGTGGATATGAGAGCTGGACTATAAAGAAAGCTGAGCACTGAAGAACTGATGCATTTGAACTGTGGTGTTGGAGAAGGCTCTTGAGAGCCCCTTGGACGGCAAGGAGATCCAACCAGTCCATCCTAAAGGAGATCAGTCCTGAATGTTCACTGGAAGGACTGATGCTGAGGCTGAAACTCCAATACTTTGGCCACCTGATGCGAAGAACTGACTCACTGGCAAAGACCCTGATGCTGGGAAAGATTGAGGGCAGGAGGAGAAGGGGATGAAAATGACAGAGGATGAGATGGTTGGATGACATCACTGACTCCATGGACATGAGTTTGAGTAGGCTCCGGGAGTTGGTGATGGACAGGGAGGCCTGGCGTGCTGCAGACCACGGGGTGGCAAAGAGTCGGACACGACTGAGCGACGGAACTGACTAACTAGACAGAATGAGTGAAGGGGTAAGAAAGGTTCTGGCGGAAACGGGCACAGACATAGGCCCACATGAGGGAGTGTTCATGGAGGAGTATGACAGCCCTGTCTTCATCTCGGTCTCCGCCCTTTCCTGCTTTTCTGGTGCTGCCTGATTCATTCACTCTTAGACTCTAAGCTCCACCAGGGCAGCAGGGGATTCTTTCTTCACCATGAGCCCAGCATGTGATTCCATGCCCGGCACACAGAAGTGTCAGCAACTCCCCCGTGAAGGAAAACTCCGAGAGCAGCAGGCGGCCGATCCACGCCCCCTTCCATGTGGCCTGGCCGGTCCCCTCCTGGCTTTGGCCTCTGTTTCTCTCTCTCTGAATAAGGGGTGTTGTGTGCCACCCCGAGTCTGAGGCTGGGCCCTGCTGGGCCGGGGAAGGGGCCCTACTACCCAAAGGGCAGTGACCGAGAGGGCGCACACTGTGAGGTTCATCTTTCCCATCTGCCATAAACGCATCTACCTTGATGAAAGCAGGTCCCTCAGGTCCTTCTCCACGCCTGCCTGTCTCCCCTCATTCTCCTCATTCTGGTCACTTGCCAGAATCACTCCTTCTCTGGAAGCTTCTCTCATCAGGGCCAGGCAACCACGGTGGTATTCTGCTGGATGGCAGGAGGGGATCTGAGGCTCCAGCCCAGTTTCCCTGTCCCGCCTTCCATCTCCCTCCCCCACTCCGTGGAGGCCACAAGTCCTCCTCCTTGCAAGGCAGCCCCCCCAGACAGACAATGCCTGCTACTTGTCAGGAACCCCAAGCCAACCCCACTCCAGGGCTTAGCGCAAAGTGCCCCAGGGTCTCAGTTTGCAGAAAAGGTATGACCAGGACACTCAGTTGGGGAGCGGGCTCACCTCAAGGATGAGTTGCACCAATCAAAGCTCAGTTCATTCACAAACTCAGCCCAGCAGGAACCTGGCAGCCATGAAATGACATCCACTGGGACACATCTGAGTTTCTGCAAGACACTTCCAGTGTCATTTTACAGATGAGAAAGTTGAGACTCCCGAAAGAAGTGACCTCAAGGTTCTGGTGCTGTTCAAGCCACCAAATACTCCTGAGGTCTGAAGGGTCGATGGGGGTGGGAGGGGTTGGGGCAGCCACTCCTGCGAGTGTGACTGTTCAAAGCCCAGGTGCCTGAGACCTGCGCGCGAGAAGGCGGGGCCTGGAGCAGCTCTAGTGGGAGTGTGGACAGTTCCTGGCACAAACAGGGGTGGGTATTCATTTGAGAGGACCTTGATGGAGTGGGACTGGGCCAGTGTTGGCCATGGGGGGAACTTCCCTTGTGGTCCAGTGCTTAAGACTCCACACTTCCAATGCAGAGGCGCAAGTTCCATCCCTGGTTAGGGAACTAAGATCCCAATGCCACACGGCTTGGCCAAAAAACAAATGTTGCCCATGGGAAGGGATCAAGGGTTGAGCAAGAATTGGTGCAAGGCCTGGATTGTGCTGGAATGGAGGAGAAGGGGGATGGGTCCCTGCCCTCACTGGAGTGGGGGAGGGTAAATACCATGGGAGGGGCACCACTGTGTAAAGTGTGTGTGTGAATGGGTGTGCATTTGTTGTGTGGTCTGCGCATGTAAGTTGTGCACGCTGAATGGTCCGTGTGATGTGTGCGGGTGTGTGTCTGCGGTCTGTGGCATGTAGAGTGTGTAAATGTGCAAGTGTGTGTGTGTATGTGTGAGCCTTTGTGTCTGTGATCTGTGTAATGGAGTGTGCCTGCGCCTGTGTGTGGTGTGGTCTGTGTAATGCGTGTGTGTGTGCGTGTGTGTGTGTTATGGGGTGGTGGTAACTAGGACACTCCCCAGGGGAAGGGTTAAGGAGAGATGGCGGAGAAGATGTTAACCAGAAACAGGGGAGAGGAGAGCGGGGTGTTCCTGGCAGAGGAAGGGAAAGGCACGTACAAAGGCCTCCAGGCAAGAAGAGGCGCCCCTAGCTCTGGAGCACTTGAAAGAGGCTTAGTGAAGCTGGGTGAGGGGGTGGGTAGGGAGAGGCAAGGATGCGGGGTGAATCTTTCTCTGACGCTTGAGGGGGTATGTGTGGGCAGGAGTGGGGGGCGTGGACAGGAATGGGGGGATGTGGGCAGGAGTCGGGTGTGGGTCAAGAGGGCTCAGCCACACAGACACACACAGGCCCACGGGAGGGGCAGGCCTGGACCCAGGAGAGACACTGGGTGGCAGTGGGGGTGCGTGTGGGGAACAGCCTGAGCTGCAACCGCCCATCTGAGAACTGTGTGGTCTGGAATCCCAGACCCAATCCCTGCTCAGCCCCAGAGAGCAGCAGCCAGTAGGGGCTTCATTTCCATCTATCCACTGGGTCCCGAGGTTACAGGCCAAAGACCCAAGGAAGAGCCTAAGAGTGGCCATGTTTTTGGTACAGTCTCTGTATGTCTCTGACAGGCATTTGCTAACAAGCATTCCCAGCACCCAGGAGGCTGGGGAGGCGGAAGGTGGCAGCTCTAGCACAGGGCTCAGCTGTCAGTACCTGACTTGAGGGCGCAGAGCAAGGCGTGGGGGACAGGGTGCTGAGAGCCAGCGATTTGAACCCAGGTCATCAGACTCCGAAAGGGCTCACTCACTGGATCGGGTTCATAATCTTAATCGTGTGCTAATAGCTGCCCCGTAGCCTTCACACTGCATAGTCTTTTCTTATTGGAGCCTTTTCTTATTTCTGACTTGATTTTCAGCCCTGCTTTTAGAGACGAGAACACTGGCCCGGACTCACCCCCTGCCCCCCACCGTGGGCCTGCTCCAGAACACACCCCTCAATCCACCTTGTTCGGTATACCACTCAGAAGATGCCCCAGTGGGACCTCAACCCTAGGTCGTTAAGAGCGTGTGGCAAGGCAGAAAGGACTTGGGCCCAGAAACCCAGCTCTGCTGCCCATGTGTTGTGTGACTTTAGACGAGTCCCTTCCCATCTCTGGGCCTGGGGTCACCCAGCAGTACAACGCACTTCCTGAGTCTGGGAAGATTCGTGGAGCACCTGCTAAGTGGCAGGTGAGGACACGGCCATTCAGAAAGCCTGAAGGACTTGCCCAAGGTCAAGGTGATTTGAGACTGGAACCCCAGAGTGTGCCCTACCGGCGCCCCAGCCGACTCCACAGCCCCCAGGAGTGCCGCCCCCACCCCTGCGGCCCGCAGCGTGGGGTTCAAGGGTCCCAGGCGGTTCCGGACCGTGTCAGCCTGAAGTCAGGCTGAGGCCCCGCGGGGCTCAGTTCTGCACAAACAGACGGCGCGGGCCGGGCCGGGGGCGGCGATGACTCAGGGCCCGGAGACGGCCGGGAAGCGGAAAGTTTTGTGCCGATGACATCACCGGGCCGCGAGGGCGGGAGGGGGCCGGCTCCGGGAAACGGCGGCCTGGCGGGCGGCCCGGCCTGGGGCAGGGCGCGGGTGGGAACGCAGGGCCGCCACGCTCGGCCGCGCCGTAAAAGATCCCAGACCCCGGCCCCGGCCCCCAGCTCCCCCCTACCCTCCCGGCCCCGGAGCCTGATCGCCCGCGAGGAGCGGGTTCCACCCCGCCTGCGAAGACGCCGCGCTCCCCAGCGCTCCGGAGGCACCGCATCCATCCTGCCGCGTCCCTGCATTTTAATTACCTCCATATTAATATTCATGAGCCGGGACTCAGGGGGACCGCGGGCTGTCATTTCCCTCGCCCGCGCACCCCCGCACCCCTCTTCCCCGGCGGAGTCGCGGGTTTTCTCCCTCCGGCTCCCAGCCCCGCCCGCGCCAACTGTCGGTGCCCAGCCGATGTGGGGTGTGTGTGAGGGAGCATGTGAGTGTGAGCGGGTGTGAGTGCCCTGGGCAAGGGTGAGGGTCGGGAGGGAAGGGCCGGGACACACAGTGAGGGGCTGAGTGTGAGGGTGGGGTGTGCTTGCAGGGTGTAAATGTGTGTCTGCTTGTGTGAACGTGCGTGCCTGTGGGAGCATGGGCCTGCGTGCACATGCCTAACCCTGTGTGCGTGCCTCTGCGTGTGCACGTGTGTGCTCATGCAGGTCCATGCATCCACAGGCAGTTCCAGGGGCTGTTTGCCAGTCGGGGGGTTAGGCAGCTGTGTGCGAGGTCTGGCCTGGGGCAGGGAGAGGGGGGTCACAGGATCTGACCATACAAGTGGGGAAACTGAAGCCTGGCGATAGGCTGGGGCTGGTGCAAAGTCACCCCGGGAAGAGGGTGGCCCGGCAAACCGGTGCCTCAGGGACTCCATCAGGCCCCCTAGCACAGCAGAACACTGAGACACTGGTCTAGCTAGTGAGATGTTTGAGTCCACAGACCCAGCTTTAATGACCACTGTGGAATTGTGTGTGGGGGTCCCCGCTGGGGATTCCGGGGGTACCTGAACGTTCCTCAGTGCTGTGAATACCCAGGGGTCAGAGGGTGCTTCACCAGAGACATAGCGGCTTCCCATCCCTTGCCTCTGGTCCCTTGAAGCCTGCCTGCACAGCCCCCTCTCCCAGGCTCACAGAACCCAAGCAGTCTTGCCTCCCAGCGGAGCAGGCAGACAGACTTCAAGGCTCCTGGTCCTCCTCCTTGGGCCTGGGATCAGGCATTCATTCACTCATCCAACCAATGTTCACGCGCCCATTGTGTGCCGGTTACTGTTCTCGGCACTGGGGATTCTCTTGAGTTTAAGAAGAACGCACACCACTCTGTTCCTGAAGCTGGCTGTCCCCACCCGGGGTGGGGGTCTCCGGGCTCTCGGGGAGGCTTTTGTCTCCGTGCACATGCTCACTGGCCGTAGGGGTCCAGGGCCCCTGTGCACAGAACATAACCCCCCACTCCCAGCCTTGCCACAGAGGCCCAGCTGCACACATACCGGGAGGGCCTGGCTATCATCTTGGGCTAGTGGAGAGCCAGCCAGACACTGCTAGGCAGTCTGGATCTTTGCTTCCCTTTCCTTCTGGAACTTGTCCTTCTCCTGGCCTCTAAGCCAACTAGTCACAAGGGTGGCCCAGCCGTCTTTTCCTGGGTGAGCCAAGGACTTCCTCCTTCTCACATCCACCCTGCCCCAGTCCTGCCCTTCTGAGCACCCAGAACAAGCTGACTGTCCTTTCCCCTCTGCCCACGCGGGGCTGGGTTGGAACTCATGTCCCAGCTGCATCCCTTGAGTTTTTTCCCCCCTCTTGGGGAGCTCTGTGGGAACACTGATCAGGGGACAAGAGATACAGTTTGGGACTCTCTGGGAAGGAAGTCAGGGTTTTGCTGGGCTCTACCGGTCAAGTAGGAGTTCGCCCGGTAAATGGTGGGGAGGAGGAGGAGGAAAGGCATCCCAGGCAGAGAATGGCTCGGGGGGTGACCATAGCCCCTCTTCTAGAAACCAGAGCAGGCCAAAAGCAAGAGATCTGGGGAGACAAGAGGGGTGGACTTTCTCCTGAAGAGCCCAAGGCAGGACAGCCTAATGGTCAGGACTCTCGGATGAGCCCACCCTGGGTGAGAAGCCCACTCCCCCTGCACTGTGAAGCTTGGGCAAGACACCAAGCCCCTTTTCTGCATCTGTCCATTGGGAAGAGCAATACTTTTTTCTCCTTTTTCTGCTGGATTCTATTCAGATTAAGAGACACTTGTCCCTAAAGCACCCAGCACAGTGCCCGGTGCTCCTGCAGGGGACAGTCTGTCCTCAAGGACAGAGGGAGGCCCCTGGGATGACTGTCCCCATTTAGCCCAGAAGGGGATTTAAGGCTCAGCCTGTGTCCCACAAGGGGGAGGAATTTGGTAAGGACAGTCTTCTGGGGTGAGCAGGGACAGGCTGAAGCTGTCAGTCAGGGGAGGCTCAGGCTCCAGGTGAGAGGAGGGTCTCCAGGTCCCACAGCCCCAGCCCCACTTGTCTCTGAGAAGATGCTGCCAGATCGCCCATCACTCAAATTGCCAGAAAGCCGGGAGTCAAGCGAGGTGGCCTGGGTCCACCAGTCCTGGCTCAGTCCTGCCAGCCTCCCACGTCTCTGCCTCTCAGCTCTCCTCTCTCCTCTGAAAATTTCCTTTTTTTGTTTTTGGAGTAGTTATACCTATACAAGGCAAAAAAAATAAAAATAAAAGTTGAAGGAAACACTATAAAAGTTCCCACAGTGCATCCTGAGCTGTCCTTCTGGTCTTCTGGGTGTAGGTTTCCAGGACATTTCCCCGCCTATAGAACTGCCTTTTTCCAACTCCTATGGGATGATACCCACCTCCGCTCAAAGACCTGCAGAGTTTCCCATGTTTATACAGCAAAGGTAGCTCTTCCAAGGCTTTCAGCAACACTACCTCCTCCTCTCAAGCTGCCATGCCTTTGCCCTTGCTATGCCAGCCTCCAGGGGCCTCTGCCAAAACTCTACATTGCTCCAGACCAGGCTTCCTTGCTGTCAGGCCTCTGCCCCCTCTCTCAGCTCCCACTCTCCTTGCCCCTCTCTCCTGGCCCCACGGCCCCGGTGGTCCTTTCATGGTGGTGCTTTTCAAATCTAGCTTTCACGAGGGTGTCATCAGTCATGTGTACCCACTTGACTGTGAGCTTCTCCGCACATCATTCCTTTTGTTGCCACCTACCTCGATGTCTTACACACAGTAGGTGCTTGAAAAAACATTTTTTTAAGTGTTCAATTTGCTTTTTCTTTAGGGATTCAGTCTCCGAGACAGTAGATCTGAGTTTGAATCCTGACTCTCTCATTTCCTAGCTGTGTGTCCTTGAGCAATTCAATCGGCCTCTCTGAGCCTCTGTTACTTCATCTGGAAAATAAAGTCAATACTACCGCCTCCCTCCAAGAATAGCAGTGAGGTGATGGCGTGTGTAAAACACCCAGCACTGAGCTGAAGCGGAGAGCTGCTGACATGCTCCACTCCTGGGAGTTGTTCAGTCCTATTCAGTCTCATTCAGACTTGCCCAAGGTCGACCGTCAGGTCGAGGGCAGTGCTGGGACTCGACCCCTGACTCCTCCCACTCCAGGGCACCTGACTGCCTTCTGATGAGTGAGGCTCACAGATCACTGTCTGTTTGGCAGATAAGGAGAACACGGTAGACAGAGGCCAAGTTGTGACCCCCAATCATACAGCCCTGTGAGCAAAGTAAGGGTCAGCCTGTCTGCCAGGTTCCTGGTGGGTTCTCTGGGCCCCTTCCCCACAGCTTCAGTGAGACCCACCACCCAGATCGGTGAAACAGGCCTCTGTTCCTCCTGGGGGGCCAAAGAATCAGCAAAGAGGGCCTCTTGGTGGCCCGATGGCGCCCACAATTGGGAAGTCACTAAAGCAAAGAGTCCCCACTTGTGGGATGCTCACAGGGACCCTGTTATCCTGTCTTCCAGGGGCTCCCTCACATACCTGGGGTACAGGGGCTTGCCAAAGGAGGGGTACGACCAGCATCCTTCCCGCCCAGCCCTCACTGACCAGCGCTGGACAATGAGCTCTTGCCTGGGCTGCGGCAGCCCTGGGGCTGGAGCTGGAAGCTGGGTACTGCTCAGGATCAGGGTGCTGCCCTTTGCAGAACATCTGGGGGCTCTTCCCCAGCCCTGGCCCCTGTAGAGCCTGCCCAACTGCATCTCTGAGCCGCACCCAAACTCTTCCGGGCTTTGCCAGGGAGACTGGAAATTTCTGCCCAGCAGCTTCTCTGGGAGGATTTCAACACTCGGCTCAGCGGGGGACAGGGAGGAGCCAGGCTGCTCCTGGCTCAGCCTTCTCACGGCTCCACTTGGGGGGAATGGGAGCGGGGCTTCGCTAGGCCTTGGTGAGCCCTTCAGAAATAACTGTAATAACAGTCAACCGGTTCCAACAACAGTGACCCTGTACTGAGCACTTTCAGTTCAGTTCAGTTCAGTTCATTTCAGTCGCTCAGTCGTGTCCAACTCTCTGCGACCCCATGAATCGCAGCACGCCAGGCCTCCCTGTCCATCACCAACTCCCGGAGTTCACCCAAAGTGCCAGACTCTGTGCTAAGTCAAGACTGGCACAGTATCAGTGCCATAGCCCAGGAGAGGCTGGCACTGTTACTAACCCATCTCACAGATGAGCAGGAGAAGTAGAGTGGTGAAGGCGACCATCAAGGCTACAGAGTCAGAAGCCGAGGCCGGGCCTGTGACATTCCGGAGCCCAGGAGGTGCAGGTCACTAGTTGGTTGGGAGCAGGCAGGGCTGGAAGGCACCCAGCGGTGCCTGGAGTGGGGGAAACACTGGGAGCCACTAAAGGCAACTCTGATACACAAACAACGGTGGCTCGATCAGAAACTGCAGTTTAGGTGAAGGCATGCTTGGACCCTGCGTCTCTGTTAGCAGCCTCCTGGGGGTACATTGGGACCCCTGGAGACTTCAAAGGGTCTGGAAACCTCGCTCCAACCAGTCCTGGTAAACCAGTAATTCCAGACCCCTCGCACCACTGCCTGACTCTGGGGCTGGGGGCGTCTGATTCTGTGAGGTCAGATGCTTCAGGCTTGCTCAGTGCTCTTTCTAGGTCCCTGGAAAAGTGCGCAGTCAAATTCACCCAGAGGGTAAGGTGCCCTACAGAGTGCCTCGTCCTCGGCTCCCAGGGCTGTCACCAGACTCCAAGTCACAACCGGGGGAGAGGGGTGAAGGGAGAATCTCAGGACTCGAGCAAAAGAATGGGGTGGCCGGGGGAGGCGGGGGTTTCGGACATCCCGGCCAGGCAGCAGAGCGACCCGCCGCCGCAGTGATGACGCTCCCTGAACTCAGGTCCCCCACCCATTAAACGGGCAGACCGATCCCTTCCCTCCCCGGCAGCTGGGGATTCAGTGAGCTCCCGGGGAACAGCGTAGGGGGTAATAACGGGGCCACCCCAGGCCCGGCTCCCCGCTCCCTCCTTGTCCCGCCGGGCGCCGCTCCCCGCCCCCGGGGCCGGGCCGCCGAGGGCGATGCGTGCAGGGCGCGGCGGCGGCGCGGGCCCGGGCGCCCAGTTCAGCGGAAAGGAATGTCTTGCTCGGCGGGGGAGGCCGCGGGCCCCCGAGGCCGTGTAAACCCGGCCGCCCTCCCCGGGCCTCATTTATTGCGGCTCTAAAGCCGGGCTCGTTCCGCCAGCCGGGCTGCTCGCCGGGTCGGTTGCATGACTCACCCCCGCGCTCCGCCGCCCGCTCCCGCCCCGCCACCCCCGGGCCCTCCCGGCCGCTGCCAGCAGAGACCCTCTGACAACGTGCGCCCAAAGTCGGGGAAGGTCTCCAGTGGGGGTGCGCGCGCCCTTGCCGCTGGAGCCCGCCGCCCCGCCCCCACCCGTTGCGGCGCCCCTCCCCTCCCCTCCCCTCCCCCTCCCCTCCCCTCCCCTCCCCTCCCCTCTCCCCCCTTCCCCTTCCTCCTCCCCTCCTTCTCCCCTCCCCTCCCCTCCCTCCTCTTCCCTCCCCGGGCCGCCCGCCCGCTCCCTCCCCTCCCCCCCTCCCCCCCTCCATAACTCAAAAGCTTGTCAAGCTGGTTCCAGACTCCTGGCGCCGGGCTCCGCTCCAGGAAAGAAAAAAAGGAAAAAGAAAAAGGGAAAAAGCCGGCGCGAGGGAGCGAGAGGGAGAAAGAGGGAGAGAAAAAGGCCCGTAGAGCCACACTGCGCCCCCAGGCCCCGTCCCCCTGCCCGCACCAACCCTGCTGGGGAACCCCTGCACCCTGGAGGGGCAGAGGGCGCGCGCGCAACCCTGATCAATTATTTATGGGCGGATCAATTATTCAGCTGCCCCGGGAAGGGGAGGGGCGGGGTAAGGCCAAGGAGCTGGAGGGCGGCTGCGGAGACCACCCCGCCTGACTGAGGTCGCGGCTCTCCCGCTGGGCCTCCAGGGGTCGGGAGGCGTCCCTACGCCGGGGGTCCTGTTGTGAGAAAACTGCCTCGGGGTGGGCTCCAGGAGGAGCGCGGGGGAACCCGCGGACACAACAGAGACAACTCAGAAACATCCCAATTAGACCGGGAGGCCGGGGGTTGGAAAGACCTGACTGGGGGTGGGGGGTGGGGGGTGGTGGTTAGCGTGGGAAGAGCCTGGCTGCGAATTCTTTCCTTTCTGACTTCATTCGTTCCCTTCTCTTTTGCGAGCCCACTAGGGTCCACTGAGCCCAGAGCCGAGGATGGCCAGTGGCAGAAGAGAGTTAAGAGCAGGAATTTAGAGTTAGTTCCGTTCAGTCGCTCAGTCGTGTCTTTTTCCTGACTCTTTGTGACCCCATGGACTGCAGCACGGCCAGGCTTCCCTGGAGTTAGAGCTGGGTCCAATTCTTGGTTTGTACTGTGGTCTCCCCTGCTCTGTGCCCTTAGGCAAGGGACTTGCCCTCTCTGAGCCTCCACTCCATCATCTGCTGGATGGAGAAAAGCAGAAAGAGAACTTGTGAGGATTCGATAAAATGGGGCACTTGGGCAAGGCCTGGCACCTAGTGGGGTGTAGGAGGGGAGATTCTTTCTTTGAGGGGAACATGCCAAGGCCCCCAATATCCTTCCCTCTCCCCTGCCCCCCAACGCTGGGCTGTGTGTCAGTTGCTCAGTCGTGTCCTACTCTTTGTGACCTCATGGACTGCAGCTCTCTAGGCTCCTCTGTCCATGGGGATTCTCCAGGCAAGAATACTGGAGTGGGTTGCCATGCCCTTCTCCAGGGGATCTCCCCAATCCAGGGATTGAACCCAGGTCTCCCACATCGCAGGCAGATTCTTTACCAACTGAGCCACCAGGGAAGCCCATGCCCCCACCCCGCTGCCCCACCAACTCTGGGTGCTGGATAACCTGCATCTTCCCTTGGCTTCAGACATTTGAAGGTCAATTATCAAAACCAAGTCAACCCCAACGTCTCTGTCCAGGGCTCTCACCTCTGGCATGCTTCTCAGGCCCTTCAAAGGCTAATGCCTAAGGCAGCCAGAGGGGTCTGTGTGAGCCTCAGCTGGATCTTCTTGCACCCCACGTCCTTCCCTCCTCCGCAGCTGCCTCCTCTCCCCACTTCATCCTCCGTCCAGCCTTCTCCTCCCTGCTTCCCATCTGCTGAAGAGGTTTGGAGCTCTGAGGCCCTGGGGGCCAGGGCTTGTCAGAATAGAAGTGGGTGCAGCTCTCAAGAAGGTCCTGGCCTCCCAGGACACACTGTTCAGGGCACCGGTATATTCTTCCAGAGCTCAGGAACTAGGCAGGCTTCTGTTTCCAGACTCAAGCTTGCCGACGGGTTTACTGTCTTCTCACTAAATCTTGTTGTTTTTCAGTCGCTCAGTCCTGTCCGACTCGTTGCAACCCCATGGACTGCAGCACACCAGGCTTCTCTGTCCTCAGTATCTCCCAGAGTTTGCTGACATTCATGTCCGTTGAGTTGGTGATGCTATCTAACCATCTCATCCTCTCCCATCCTCTTCTCCAAATCTTACAATAGCTATGTGAGGTGAACCTGGGCAGATCCAGGTTTCCTGGGGGCCTGAAGCTTTTACCATCTTGGGGACCCTCTTTAAGGAAAAATAATGCAAAGTTATGAATACACTGTTAAGCCCAGAGCCTTGACAGGACTCCCTGAACCTGAAGCTTCATTATCTTCTTGGTAAATCGCCACTGGAGGTGGGGGACATAATTATTCCTTTGCAGAGGTGGAAAGAAAGCTCTAGAGAGGGAAGTCGCTGGCCCAAGGTCACAGAGCTGGAAAGAATGCAGCTGGGGTTCCAGCCCAGGTCTTACACCACGGGCAACACCCTAAACTGCCTCAGTGCACACCCCACCACCTCACCTGCTCCATGCCATCTCTCACCTGTGCCCACCATGGCTCCAGCCCAGGCAAGGCAGGGAGAGCAGCACTTTCCTCCAGGCCAGCCTGTGCCCTCCTTCCCAAGGCCTTCATGCCCCAGCGCTCCAGCCAGGAGACCGTCTTGTGACAACAACCACACAGCACCAGGAGGTCGGTCTCTTCTGACCTGTCAGTTCCCACAGCTGTTCCTGCTCATTCCAGAACCCAGGCTCCTCAAATGACCCCAAGGGAATGCCCCCTGTTAGGTGGTGAGCTCCCAGGGGCAGGGGCTGCTTGTCTTGTTTGGCAAAGCATTTTCAGCTCTCAGCACAGGGCAGGAATGGAGCAAACCATGAAAATACATTTAGAAGTAACAGCTATTCTCAGTTTCAGGTTGAGGATGGGATGTTAGGGGCAGTGGAGACATTGTTAAACTGCAGATACCTGGGTCCCTCCAGATCTACTGAATCAGGCTCTCTGAACGTAGGGCCTGGGACTCTGCATTTTAGAACTCCCTCAGGTACATCCCAAACTCAGCAAAGTTTGAGACACCCAAAACATTATGTGTGTGTCGACCAAGTCCCTCTCACAAAGGGGACTCATCACACCTGGTGGTGGTTTAGTCACCAAGTCATGTCTTACTCTTGCTACCCCATGGACTGTAACCTGCCTGGCTCCTCTGTCCATGGGATCTTCCAGGCAAGAATATTTGAGTGGATCGCCATTTCCTCCTCTAGGGAAGCTTCCTGACCCTGGGATCGAACCCAGGTTTCCTGCATTGCATGCAGATTATTTACCCACTGAGCTACCGGAGAAGCCCCTCATCACACCCAATTCTGGCCAGATTTACCAGTGTACCAAGGTCACCTTCAAGCTGAGAGCTAATTGTTTCTAATACTTATTAAAGATTAATGGTGTCCCTGGGACCAGATCTGAGGTTTCAGGTAGCTGACCAGACTGGACACTCACAAAAACTCTTTAAGAAGTAGAGACAATTATTGTCCCCATTTTACAGATGGAGAAACTGAGGCCAGATGAGGCAAAGTGACTTGTAGACAGACCAAGAAAGAAAGAAATTCATTCAGTCATGTCTGACTCTTTGCAACCCCGTGGATGGTAGCCTGCCCGGCTTCTCCATGCATGGGATTTTCCAGGCAAGAATTCTGGAGTGGGTTGTCATTTCAAGGCACTGGGGAACAAGGGGGTTGAAACAGGAGAGCTGTCTGCAGAACCACTGGCCTCAGCAGTGTAACTTACAAGGGTCTCCATAGCTAAGAATATATATTCACCGCCTGTGAATAGCTTGGAAAAATGTACAGTCACTACAGGGACTTCAGGCTAAGATGTGCAAAAAATTAGGTGACAGACCCCAAAGAAATCTAATCAAGTAAGCCTCTTCTTCCTGGTTATCTTTGGAGTCAGTGTTCTGGGGAATGTGTGTTTGCGGAAGGATTTGATGTGTTTGCTTCAGGCAAATCTTTGCCTTTTCTCTGCCTGCTGTTCTGGTACGAAGGGAAATGGCCAGGCCAACAAGAGGAGAGAACCTGGGTGGCTGGTGAGCAGGCAGGCTGGCACTGCAGGCCAGCGTGGCTCTCTTGGCTATCTGCAGGACTCTATCATCTGATCCCCTGAGCCAGTGCTCTGTGCAAACACAGCCTCTTTTCTGCTCCACTAGTGTGATCAAGGCACCGGGGAGGCGTCCGTTCGGGAGATGATTTAGTGGCCTCTGTTCCTGGTGCCTGAGGGACTAGTTGGGGTGGAGGGTGTGGACTTACTCTGAGAAGACCCAGAAGGCAGAACTAGGGGAGGTCATCCAGAGAGGTGTTTAGCCTCACAAGGTAAACTGTCTAATTGTGAGGGTAGCCTTGTAGGTAGTGAGTATCCTACATGGGGAGGTATTCAAGGACAGATAGGGCGTGTCTGTGTGTGTACAGAGCCATGACTCAGGAAAAGGATCAGCTGAGGCAACTTTGAGAGCTTTTTCCACACCGAGACTGGGAATTTCCATTCTTAATGTAGTTGACCAGCCCAAGTGAAGCTGACGGGAAAAATTAACAGAGAGAGAAGGTGGCCACAGGTTACAGTGCCCAGACTGGGAACCCACAGGCCCCGAAGAGGCACCCAAGGAACATGGAACCAAGCCCACAGCCCTTGGCCTTCCAACAAAACTGCCATTGCTTAACATTTGGACATGTTGCTTCCTCTTGCAGTCATCTGTAAATGCTCATTAGCCCTTCATGATAGTGATTAATAATACTATTAGTGATAACCAACAGTCAATAATCATAATATGCATAGCATGAACTGAGTACTTACTGAGGCAGGCACTGCATGTTTAAACCCGTGTAACTGACATGACAATCCTATGAACAATGTCCTTACTTTTACTATCATTCCTATCTAACAGATGAGGACACTGGGTCTCAGAGAACTGACATGTGACCCAGACTCAGAGCCATGCTGCCGTCCATCTGTGGGGCTACTTCTACCCTCAGTGGTAGGGACCCTGGCCGCTTCCCACCCCAGGGTTACAGAGCAGCAGAAACTGGCATGGGAACAGGGAGAGGGGAACCACCTTCTCCAACTCCCTCATTTTACACCAAGGGGAACAGGTGCCAGAGAGGGGAAGAGATGTCTCAGTGTCATCATCAAGTCCAATGGCTACTGGTCTTCTGGGTGGATCCCCAACATGGGTTTCTCCTGTGCACTCCCACATCCTACTCCTCTTTCACAATGATATTTTAAAAGTTGTTAATGGTCGCATATTTGTAAGAAAACATTGTTAAAGAAATGAGAAGACCTGCCATGTGTGAAGCAGTTAAACTGTGTGCAGAGACTGTTTGCTCACCTATAATAGGGATAATAACAATGCTTCCCCACTGACCTCGCAGGAGGGGGTCACAGTTAAAGGTGACAGTGAATGTAAAGCGGCTGTTTTATAAACTGGAGGACACTGCCACGGTGACCATCTTTGGATATTGGGCAGAGAGATTAGAAGTAAGTGCTGCAGCCCCTATCAGGAAAACTGACCAGCATTCAGGGCCCAGTGCCATCGGGTCTCCCGTGTTAGATCCTCCCTGGAAAGCATCCCATTCATTTATTCATCCCTCTGCCTGGAAATCATGTATTGAGCACCTGCTGTGTGCAGCAGTATGTCCAGCCCAGCAGCTTTGAGCCCAGGCTCCAGGTCAACTCCTCCCTGTCCTGGGTTCAGATCTCTGGGAGCCTCCGTGTCTCCTGGTAGGATGCAGTCCGGCTACTCTAGCAGAACCCAGGGGACAGCAGCTCACGGAGAGAAGGGCTGGGAGTTGGTACAGGACCTAGGCACTTTTTGTCTCTTTCCATAGGGAATTGCCTCCATCCAAAAGGTGGAAGATGGCCACCGCCTTCCCCTCCCAATTCTTTCCTGTGTGTTGGGAGGACCCAGGAGGTGGAGATTGCTCCTCCTCTTTAAGAGAGAGCTGGACAGCACTTGGATCATCTCTCTCACATTCCATTGGCCAGAACTGACCACATGACTGTGCCTTAGTTGCAAGGGATACTGGGAAATGTAGTATTTAGCCTGGCAGCTGTGTGCCTAATTAAAACCCTGGAGAGAGGGTTTCTATTACTAATGGCGTGATGGCAGAATGGGTACTGGGCAGCAGCCAGCAGCCTCTCCCACGTAGGATTCAGGGAGGTTCTTTGGGAAAGCACTCAACACAGGGCCAGGTATGTGGCTGGTGCTCAGGAAATGTGCACTCAGGAATACAGGGACCTACTTAGACCCAAGCCCTGGGAACTCCTCTGGCTGTTAAGTGGGGGCTCCACCCCATGCCCTGCATCCTGTAGATGATAGGGAGGAGCACTGAGAGATAGCAGTCCTCCCCCCAACCCCTCAGGACTCCCAGCCCAGCCTGGGGAGGATCTCAGTTCTCCTCTCTCCCTTCAAAGGAAAAACAGGGAAGCAGCCTTGTCTTCAGGGCTTGGGGACATGGAGAGATGGGTGACATTGGGGCCCTTTCATCTCTGCCTCCACGGAACATGGCAGCCTCTGCCAACCCAGGGCTTGAGGCTGGGGTCCACATTTGCCGCTCTCAGGCTCTCAAACCCTGGGCAGAAGCCCTGGCAGGCATCTTTGTTCCACACCCTCTGAATGCAGCACCAGCTGGTTTGAACTCAGAGAGACATTCCCTCCTTGAATATTCCCCTCCGGACACGAAGCCCTTCTCAGCCTAAGGAGGACTGGTGGGTGACACGGGAAGGAGGAACACCACCTCCCTCGGCACTGCGTCCCCAGGGGTCCAGCGCACCCCAAGCCATGTTGCAGGAGGCTCTCTTCTTCAGAGGCTGGGTTAAGGCTCAGGAGCTGAGACACCCCCCAGACCACCCCCCATCAGACAGACCCTGGTTCTGCCTCTTAGCAGCTGCATGAGCTGATCTTTCCAATTACAATGATGACGATAAAGGCACCAGTCACTCCATGTTATTGTAAAGATTTGTAAAATAATCCATGCAAGGTGCTTGTGGAGAGGAAGAGCTCAATGAAGAGTGTCTGTTCAGACCAGGGTGATGACTGTTATTTTCTTCCATCCATTCCACCCCCTTTGCCTGCCCGCCACCTGCCCACACCTCCCTGATGTCGACGCCCTCCTATCCCACCGTCTGCACGCTAAGCCTTCTCTGAGGCCCCCAGACTGGGCAGGTCCCCTGCATCCGCTAGCTTTGCATTGCAGCTTTCTCCTTCCCAGTACTTTCCAGAATGTGATGAATTCATTCTGGGTGGATCACTGCCCTCCTGACCCGGAGTCCTGAGCCAGCAGAGACTGTGCCTATTTCATTCATTGGCATAGCCCTGGTGCCTGACACAGGGTGTGGTGGCATGGTGAGGAGCCCAGTGAATGCTCTCTGAATGAATGAATGAGAAAATGAATCAATGGCTGCATGAGTGCTGAGGGCATTTTGCCATCTGCCTGAGAGTGTGTATTTAAGAGCAGAGCTCAGGGACTCAGAAACACTAATTTTAATGTCGGCTCAGTCATCGACTTGCTGGTGACTTGGAAAAAGATCCTGCTTATTTTTTATTTTTTCCATGCCCAGCTCCTCCCTGCTTCTTTTTTTTAATGTATTTATATATTTTATTTTTGGCTGCACTGGTTCTTTGTTGCTTTGCACGGCCTTTCTCTAGTTGCAGCGAGCTACTCATCTTTGCGGTGTGCGGGCTTCTCATTGCTTTGGCTTCCCTTGTTGTGGAGTGCAGGCCCTAGAGCATGGGCTCAGTAATTGTGGTTCAAGGGGCTTAGTTGCTTTGCGGCATGTGGAATCTTCCTGGACCAGGGATCGAACTCGTCCCCCTGCATTGGCAGGCAGATGTTTAACCATTTGCCCCTACTTCTTCTTGAGTTTTAGTTTCCTCCTCTAGAAACTAACAATGCATCGTAGAGTTGGCGAGGAGTCACTGGAGATCATGGGGAAATACTGCAGAGATATTGAGCCCCCCAGTGCGTAGTAACTGCCTAGTAAGCGTGGTTGTAATGATTACTCTTTTTTCTTTGTTTTTTATTGAAGTGTGAAAGTGAAAGTCGCTCAGTCGTGTCCGACTCTTTGCCACCCCATGGACTATACAGTCCATGGAATTCTCTAGGCCAGAATACTGGAGTGGGTAGCCTATCCCTTCTCCAGTGGATCTTCCCGACCCAGGAATTGAACCGGGGCCTCCTGCATCGCAGGCGGATTCTTTACCAACTGAGCTGTAGATGATGTACAATATTATATAAGTTACAGGTGTCCAACGTAGTGATTCACAATTTTTAAAGGGTATGCTCCGTTTATAGTTATTGTAAAATATCAACTAGTCATAATTATTATTAATATTCTCCTTGAAACAACCCGTGGAGTTTGCTGTGTATTTTTATGTCAAAGTTCCCTGGACTGACCCACTCTCCTTCACTACTGGAAAGCTCAGAAATAGCTGACGAAAGCTTTCACTCATTCACTCATGCACACAGTGATTTAGCAAACACTTTCTGGGTGTTCTCCAAGTGCTGGGTTCAGAGCTGGTTGCTGGTTTGGGGAGTAGAAAGGAGGGTAGTGCCGGAGAAGAAACCTATTGAGTTCATCCTGTGGGCAAAGGGAAGCGGCTGAGACCCTCTGTCCACATCCTGTCACCCCCCACCCCCGCCCATGGCTGGTCCATCTGTGTCCTTTTCCTGTGCCTCTTTCATCCCGGCCTGGGGAGGGGGCTCTGCACCCCACCCACAAGCAGCCATTTCCTGCCCTTCTGTCATCTGCTTCCTTTGATCCTTTTGTCAAGAGGCTCTTAGAAGCCTCTGAGCCGTTGGCAACCCTGGCAACCTCTCCTGGGCTGGTGACCCCCACAGGTTGGAGCCACGTGGGCTCCTTTTGGGATGCTGCCCTGGGAGGCAGAGGGTTTCTGGCCTCATTCACTCACTCGCTCAGCATTCATCACTTGTTCACAGGCTCCAGCCCGTGAGGAGCCCACACAGTGTAAAAGACAGCCCCGGTCCCTGCCCTCATGGAGCTCCCAGCCCAAGGGGTGACCGCCTATCCCATATGGAGGGGATTCTGAAGGGCGGTGGCTGTGCATTGTTGATAAGGAAACAGGCCTCCAAACACAGGCCTCGTGTCTTCACCTGGCACGAGCCCCCTTGCCCAGCTCAGAAGCTCAGCTGATGCTCTTTTCTTTTGACCGCGCTGGCTCTTGGTTGCGGAGCCCAAGCTCTAGAGCATGGGCTCAGTAGTTGCTGCGTGAGGACTTAGCTGCTCCTAGGCATGTGTGATTGCAGTTCCCTGACCAGGGATCAAACCTGTATTCCCTGCATTGGAAAGCCGATTCTTAACCACTGGACCACCAGAGACAGGGCTTCCCTGGTGGCTCAGACAGTAAAGAATCTGCCTCCAATGCAGGAGACCCAGGTTCAATCCCTAGGTTGGAAAGATCCCCTGGAGAAGGAAATGGCAACCCACTCCAGTATTCTTGCCTGGAGAATCCCATGGACAGAGAAGCCTGGTGGGCTACAGTCCATGGGGTCACAGAGAGTTGGCAACGACTGAGTGGCTAACACTTTCCACCAAGGGAGTCCCTCCACTGATGCCTCTGAGGGGCTGCCGTTTATTGAGGGCTTACCACACGCTGGGCACAGTGGCTCAGCAGTTTGTGGCCCCTAAGGAACCTACTGACTCATCCCTCTAGCCCTGTGAGGGAGGGACGGTTATTCTCCCCATTTTATAGATGAGAAGATGGAGGCACAGAGAAATGAAGTCTGCCCAGGGCCCTGCGGCTCGTAGATGGCAGAGCTGGGTTTCAAGCCTTGTTTGACGGAGTTCAGCACCCATGCTGTTCTGTCCCCTGGTGAAAGAAGGAAGGCATGGGGACCCTGGACTCACGTCTGCTGCACAAGCTGGGGGACCTGCCCTTTCCACCTTCTGGCCTCAGTAGTTCCAGCGGGTGGCTGGGTGGGTGGGAGGGTGGGAAAGAGTCAGGATAGAGGGTGGAGGCCCACCTCCAGGGGAGGCCCTGCGGAGGCAGCTGTGTGGACTTGAAGAGAGGCCCCCTTTTGGCCCCACCCCCTCATGGGGTCTCCAGTGTGAGGGAGGAGGAGGAAGAGGGTAGCTGGCTGGCGGGGAGGAAGGTGGGGTCATCTCTGAGTCAGGACTAGGGGCAGAAGCGGGCAGGGCAGTTTCTCCACACCCTGGGTCCCACACCTTTTCCTCCCCCAACACAAAGGCGGCCAGGCCATCCATCCCCCCACCCGCCCGCCCACCCATTCACTCATCCCCGCTTTCGCTCATTCACACACTCAGATGCTGTGGGGCAATGGGATGCACAGGTAGCCGTGTCTGTCCGCCGTGAGCTTCCAGCAGGGCAGCTGACGACACGCGGAGAGCACAGCACGAGGGAGCTCAGGCGTGTCAAGCGCTGCGTCGCTGTGGAGTGAACGTCGTCGCGCCGGGGCCTCCTTCAGGAGCTGACGCCTGGGCTAAGATTGGAAGGGTCAGTAAAAAGAACCCCGCAGCACCATTTACAGCAGCCAAGACACGGAAGCCACCTCGATGTCCATCGACGGAGGATTGGATAAAGAAGATGTGGTGCGTGTATACCACGGAACATCACTCAGCCATTAAAAAGAGTGAGATCATGCTGTTTGCAGCCGCGTGGACGGACCTGGGGAGGGCCACACTGAAGTAAGTCAGACAGAGAAGAAGCATGACCTCCCTTACACGTGGAATCTGAAAATAAGTGATACAAACGAACACACGAAACAGAAACATACAGACTTCCAGAATGAACTCAGGCTGTCGGCGGAAGGGTAGGGGAAGGGATAGTCAGGGAGTCTGGGACGGACATGTGCCTGTGGATAACCAACGAGGACCTACTGTACAGCTCAGGGGACTCTGCTCAATGGCATGTGGCAGCCTGGATGGGAGGGGAGTTTGGGGGAGATTGGATACATGTTATATATATGGCTGAGTCCCTTTGCTGTTCCCTTGAAACCTTCACAACATTGTTTGTTAATCAGCTACACCCCAATACAAAATTTAAAGTCTTTTTTTTAGAAAAAAAAAATAAAAGGAGCCCCGGCAGCCCTGGGGAGGGTCTCCAAGTGTCAGGAATGGCCAGTGCAAAAGCCTGGAGCGAAGGGTGGAGGGGCCTGTGTGAGAGATGAGGGGAGGGCAGGAGATGAGCGCCAGGCAGGGTCCCGCCTGGGCTGGCACCGTGGGCACAGAGTCCCACGTCCTTCTGGGTACAACGCGAAGCCAGACACTGGACATGAACCCAGTCTTGTCTCCAAAGGCGCTGTGGGTCTCTCTGGGCTGCAGTGAGCAGGAGGCCCGGTAAGAGTGTGGCGGAGGCAGGGAGGCCCTGAGGAGGCTGCTGTGCAGGGACAGATGGAGAGGCTGGGCCTGGGGTGGCTGTGGGGAGGGACAGGGCACAGGTCTGGCAGCAGAGCCAACAGGCCTAGCTTATGACTGGGTACGGGGGTCGAGGGGGACCTGGGTTTGGGGACACTCACTTTTCATCCCTGGGACAGAGCGGAGCCTGAGGTTGCGGTAAGAACTGACCCCTCTATGAGTGGTTGTTCAGTTGCTCAGTCGTGTCCAACTCTTTGCGACCCCATGGACTGCAGCACGCCAGGCTTCTCTGTGTCCTTCCCAATCTCCCGGAGTTTGCTCAAACTTATGTCCCTTGAGTCGGTGATGCCATCCAGCCATCTCATCCTCTGTCGCCCCCTTCTCCTCCCGCCCGCAATCTTTCCCAGCATCAGGGTCCTTTCCAGTGAGTGGAGCAACCCCCAGACTACAGACTCCCTGGACCCACAGCCCCACCCCATGTCCTTGTTCTCCATAGTCGACTGGGGCCCCCGCACTGTTTGTTCAGCTGTCTGGGCCCCTCAGGGGCTGGTGGTCAGTCTGTTCCTCTGCATCAGTCTGTCTCAGAGAGGAGGGACCCCCAGGCAGAGGGAACGTCCACCAGCGTTGGAGCCAGACCTTCCTCGCTCTGCTTTGCTCCGACGCCTCCTCCCAGGAAGCCGCCTCTCCAGGCCAGGGTTTGGATGCTTTGCCAGCTGTAGGTGGCACTCCCTGGATCCCGGGGCCTGGCCCCTACGACTGCCGGCTGTTTACCCACAAGGCCTTCTACCTGCCAGAGATCCCTGCTTTCCACAAGAACAGCTCCAGCTCCCCGATGGCTGAGGAGGGCTGTTTTTGGGTCAGGGCATATACCATGAGGCACCCAGAAAACTGTGGCCTGGAAAATCCCATGGACAGAGGAACCTGGTAGGCACAGTCCCTGGGGTCGCAAAGAGTCGGACACAACCAAGCGACTTCACTTTCCTTCCTTCCTTCTTTCTTTCTTTGAGGCTTGTGAAGACACTGCCCCACTCCCTCCTCCCTCGTGGCCTGACTCAGAGAGGCCCCAGCACCCACCCCGCTGTCCAGCCTCTTCCTCCCTCCTTCCTCATCCCCATGTCCAGCAAAGTTACTCTTTATTTAAAAATATATATTTATTTATTTTTCATGAATTTATTTGGCTGCACTGGGTCTTAGTTGAGGCATGTGGGATCTAGTTCCCTGACCAGGGATTGAACCCAGGTCCCCTGCATTGAGAGCTCAGAGTCTTAGCCACTGGACCACCCAGGAAGTCCCAGCAAAATCACCCCTAAGTCCTTCCCAGCAGTCCCCTCTGCCCTCCTTCTGCCACCCCAGTCCAGCCCCCCACTATTTCTTGCCTGACATCTGCAGCAGCCACCCCGCTGCCTCCGACTCCCGCCCCTACCCAACTTCTCCCTTTGTCCCTGCAGCCCCTTCTGCTTGGAGCAGCCAGAGCAATCTTTCTGGAAGGTGCCTCTGAATGCACCACTCCTCTGCTAAAACCTTCTATGGCTCCCCATGACCCTCAGCATAACATGGAAACTAACACAAGCCCCAGGAATGGCCAGACCCAAACTGACTTCTCCACCTCCCTCCTTAGTGGTACTTTCCACAGCTTGTAGCTCTCTGCTTCTGAAACAGAACATATTTCAATTGTTTGAATTAGCCCGGTTTTCTTCTCACCCCTGGACCTTTGCACGTGCTATGTGTTCTTTGCCAGGACTTCCTCACGGCCTCTGCATGGCTGACTCTGACTCAAGCTTTGGGTTTCAGATTAGACCCTCTTTTGGTCCCTCTCCCCAGACCCTGCCCCGCCCATCACACCCCTGACCACACTGGACAGCTCCTCCTCTTCAGGGCCTCACCATGCCCATACACAGGAGGTGTCTGGGAGATGGTTCAAGGGCAAGTGGAAGGGTCAGGCTCAGGCCTCTGGGGTGTGTGGGCAGGGGAGAGAAGCAAATGTAACCCCCTGTCTCTTGGGCACCAACAGAGTCCCGTGGAAGGCCGTGGGCTACAGCCACAAATGGAGGCGCAGCTGGAGGGCACTGCCAAGGTCAGCATACTGGTGACTGCGTCCTGCTCTGTGACAAGAGCCACCCTTGCTGGAGGTC
This sequence comes from Moschus berezovskii, assembly GCF_049115385.1. NCBI lineage: Eukaryota > Metazoa > Chordata > Mammalia > Artiodactyla > Moschidae > Moschus > Moschus berezovskii. Next base: position 7,004,405 of record NC_142470.1, read on the forward strand.
ACTCTGTCCCTTTCTCATCCCCAGGTCACAGAGGAGGAAATTGAGGCTCTGAGCGGTGCTGGGACTTGCTCAAGGTCATGCAGTCCTGCGAGTGCTGGGGTGGGAACCCCAGATTCTGGCTGCATTTGTCATCAGCCACCACCTGGCTGGTTTGGGGCACTTCCCCTAGACTCTGCAGGCCTCCAGAAAAATGGGTTTCTTAACTGCAATGATCGCTTTTCAGGGGGCTTGTGCAGTCAGCGCCCTGAAGGTGAGCGTGATGCAGACACAGCTTTCGGAAGAGATGGGTCGGAGAGGGGAGGTGATGTGGTTGGGGTCACAGAGCGTGGAGGGGTGTTGGGGGTCAGCTTCAGAGGCTGTGGTATCTGATGAGATATTTTTCATTAAGCTTCTCTCTGAAACGGCAGCGATCAGGGTTGGCGGGTGGGCACACTGCTCGACCGGGTCAAGGGAGAGCCTGGGAGGCTCCAAGGTGTCAGGGCTGTGGCTTCAGGCCCACTCTGGCCCTGGTTCTCCCTCTGCTCCCAGGGCAGGAGTGGGGATGGGGAGCATGAAAGGAGTGGTGGACACGTGAGCCACTCAGAGGCTGGAGCCCACCTTCCTGGCCAACTCTGTAGAGTCTCAACATAGCGCTTTACTTCCCTGTTTCTCGCACAACTTGGGAACTTTGGGGATGAGCCTCAGTGACAAAAAGAATCAGCCAGCTCGTCTGCAACTTGGTCCAGCCCTGTGGGAAGAGCACTGGATGATGAGTCCGAGGCAGGCTCTGGCAGGGCCTCCCTGTGCCCCTGGCCCAGGCCTGCTCCCTCTCTGGGCATGAGACTCCTGGTAAAAATCTCTCACGTCGACCTGATTCCCCTTGATGCTCTGGACAGCCCATCCAGGGTGGGAATGGGGGTGCAGAACCTCGTCCTCTTCAGGGCTTCCTCAAGTGAGTAAAGGCGACAACCTGGCCGGTCAAGTCACTCACAAAGGGCCAAAACCAACTGTGGCTCAGAACATCAAGAAAATCGTCCCCACGCTTGCTCTCAGGAGCCCTAAGACATGTGCGTTTGATCCCTGAGTCAGGAAGAGCCCCAGGAGGAGGGCATGGCAATTTACTCCAGTATCCTTGCCTGGAGAATCCCATGGACAGAGGAGCCTGGCGGGCTACAGTCCATGAGGTCACAGAGTCAGACATGACTGAAGTGACTTAGCACACACTCGTGCTTGCTCTCAATGCAAGAGAAGGCTTCAGACTGAGGCTGAGGGTGGCAGGTAAGGCAGTGTCAAGTTAACACCTTTTGAGAATTTGCGGGGCATGGGGGGCCACACTTGCCCACCCACAGAAGCAGTCTGTCTTTCAGCCTGACGGTGGACTCCCTATCCTTCCTGCCTTGGTGCCATGATTATTCACATCCTGAGATATTGTTGGGTGCCTGCTCTGTGCCAGGCACAGAGGCTCAGAGGGGAGCCCAAAATCGGGCTAGGGAAGTTATCCAGAGCCTGAGAATTAGAACACAGTGTGGCATGAGGGATCACCATCTTCATTTGCCAGATGGGGAATCTGAGGCTTAGAGAAAGGAGTGCTGAGCTGGGAGCTGGAATTCAATGCCTCCACAGTCTCCTACAAACCACACACAGGAGCTTGGCAACCCTCAGGAGGCTTATGGACCCCTTAGCAGGGCCCACAAGAGGTCACACAGTGGCACCTGTCTGTGCATCTCTTGCTGCCTCCATTCCGTCTTCTGGGAGTACAGGGCTGCCATTAGCCACAGGGCCTTTGCACATGCCTGAACTTCTCTCCCTCGTGCTGTAACTGCCCAAGACCATGTACCCGCGAGGATGGAGTTAGGGCCAGTTTCTCCCATGTTTAAAGGACATCTACTCCAGTATTCGTGCCTGGAAAATTCCATGGACAGAGGAGTCTGGCAGGCTACAGTCCATGCGGTCACAAAGAGTTGGACATGACTGAAGCGACTGAGCATACACGCATGCATGCACCCATAAAACCATCACTACGGTCAAGACAGTGAACACATCCACCACCCTCCAAAACTTTTCCCGTGCCCCTTGTGGGACCTCCCAGCACCCAGTGTCCCCAGGCAAACACAGAGCTGCTTTGTCACTATAGGTCAGTTGACGCTTTCTAGAATGTTCTAGAAATGGAGTCACATAGGATGTGCTCTGTGTCTCCTGGCTCCTTTCACTCAGCATCACGACCTTGAGATTCCTGCCCGCTGCTGCAGTATCGGCAGTTCATCCCTTCTCACTGTGGCCGAGTCCTGTCCCGTGGAAGGGACGCCCAGGACTGGGGAGCCACTCTCCAGCCGATGCATATTTGGGCTGGTTCCAGTTTTGCCTGTTACTAGTGCAGCTGTGGTGAACATTCGTGTCCAAGTCCGCGTGGACCTAAGTTTTCCTTTCTCTGGGATAAATGCCTAGGAGGGGAATGGCCTGACCATACGGAAGGTGTATGCTCCACTTTTGAAAAAGCTGCCAAATGTTTTCCAGAGTGCTTGAACCATTTTACACTCCCATCAGCAGAGGAGGAGGGTCCCAGAGGAGGGTGGGGACTGGAACCCCGGCTCAGCCCACTACAGAGCTTGTGTCCCTCACTGCCAGGCCCCAGACCCCCGGGACCCTCTGTCACAGCTGGCCTTGCGCCCCCGGGGCCTCTGGGCTGCAGGAGAGGGACCAACCCACAGAAGGGGCTGGGCTGCCATCTCGCCCTCCCCTCCAGGGGTCTGGCTTCCCTTTCCAGCAGAGAGCTGCCTTCCCCAGCCCCCCACCCTCTGCCTTCCCCAGCCCCCCTGGAGGACAGAGCTGGGCACACAGCGGGTGCCAGGCAGAAGTCGCTGGGCCCAGGAGGCAGTGGGCTGGACCTCCCTGGGCGGGGGTTCTTGTCTCTGGCTGGGTGAGGGAGCCTGGGGCCTCCCAGGCCCCTGTCAAAGGCTCCTGGGTGGTGGGGGGACGCTGAGGGTTTCACTGCGCTCCTTACCAAGCTGGTGAGAGGTGAGTGTGTGCGCGGGGAAGGGGCCTTGTGCCTTCGAGCGCTGGGACAGAAGGAGAAGGAAAGACGCCATCAGAACCTAACAGAGGGGGGCAGAGACAGACGAGGACCAGAAAGAAGCCGCCGAACCGAGGAGGGGCAAACCTCCCCTGCCAGACCCCAGGGAGGTGCGAAGGAGGCGGGGTGGGGTGCGAGAGGGGAGCAGGAATTCTTCATTAAGAATGAAAGCCCGCAGCCGGGCCAGCGGCGGCCGAGGAGCCGGGCTGCCGGCAGCTTCCAGCTCGCGGGAGCACCGAGGCCCGCGCCGGCTCCAGCCGCCCGCGGCCGACCTCACGCGTCCTCAAAGCCAGCCTGTCCCACTTCCCCCGCCGGTTGCTACAGCAACTGAGCTCTGAGTAATCTGCTGCACGGTGACCTTTCTTCCCCCGGAGAGAGGGAGGCAGGGAGGGGAGAGGGAGGGGGAGGAGAGAGGGAGGCAGGGAGGGGAGAGGGAGGGGGAGGAGGCGGACGGGAGGAGGGGGGAGGATGGAGAGGGGAGAGCAGAGGGAGAACGCTGAAGAGGAGGAGGGAGGGGAGGATGGGGGAGGCGGAGGCGGGGAGGAGCAGGGGGAGAGGGAAGAGGCAGGCTGAGCGGCGGTCAGAGCTGTAAAAACACTGCAGCTGGGGTCTGGGGCTTGCGGGGAGGAGCTGGCAGTCAGGAGGCAGAGAGAGGAGGGGGCCGCGGGCAGCCCTGCGGTGGGGGCAGGGAGACGCTGCAGAGCTGGGGTGGGGGAGGCCCTTGGAGGGGGTGACCCCCACTGATTCCTGCCCAGCACCGCCTTCACCCGACCCTCATCTCGCGCCCCGCTGTACCCCAAGGCCGCCCCTTTCCAGTCGCGGGGCATTAGGAGAGAAGGGCAAGTCCCTGTGTGCCCTCTGGCTCCAAAGATACCCTTTCGGAGGGGCCTCGACTCCCCCATTCCCCAGATGGGAAAAGTGAGGCTCCGAGGCTTGCTGACAGTTTCAGAGCCTTTCACCCTCTGTGCCACCCCTCCCCGCCTCCTCTCATCTGCCTTGGACTGTGAGGCAAAGCCAAGCCAGGGCCAGGTCCGGGTTGAGTCCGGGGTCCAACCCCCCCCCACCCCCACCCCCCGTCCCCCACTGCCCTGCTCTCTGGCCTCGGTCTTCCTGGTTGTAAAGCAGAGATGCCCAAGGCGGGGTGTATGCTGCCCAGGGAGGCAGCCCTTGTTAGGGAGGGTCCATCGACCCTCTCAGACCCAGGTATTGATCTGAAATTCTCTAAACACAGCAGAAGCAAGGCGGGGAGGATGTGAGAGACCCAGGGAGCTGGAGGAGCTCAGGGAAGGGCGTGGTGCAGACGGGTGACAGCCACCCAGGGACCCCTGGGGAGTCTGGGTCCCCCTCACCTGCGAAGGGCTTGGGGACCTCTCAGTACCAGGTATCCTGCCCACCCACCAGGGGCTCCTCCCCAGCTTAGCAGCCCTGGGCCAGCATCAGGCCCATCACTCGCTTGCTCGCCTGGCCCTGGGGACCCGCCTGCTTCCTGTCTATAGGCAACCCCCCCCCACCCCAGTCAGAGTCACAGCCGCCCGTGGAGTGGGGGAGGGATGACAGATGGCGGAGGTGCCATTTTAACCAGAGTCTGCAGCAGTGGGGGAAGGGGAGGAGGGACCCTTGGGCTGGTGGGGGCTGGGACCTTGCATTGCTGCCACCTCCTGGGGCCCTGGGTCCCCATTCCTCTCCCCCAACACCTCTCCCAAGCCTGGAGCACCCACACCTGAGGGGGCACTGACCCAGCAACCATGTCACTTGGGCCACCCAGACTCCCATAGACTCGGTGGGTGCCCCTTGGGTAGGCTGGGTTGGGAGGGCCCCCTGGGATCTCTCAAGTCTCCATGGCAAAGAGAGTCCCACGAGCCCCCAGCTCACAGCAAGGACTCCACCACTGGCCAGGAAATGCCAGGTGTTGGCCGGAGTAGCAGTAGCAGGAGGAATCACAGCCCCAGAGCCCTACCCTTATTTAGCTCCAGGCTTCAGCTGGAAGCCTTAAGGCGCAGATCTTGGAAAGGGGCTGCATTCTTATCTCAGCTCTTCACCAAGGCCTGTTCAGAACCTCTTTGGACCCCAGCATTTCATCTCTAGCGGTGAAGGGTCCTGCTCCCACCCCACCCCTCTTACTGGAGGACAAACCAGCCAGTGATGGGGAAGTGAAGTGAAGTCGATTGGTCGCGTCAGACTCTTTGCGACCCCATGGACTGTAGGCCACCAGGCTCCTCCATCCATGGGATTTTCCAGGCAAGGGTACTGGACTGGGTTGCCATTCCCTTCTCCAGGGGATCTTCCCGACCCAGAGATTGAACCCGGGTCTGCCACACTGCTGGCTTTACCATCTGAGCCACCAGGGAAGCCCTGTGATGGGGAAGCAGATGGCAAAGCACACTGGTAACTCCGAGGCCCCTGTTTCCTAGGAGGAAAGCAAGACTCAGAGAGGTGAGGTCACTTGCCCAGGGTCACCCGGCTGCTAACGGGAAGCACCGGGCCCCGGGCTTTCCAGCGTGACCGCGCAGAGTGGCTGCTCAGGCTAGTTGCTGCGGTTCCGAGCCCGCCTATGCCTGGGGTTCCTGACTCCCTGGAACACCCGCGTGTGCAGCCAGACCTTCGCCCGTGGGATGCTCGTTCTGCAGCAAGCCTGTGGGCCATCATTTGGTTCCCGTGGAGATAACAGCAAGGGTGACTGTGCCTCTCTGAGCCCACCCCTGGGCCACACGCTGGGCAGAGCACCTACATGTGTTTTGTCATAGGAAGCTCCGAGCCACCCTCCCTGGGTGGCTGCTGCTCTCCCTGTTTTCAGATGGGGAAAGTGTGTTGACTTGCCTCAGGTCCCCACCGCACTGAGTGCCAGAGCTGGGATTGGAATCCACTTCTTGATCTCAGAGATGACCTCATAACCCCGACCCATACCAGCCAGGCTCAGCCAGACTCAGGGGTGTGGGTGTTTTCCACGCTGGACTTGGCTGTGAACCAGAATTCCCCTGACCTCATTAGGAAATGTTGATGGAAACTGCACAGAAGTTCCCCTGTGGGCACCAGAAAGAGGAAGCTCATCACAGGACAGGCACGTGACGGGGTGAGACTGGTCAGTAGGGTTGGAGAGGCCGTGGTGCCATGGGGTCCTCACAGCCCAGGGATCTTTTCTTATCCCTGGGTAGTGGTGGTGGGGCAAGGAGCGGGGAGCAGGGACCATTGCCCATTTAGGCAGGTAAGGAAGCTGAAGTCCTAAAAGGTCAGATGATTACTGCAAGCCCCAGTGATTATCATTAGGGTGGAAATCGGGGCAAAGGCAAGGTTCCCCAACCCCCAGCCAGTTACCAGTGCTCCCTCTGTCCACCCTCACCCATCCTCCCGGCCTCTCTCCGCCTTCCCGTCCATGTACTCACCTGCTGATCGCCCCACCCAGCTACCATCTACCCATCCATCCACTCACCCACCTACCCGCTCATCATCCATCCTCCCGTCCACCCACCCACCCATCCATCCACGAGCCCGTTCACTTGTCCATCTTCCCAACTGCACCTCCATCCACCACTCATCCATCCACCCATCTGCCATCCGCCCGTCCCGTCCACTCACTTACCCACTCCTGCATAAACCCATTCACCCATCCGTCTTCCCATCTGTGCATTCATCCCTTTACCCATCCACCCACCCACTCATCTGTCCGTCATCCGCCCGTCCGCCCACCATCCATCTACCCATCTCTTCGTCTGTCCGGTCATCTAGCAGTCGCCTGTCCAGCCGCCACCCTCGCATGCAGCCATCCACCCGTCTGCCGCTCACTCCCCTTTCGTTCATCTATTCATTGAGCTTCGTTGTTGTCCAGTCGCTCAGTCGTTTTATTCTATAGCTACTCTGAGCCCGGTTCCCTCACCTTTCAGTTTTTAAACATATTCTTACGTGAGCTGGGCAAGGAAATGGCAACCCACTCCAGTATTCTTGCCCGGAGAATTCCATGGACAAGGAGCCTGGCGGGCTATGGTCCACGGGGTCACAAAGAGTTGGACTCAACCGAGTGACTGGCACTATGTGAGCTGGGTCCCGATGCTATCCTCTCTGTGGAAGTGTACCAACTCCCCATCTCCCAGTTCAGCACAGCAGTTCCAACTGGTCCCCATCAAGACCACAGCTCCTGTGTGAGAGGCTCAAGCTGCGCTCCTTCCCTCCTTGCCTCCACTTGTGTGGGATCTGGCCTGGAGGTGCTTCTTCTCCTTTTCTCTTCTGAGTCACTAGACCTCCCCATCTGGGTATTTCAGTCCCAAGTGGGAGACCTCAAAAATGTGGAAGATGACGGAGCCACCAACATGGAGGTCACTTCCATAGCCTTTTGTTGTTGTTGTTGAGTCGCTGAATTGTGTCTGACTCTTTTGTGACCCCGTGGACTGCAGCCCGCCAGGCTCCTCTGTCCATGGGATTTCCCAGGCAAGAATACTGGAGCAGGTTGCCATTTTCTTCTCCAGGGGATCTTCCTGACCCAGGGATCGAACTCAAGTCTCCAGCATTGCCAGGCAGACTCTCTACTGCTGAGCCTTGCCACTCTGCAAAGCACATGGATCATCAGGGCACTGGGGACTGTGCCATGGGCACCAGTGGTGGCCAGGGGATGGGCCAAAACCCACCAGTCCAGGGACCAAGGATCAGAAGGATAATCTGGACCAGGCCACGGGCAACTTCTGCACCTGCCTCCAACCTGCTGTGTGACAAATGGCAACTGAAAACACAATAGTCATTCCCGTTCTGAGGACCGGAGTGAGACATGGCATTTCGGGAAAAGGCAACAGCCTTTCAGCAACGCGATGGGGAGGTTTTTGAAGGGTTTAGCAGGGCTCAGCCTTTGAGGTGTACATTCTCTTATTACTAAAGTCTTCCAGAAAGGTGCCTTGATTCTGCTCAGGCCAGCTAACTAGGTACGAGCATCATTCATTCATTCTGCATTAGCTGTGTACTAGGACTAGTACTAGGGCGGGGGGCTTCCCTAGTAGCTCAGCTGGTAAAGAATCCGCCTGCTATGCAGGAGACCCTGGTTTGATTCCTGGGTTGGGAAGATCCCCGGAGGAGGGCATGGCAACCCATTCCAGTATTCTTGCCTGGAGAACCCCCATGGACAGAGGAGCCTGGCGGGCTACAGTCTACAGGGCCGCCAAGAGTCGGCCACGACTGAGCGACTAAGCACAGCAAACTCCCCACAGCTGTTTAAGACTCTAGAAATCAATAAAAAATATTTTCTGCCCCTCAGAAATTTGCTGACCCTCGTCTTGGGACAGAAACCACAATCATATTGCATGGGTGGTGGTTCAGGAGCCAACTCAGTCCTGGGGGATCTGAGGAGGGGTGTCAACTGGGCCTGGACTGGGCTGGCGAGGAGGGGGTCCCAGAGCAGGAGCATACTCAGGATCTGGAAGGACAAGGGTGATTGAAAAAGGGCCTTCAGAACAGAAGGAACGAAGGATAGCCCCTGCAGAGCCTTAGGGGCAGGGGAGGGGCAGAAAGGGTGAAGAGAGGAAGCCAAGTGAGTCCCTACCGTGTGCAGTAGTGGGAGGGGGACATTGTACCCACGTTTCCCTTCTCATTATCTCATGGATCCTCCCAACAGCTCTATGTGGCCATCATTCCATCCTCTTGCACATTTCATCGATGATAAAGCCAGGCTCAGAGAGGGCCAGCAACCTTTCCAAAGTCACGCAGCTTCCACACACTGAATCTGTCAGTCCGACCTCAAAGTCTGGAGCCTCTGCCCATCGCCCCTCACCTTGAACATCTCCCTCTCAAAGTGAAGGTGGGGGAGAAAGCGCCCCCGTCAGCACTCACTCTCTGGGGCAGCCTAGAATGCTCGTGCACTCATTCAGATTAGCAAATATTTAGATTAACAAATATTTATCCCCTTCTCCTCGAGGTCAGGCCCTACACTGGCCTTGTGGGTAGGGCTGTGATGACACTGTGGCCCCTCCCTGCCCTCCTGGGGCTCCCTGCTAGGGGAAGGCAATGGGAATAGAGCTCAACTGCAGGCAAAGCCCTGCTTCATCCAGACTTAAAAAAAACTCAGGTTCTGCCCAGGCCCAAAGAGTGGGGGGCCACAGGCCCCAAGAGCCACGGCTGTGGAAGGCAGCAGGCAAAGCTGTCAGCTCGGAGCAGGCTCCTCTCATCAGCATGGGGCCCCAGCCTCCCTGCTTAAAGATCGCCTCGGGCGCTCTCTTAAAGATGCTAACGTCGCAGCTGACATTTGGGAGATCCTGGCAGGCGATCAAACCCAAGCTGAAAAATCGGAGCTGCCGGGCGGGGGCGGGCACCAGGCAGCGGGGATCGGGGCTGGTTGGGGCCGAGGGCAATGGGGCTCAGGCGGCCGCTGCTGGCTAAGGCTGTGCTTTCCGACTGGCCCAGCACGGGTGGGGATTTGGCTGTCTGCTGGAAAGACCCAGCAGAGGAGGAGGGGAACACAGAGGCAGGGAAAGAAGTAAGAGGAGAATGGCTATGGAGAGACTGAAATCTCTTAGTTCGTCCCCCAACTCAGGGCATCGTCTGTCAATAATCAGACCAGCTGGGGGAGGAAAATCCACAGGATGAAGAGTTGTAAAAAAAAGAAAAGAAAAGAGTTAAGAGGGAGGAAGATTCTGGGTGCCAGTTACACCACTGACTGCAGCGCTCAGAAATGGGTCCCTCTGTGGGGAGCAGAGCACTCTGGGGAGCTGAGAGGTCAGAGGGCGGAAGGTCAGAGAGCAGCATTCCCACTCCACGGCTGCCTTGGACACGCTGGGCCTTCCAGAAACTTCCAGATGCCTGAGCCCGCCTTGTCTCCTTTCCCTTTCTTTGTATGCAGTCTCCTTTCCAGCCGCCCACCACTGTCCGTCCACCTCCGCCCACTCACCCACCTACCTATTCAGCATCCCAGCTACTCCACCCCTGCCTCACCGGTTCACCCTCTGCTCATCGACCCAGCCATGCCTCTACGGAGTCCGGCAGTCACCTCCTCCATCCATGCATTAGGTCATCTCCTCAGCCAGCCGTCCCGCACGCCTTCACCCGTCTCCATCCTTTCATCCATCCACCCAGATGTCCAATCGCGCCCGGTGCATCTACCCGGAGACCATTTCTTCAGCACAGGAGAGGCACAGCCGGCCCGCCTTAGGGGGTTTGGAAAGACTTCCTAAGCTGAGACATAAAGAGTGGGTAGACGCAATCCAGGCGAAATGGAGGAGGGACTCGGGTTTCCCAGCGAGAGACGGGGGTCTCTTAGGGGAACATCAAGTTGTGTTCTGGCCTCTGCTTAAGAGAGAGTAGTTTACCAGAGAGCCCGGGAGAGGCGAGCTCTGAGGCTGGAGTGGGCAGGGAAGCTAGGCACACCGGCTCTTGGGAGGGGATGTGAAAGATCTGGAAGGCCAGGTTGTGGTTCTGCAGCTGTTTACCACCGACCCCTTCAAATAAGCCCATCAGTTCCTGCAGCCCTTCCCCCACCTCTCCATCCTCCCAAATCCCAACATCTCATGGTTAGATCGCGACAGCCCCACCCTTACAGGCTTTTTTTTTTGATCCATGGATTCTGGCTTCTCAGGGTCAGAGCCATGCCTCATCCATCTTAGTGACCTGTCCCACGGTACTTGGCCAAAGCTCAAACAATATTTATCCTGCCCCCCAATCCTCCCTTTCTTCCTTGAGGGCACCCCTTCCATACACCCAGTCACTCTGCCCCAAAACCTGGGCTCCACCCTCGTTTCCTTCCTCTCTCCCCAGTGCCACCCCCTTGTGAGTTGATCCCCCAGACCTGTCATTTCACCTCTGACATACCTTGAATCTTCTCTTCACCTGCTCAGCCACCAACCTGGATCAGAGCAGCAGTCTCCTCGCTGCCCTCCTTGCCTTCAGGCTTGCTGTCCATCAGGCCACATGCCGGGTGCCATGAGAGAGCTCTTTCTACATGAGAAATGTGACCGTTCGATTCTCCCACTTAAACCTTTCATGGATATCCTTGTCCTTGGGATAAAGTCTTAAATCGCTGTCACTGCCAAGAAGACCCTTCCCTAGCCGGCCAGAGCTGCCTTCTCTGGACTCCAGGTTCATCCCTCTAAGATACGAAATCCATCAACTTCATTGCTATTCATCTTGGGTCTCCATAACTATGATCCTGGCTCCAGCCCCTGGACGTCTTGGCCCAGAGCCTAGAAACATCCTGAGTCGTCCGCTCCCTGCTCATCCCCACACTTGTCTCCACTTCAACCCCTCATTCTGTTCCATAGAGCCGGGGAGCCAGCCCACGTTCTCCATCCCACCACCAACATCTGGTTGGCCCTCAGGTAAAAGAAAATATTGCTAAAAGCTGCAAGAATATTCACGTTTACTCCCAGACCCTCCTTCCGCATGTCTGACCATTTCCACTTGTTATTTGTGCCTTAAACCAAAGCCAACTGCTTGGCCTCTTCTGTGCCTACAAAACACTTTTTAAAAAACTGATTTTATGGCTACAGAAAATTTCCTTCCTGTCTTCACATTCACAGGAAAGAGAAAGCCCTGGCCCTGACTCAGAATTGGATTCTAGCTGGAGGCGTCCTTTCCGCGGCTGGCTCCAGGGAAAGGGTTTATCTGTTTGTTCCTTGACCTTGAGCGGGAGCTGAGGCAGCCAGAAAGAGGAGAGACGGGAGCTGGGAGGGGAAGGAGGAGAAAAGCTGGAACTGTGGCCCCAGGACCCTGCGCTCTGCCCTGAGGGACCAGCCGGGTGAAATTAGGAGAAAGGAAGGAGACAGGCCATGCTGCAGGCACCGCCGACCACAGAGGTCCTGAGGAGTGGGAAACAGGCTGCCTCTTCGGCTCCTGGTCCTCTGAGGTCCCCAGGGTGTCCCCATCCCTCATCCCCTTGGAAACGAAACAAGCTAGAGAGCTGAAAGGAGAAGTAAACCACCCAAACAGATCAACTTTGCTATCCACACGGGGGCCAACTGTGGCTGTTACAGATTCAATGCTAAGTGGTGGCCATCGGTCTAGGCAACCATGCTGTGCCCTCCGTGAGCCTGCAGGCTGAGGACAGTGGCACCTACAGGGGGTGGGAGGGGGAGGCAAGAGGTAATGAAATAAAGCAAAGCTTCCTTCTCAGAAAGGGTCTCCTTTCTGACGCATGACTGAAATTTAACCCAAACATGTATTGAGCACCTCCTATTTGCCTGGATCCTTGCTCTCAATGATCTGACCATCTTTTCTCCAATTAAACTGGGGGCAGATTTCAAGCAGAGACCATTTATTTTCTCCCAAATAACTTCATTCTTACTACAAAAGTAAGACAGGCTTGTTACTATAGAGAATACAGATAAGCTCAGTGAAGATATTAATAATAAGACCGCTTTTAATCCTGTAACTTAACGATGGCCACTTTTGAGATTTGGAGGGCTCACTTCCCCTCCTGGGCCTCCACACCCCGCATCCTCTCTTGGGATCTTGCACACAATAGACATGTACGAAGGACCTTTTGTCTAACCCTTTACCTGTTTGTTCATTACTCATTAATTCCAAAAGTGATCATTGAGACCTCAGCAGGTCACCATTTGGTGGTGGTTTAAATTCTTTGGGGGTGGAAAGAGATGTTTAGAAATCAAAGCTCATGTCTGTGCTGTGTGCTGTTGCCGAGTCGCTTCAGTCGTGTCTGACTCTTTGCGACCTTATGGACTGTGGCCTGCCAGGCTCCTCTGTCTGTGGGATTCTCCAGGCTAGTGTCAGTATAACCTAAATAAAAGCTGAGGTTCCACGTAGCTCAGTCTCGGCACTGAGTGACTTCATAGTCTACCAAGTCAACAATATTTAAATGAGTTTTCTGAATTCACTTTTCCCACAAAGAACTTCAAAGGGATCAAATTCACAACCCCCAGCAGAATAGCCTTTTTCTTTTATTAATTAATTTTTAATTGGAGATGATTGCTTTACAATATTGTGTTGGTTTCTGCTATATGTCAACATGAATCAGCCATAGGTATGTGTATGTCCTTTTCTTTTTTTAAAAAAAATATTTTTGGCTGTACCACGCAGCATGTGGGATTTTAGTTCCCCAACCAGGGATCGAACCCGCACCCCCTGCCTTGGAAGTGCAGAGTCTTAACCGAACTGGACCACCAGGGGAGTCCCTTAGCAGCCAATTTGCTCTCACCCTAGTTTTCTTCCCTGGTGGCTCAGAGGGTAAAGTGTCTGCCTGCATGGCAGGAGACCTGGGTTCAATCCCTGGGTCAGGAAGATCCCCTGGAGAAGGAAATGGCAACCCACTCCAGTACTCTTGCCTGGAAAATCCTATGGGTGGAGAAGCCTGGTGCAGGCTACAGTCCATGGGGTTGCAAAGAGTCAGACACGACTGAGTGACTTCACTTTTCTTTCTTTCTAGTTTTCTTGATAGAACCTCTAGAATTTTGCACAAACTCCTGACCAGTTCTGACACCAAGCTGTGGGCCTTTCAGTCACTCTGTGTTCTTTCCCTTCTTTCTCACATTCTTATTATGACCTATGCTCAATGGCCAAACCTTTCTCCATCTTCCTGCAGACAGAGTTAGTGGTCAAGAGCCCAAATTCAGATCCAGATCCTGGACCCCGTGACTCATCAGCTGTGTGGTCATCGGCAAGCCACTCGATCCAAAGTGTGGGCCACAGGCTGGTACTGGGACACACGCTGTTTGTTGACATGAGAGGGGAAGCCTGCTGCTGCTGCTGCTAAGTCTCTTCAGTCGTGTCTGACTCTGTGCGACCCCATAGACAGCAGCCTAGAGGCTGATAATAATTTAGAAATGTTCAGAGTAGTTTGGCACTGCTTGCATCCAATTGTGACGGTGTAACTTACAAAAGCATCATTCCCCAGAGCTTGGGAATTTTTTCCCCTAAGTTCCTTCACCGCGGATAGTTTGAGAAGCAGAGACTTAACCTACTCTGTGCTGCAGTTTCCTCATCAGTAAAATGGGAATAGGATGACCCATTACCTCATCAGGTCTCTGGAAGGAGTAAATAAAGTTAATTTATGGAAGGCACTGAGAATGGTGGCTGGGCACTGAAAACTATCTTGATTAAAAAAATTTTTTTTTTTAATTTTTTGAATTAAAATTTATTTCTTTTATTTTGGCTGTGCTGGGTCTTTGCTGCTTTGCACGGACTTTCTCTAGTTGCAGCAAGCCAGGGCTACTTTTCACTGCTGTGCTCGGGCTTCCCACTGTGGTGGCTTGTCTTGTTGCGGAGCGCAGACTCCACGCATGCAGGCCTCAGCAGTTTCAGCTCAGCCCATAGAGGCTTCAGTGATTGCGGCTCACAGGCTTGGTTGCTCTGCAGCAGGTGGAATCTTCCCGAGCCAGGGACCGAATCCACATCTCCTGCATTGGCAGGCAGATTCTTTACCACTGAGCCACCTGCGGAGGCCCCATCAAGACCTGGGTGTGTTTCTTTTTTCCCTGTCTCCCTGAATCTGGGATGGTCCCAGGACTGGCTTTGAAAAGCAGAATGCAGTCAACATGATGCTGTGGGACATCTGAGATCTGAGGCCTCCACATTCGCCCTCCCTGGAGTGCTCCTTCTTGGAAGCCAGCTGCCATGTGAAAAGCCACCATAGTGTGAGGAAGCCCAAGAGAGGGGGAGGACGAGAGAGACAGGCCAGCGGAGGAGCACTGAGGTGCCCGACCTACAAAGTAAGACTTCTCCAACCTTCCAGCCCAGCTGCCGGCTAAACACAACTGAGTAAACACCCCCACCCACACCCGCACACTTCTCTCGACACAGGTAATGTTTCTGATCTCACACACAGCTGTCAACTGAATTGTGTCTCCCCAAAACTTGTACGTTGAAGTCCCACTGTTATCATTGTTGTTCAGTTTCCAAGTCGTGTCTGACTCTTTGTGAGCCCATGGACTGCAGCACGCCAGGCCTCTCTGTCCTTCACCGTCTCCCGGAATTTGCCCGAGTTCATGTCCATCGAATCCGTGATGCCATCCAACCATTTCATCTTCTGTCTCCCTTTTCTCCTTCTGCCTTCTGTCTTTCCCAGCATCAGAGTCTTTTCCTATCAGTATCTCAGAATGTGACTGTGTTTAGAGATGTCTTATCAGAGGTAATTCACTTTTTGTCGATCTGTTTATTTGTTCGCTTGTTTATTTTTGGCCGAGTCACACAACTTGCCGCATCTTCTTGACCAGGGGTTGAACCCGGGTCCTGGGCAGTGAAAGCACAGAGTCCTAACCACTGGACTGCCAGGGACATCCTAAGAGGTAACTAAGTTACAATGAGGTCATCGAGGTGTGTCCTAACCCACTGGTGTCCTCATGAGGGACGCACACAAAGACACCAGACTCAGGGGCATTCACACAGAGATGAGACCACGTGAGGACACGATGAGAAGAAAGCCGTCTACAAGCCAAGGAGGGAGGCCTCAGAAGAAACCA
The DNA here is from genome assembly GCF_049115385.1 of Moschus berezovskii. Lineage (NCBI taxonomy): Eukaryota > Metazoa > Chordata > Mammalia > Artiodactyla > Moschidae > Moschus > Moschus berezovskii. Next base: position 7,019,831 of record NC_142470.1, read on the forward strand.
AGCCTGCTGGCACCTTGATCTTGGACTTCCAGCCTCCAGAACTGGGAGAAAGTAAATTTCTGCTGTTTGCGGGGCTGGGGATGCGCCTTTTTCCACTGGGGAGGAGCTGTTTATGCCCAAGCTCAGCATCCCACAGGGACTGCCTTCTCCTGAGGGCATCTCTGCTTCCTCCCATGGGCTCCAGGCCTCTGGGCACTAGGCTCCTGGAACTCTTGCTTCCTTTCTCGTGCATTCATTAGAGATGCGAAATAGTTGCATTTTTTCAACCCTGCACATCCATCATTTCTGGATTTTCCCTTTCTTTCCTTTTCCTTTCTTTCCTGCTGCAAGCAGACTAATTCCTTTTGGAGGGCATCTCTTTTCTACCGTGTGTGTGCAAGGCAGTGTATGAGTTTGCTAGAACTACTGCCGCAAAGTACAGCAGAAGTTTACTTTCTCACAATTCTGGAGGCTGGCTCTCACAGTCAAGGTGTCAGTGGGCTGGTTCCTTCTGAAGGCCAGAAAGGAAGGGTCTGTGCCAGGCCTCTCTCCTTGGCGTGGAGAGGGCCCTATTCTCTCTGTCTTCATGTCGTCTTTCCTCTGTACGTGTTTGTGTGCAAGTTCCTTCGTTTTAGAAGGACATCAGTCATGTTAGATTAGGACCCACCCTGATGACTTCACTTTCTCTTACACCTCTTTAAGGACCCTGGAGAAGGGCATGGCTACCCACTCCAGTATTCTTGCCTGGAGAATCCCATGGGCAGAGGAGCCTGGTGGGCTACAGTCCGTGGGGCCTCAAGAGTCAGACACGACTGGGTGACTAACACACGTGCAAATACAGTCATATTTTGAGGTCCTGGGCATTAGGGCTTCAACATGTGAATTGGGGGTCTTGATTCAACCCATGACATTTAGTGAAAAGCAACCAGGATATTTTAGACATTTTTTTTTCCCAAGGTCTTCAACTAAAACCACAAGTGCTGTATAGTATCAGCTTTGTAAAGCTATTGCAGGCAAGAAGCCTCCTAAATGTTTCCCACTGAATAACAAGTGCTAAGTCACTTCAGCGGTGTCCGACTCTTTGTGACCCTATGGACCATAGTCCGCCAGGCTCCTCTGTCCATGGGATTCTCCACGCAAGGATACTAGAGTGGTTTACCGTGCTCTCCTCCAGGGGATTTTCCCAACACAGGGGTCAAATCCATGTCTTTTAGGTCTCCTGCTTTGGCAGGTGAGTTCTTTACCACTAGCGCCACGTGGGAAGCCCCAGTGTATAACACGGGTAGCCATGTTTCCTGACTCCTTGTCACCTGTTACCTACTTCCAGGGTGAGGGCTACAACTTTTTGTTGTCACCAGTACTTCAATTTCTGTATTGGTCAGATGTTGCTAGGTTATGCTACATAACAAATACCTCTTAAACGTCAGCAGATTACCATGGGAAAAGTTTATTTTCATTCAGGTTTAATGTTGGCCACAGTTTGCTGGCCCCTCTGCTTCACATGCCATCTTTTAAAAACATATTTATTTATTTTATTTGGCTGCCCTGGAGCCATTTATTTAGTTGTGGCACGGAGGAGCTTTAGTTGCGGTATGTGGGATCTATTTCCCTGACCAGGGATCAAACCCAGGCCCCCTGCATTGGGAACGCAGAGTCTTAGCCACTGGGCTACCAGGGGAGTCCCACAGAAGCCACAGGTGTGGGTTGTGTGTTATATGTTGTATGTGTGGTGTGTGCTGCATGTTTGCATATGATGTGTGCTGTGTGCTTCAGAGCAATTTGCATGACCAAGTCTGCTGTCAGTGAGTGTGCAAGTGTGTGAAAGTTGCCCTGCCCGTAGGAAGGCACTGCAGGTCACCGACCTGAGCGGGGAGGTGTCACCTTTTCAGGGCCCTGGATCACTGGGAACAATGACACCTCCTGCCACAGACAAGATTTGCCGGGCGTGGGGCCTGTGCCAGCACCTCACACCCTTCGCTCGCTGATTCAGCGTCACTTGTTATGCAGTCACTGAGTCCTGTCCGACTCTTTGTGGCCCCATGGACGGCAGCAGCCAGGCTTCCCCGTTCTTCACCATCTCCCGGAGCTTGCTGTAACTCATGTCCATCGAGTCGGTGATGCCATCCCGCCATCTCAGCCTCTGTTGTCCCTTTCTCCTCCTGCCCTCAATCTTTCCCAGCATCAGGGTCTTTTCCAACAAGTCAGCTCTTCACATCAGGTGGCCAAAGTATTGGAGCTTCAGCCTCAGCGTCATAGCCCTATTTTATAGATAACAAAACTGAGGACTTGAGAGGGGAAGAGACCCAATCACTATCTAGCATGATAAACACGATTTGTGAACATACCTTGAAGAATCCCCAAGGGCCTACACGTATATGGGGTCTTACTCCCATCACATCCCTTCTTGGCAGCCACGGTGAGAAATTGCTTGGTGAGAGGGGGCTGGCTCAGGATGAGGCATGAACACGAGTGTTAGCCGTGGCAGTGTTCTGTTGGCATGGGGTGCTGTGAGCCCGCTGTGCCCCCTGCAAGGGTGTCAGAAGAGACCTTTGCTTGGGGAGCCTACACCTCACCTTTCAGCTCCTCTCCACCTGGCTCAACCTGCTCGGCGAATCTAGGAATTCCACCAGAGCCATGCAGGGTTGGGGGGATAGGGGCAAATGGTTTATGTCAATAAACACAATGCAGGAGAGAGGGGGCCCCTGCTTGTGAAGAGGGAAGTGAAGAATCTCACTTCCTGCCAGGAGCCTGTGTGGTACGTGGGTCTGTGTTGGTGGCCCGCTTGGGCACAGGCTCCGGCTCTCAGTGCCTCTGGGGGGTTGAGTGCTTTCTGATACAGCCGCTCTGTTTGTTTGCTTGTTTGCTCACTTGCTTATTTGGTGTGAGCAAAGGAGGGGCTTAAACAATCTTAGGACTTCATTGTTATTATCCTTCTTTTTCCAGATGGGGTAACTGAGGCCCAGAGAGGTGAAAGCAACTTCCCACAGCCTTGCTAACCCAAACCCCACTGAACGTGAGGCCCACGAGGATCTGCGTTCCAGGAGGTTGTTGAGGGGGGCACTGGGAGGGCAGTGGTTAGGGAATGGGGTGTCTTCTGCTTCCCGGGGTTGTCCTCGGGCCTTCCCCAGCCGCCCAGTCAAGAGGCTTGTCCATCAGCCACAGGGAAGATGTAGGTGCAGCAGTGATTCTGGGGAAGAGGGACTGAGCCCAGGCTCCTGAGATAATGGAGAGCGTGCCCGGGGCGGGGCAGAGGGCACCCAAGATGCTAGAGGGCCTGACATACATGAGACACACGTGTGCACACACCAAACACCGTGCTCATCCATGCAGCACACGTCACACGTGCCGCATTCGCACCCCTTCATACGCACACTGTAGACAACACACAACCCACACACGCCATACTGAACACACCAACCACACACAACACAGCATACCTAACACACACACACCACACACAACACAGCATACCTAACACACACACACCACACACAACACACCATACCTAACACACTCATACCACACACACAACACAGCATACCTAACACACACACACCACACACAACACACCATACCTAACATACACACACCACACACAACACACCATACCTAACACACTCATACCACACACACAACACAGCATACCTAACACACACACACCACACACAACACACCATACCTAACACACTCATACCACACACACACACCATACCTAACACACACACACCACACCTAACACACACACACCACACACAACACAGCATACCTAACACACACACACCACACACAACACAGCATACCTAACACACACACCACACACAACACACCATACCTAACACATACACACCACACAAAACACAGCATACCTAACACACACACACCACACACAACACACCATACCTAACACACACACCACACACAACACACCACACCTAACACACACACACCACACACAACACACCATACCTAACACACACACACCACACACAACACACCACACCTAACACACACACACCACACACAACACACCATACCTAACACACACACACACCACACACAACACAGCATACCTAACACACACACACCACACACAACACACCATACCTAACACACACACAGCATACCTAACACACACACACCATACACAACACAGCATACCTAACACACACACACCACACAAAACACAGCATACCTAACACACACACACAACACACACACACCATACCTAACACACACACACCACACACAACACACACACACCACACAAAACACAGCATACTTAACACACACATACCACACACACAACACAGCATACCTAACACACACACACCACACACAACACACACACCATACCTAACACACACACACCACACACACACACCATACCTAAAACATACACACCACACACACCCCATACATAACACCTAACACCCTTTGCATGGACCCCCTCACCCAGTCCCCACAATCACCCTGTGAAGTAGGTGCTGTCAATACCCCCATTTTAATGATACTGAGGCTCAAGGATTTGGAGCTTGGAACAGATGGAAGTGTCATTCATGGAACACAGGTCAGCCTCTCTCCAGAAGCCACACTGAACATTCCCTCTGATGCACAAACAACAAGATCAAGAACCAAGACACCACCTCCCTGAAGACAGAGCCCCTCCCGGCTGACTTAGGCGCCACCTGGGGCCACGAGGTCCCCCTCTGGGACATGGAGGCATTTTGGAGAGGAGAGGGAGGCCGGGACGGGAGGCCAGCAGGAGGAGGAGAGAGCCCCCTCCACCTGAGGGACACGGACCACTCTACCTCCTCACCGGAGGACGCAGGGAGGAACCTGACCCAGACCACCCAGACTGTGTCCTGTCACCATGGCTTCCACATCCCAGGGCCCCCAGGCAGCGGGGTGAGGGGCTTCCTTCCCCTGCCTCCATGAAGACTGGGGCCCTGGACCCTGTTTTCCCCGAGGCCATTTTCCCCACCCAGCTCTGGTCCTAGCCCGGCCCCACCAGCCAGTCCCTGTGGAAGGGGAGGGGGATACTGCCTCCCCAGCCTACCTGCTCCTCCCTGTGCACCCTCAGGACAGCACCCCTCCAATGCCAGCAATACTGCCTGCTAGGGAAGGCCAGCCTGTTCTCTGAAGCCCTGAGAGGGCAAGACTGGAAGCAACCTCTGTGCCCATCCTTCGGGGAGTGGACCTCCGCCTGCAGGAGCATCCGCACAAGAGAACACTCTGCAGCCACGAGACACAGCGGGGTCACCATACATGTAAACCTGGAAGTGACAGTCGCCCTGGCGTGTCCGATCATTTGTGACCCCGTGGACTGTAGCCCGCCAGGCTCCTCTGTCCATGGGATTCTCCAGGCAAGAATACTAGAGTCAGCTGCCATTTCTCTTCGCCAGGGCATCTTCCCAACCCAGGGGTCGAACTCGAGTCTCCTGCTTGGAAGGTGGATTCTTTACCATCTGAACCACCAAGGAAGCCCATAGACCTGGAAAGGAGATCGTCATGTGTAAAGGAAAATAAAGCACTAAATAGGATGCATAGCACTGCTTGGCTTTTATCAAAAGTATTGATATGTGCTTCCATTGACAGAAAAACCTGGATGTCTTTGTGGTCAATTCTGGACGCTGGGTATCTGGGGAGCTGAACTGTGATGGGTGAGGGAGGGAGACGACTTTACTATTTTCTTTACAACTTCTGCATTGTGACAATGAACGGCTCCTTTTGCTAACTAAAAAAATAAGCAAATAGTCGTAGGCGTGGAGTGGGGCATCCTGAGTGTCTTCCAAAGATACAAGAACTTCCTTCCCAGCCTCGGTTCAGACAAAAGTGGAGGCTCCATCTACAGGGCTGGGGTTCTTTTCTCCTCTCCGGATGCCTCAGTGGTGGTCGGGCAGGGGGAGGGGGGAGGGTGGACTACTGGGTGGTTTTCAGCATCACTATCCTTAAGTTGGGACCAAGAGGCGTTCTGAGAAAAACAGCAGAGTCTTGGTCTGGAGAAGCCTGAAATCTTTGGAGTAAGGCAGGTGGGTACATCCTCATAGAGATAAAAGCCACCATCCCACGGGCGAGGGGCGGTGGTGGGATAGGGTGGGGCGGGGTGGGGGCACCTCCCCATGCTCGGTGCTCTGCCCAGATCTTCATACACAACAGCTCACTGACCACAGCACTGTGGGTGTTCTCATCTCACTGATGAGGAAACTGTCTCAGGGACGGGCCCCCGGGGGAAGGCCCAGTGGGTCTGTGCTCCAGCCTCTTCAAGGACAGAGTCATCAAGCCATCGGGTCACCCCCAAGAGGCAATAGAGACACCAGGTAAGAAGAGGGTGCCGTGGGCACACAAGGGGCCTGCTGATTGAGCTACCCCGCAGTGCGGTGCAGGCATTTCTCTGGTCCTCTTGGGAGGTACCATGGGCTCCAGCTGAAGGTCGGAGAGAAGACCTTGGCCATGGTCCCTGTACTGGGAAGCCGCATGGCCTGCATGGGAGCACTGGTCCTCCTGATGGCTAAGATCTCCTTGCCCAGCCCCCTTCCTGGCGTCCAGCACTGTGCCAGCGTCCAGCGTCCAGCATCCCCGTCTCTGGGGCTGCACGGCGCTTGGCATCCAGCATGCACTTGATACTCCGTTAGCCTCCATCCTTGTCCTGGTCTTGCCCAGGCGTGGCCTTGGCTGTTCTGTTCTCGGTTTGCAGTCCTCGGTTCTCTATCTGGGCAGGGAGGGTGTTCTCTCGGGGTGTCCTAGCTCCCCTTGCAGCCCCAGCATTCTAGACTTCCCCTGCAGGCACCAGGAGGAGCTGGTGGAGTTCGCCGGGCTGGGACAAATTTAGGGGCCCAGGCTCCTTTCTGGAGTGACCCACGAGAGCCCCACAGATGGCAGCCAGCCCCAAACAACAGCCCTGGCTGACCCTGGCTCCCCATCCGCACCCCTTGCCCTACTGGTCTCCGTGCCCCTCCGTCACACCTTCGCCTCTGACTGGGGCCATCCCCCACCCTAGAGGACGCCCGGAGCGCCCTGAAGCATCCCTCTCTGGCATCCCTTCCCCAGCACGCAGCCCCACCGGCGGTGAGTTGAGCAGAGAACGCGGGGGAGCCAGGGAGAGAGCAGAGCGAGCGGGTCGGCAGAGAGGGAGCGAGATGCAAATGTTTTTATCCTCCTTTCTTTTAAATGCTGAAACCAGCCTTGACAGCCTCTGAAAATAAATGGCACCGACTCGCTGGGATTTCAAATTCCGTGATTAAGGGCTGAAGCAAATACTTTTTCCCTCCCTCCCTCCCGCCTCCCCCGCCCGCCTCCGTGGGCTGATAGAGCGGCTCGCGGGGCCGGGGACAGCTTTTTGCGAGCCTGCCAGGAGCTCTGATACGCAGCCTGCCAGCCGCCGGCAGCGCTCGGCTCCGGGCTGTTTATCAGGAGCGCTCACGCCGGCAGTCGGGAAAGCGGCTTTAAATCCCCTCCCGAGCCGGCGGGCCCCCTCCTCGAGCCTGCACGCCGCTCACACAGGCACACACACACACACACACACCAGCACCCATGAACACATGCATGCGCAAAGCACAATACACACCCGTGCACGTGGGCACACATGCACAGCACACACACACACAAGACCTGTGCACACACATGCACAAAGGCGTATACACATGCATGTGTGCACACATACACAATCCACCCACACACATGCACAAAGGCACCCACACGTGCACACAGCACAGTGAATGCATGCACACAGCTAGCCTGGTGGGCCTCTACTTGTTCTCTAACCAAGTCAGAGGAAAGCTGCAAAGCTGGGGTGTTGAGAGGAAGAGGGGAAGGAGGAGTCCAGCGTGGGGGGGCTGGGAGGGAGGGGGAGGGGTGGGGTGGGGGGTGGGGCGTGAGACAGGGGACCAGGAGAAGAGAGCTGTCCTCTGGGCTCACAGGTTGCAGTCGCTGCCCTCAGGCGGCTTTGTGGTGGGGGGGGGCAGCCTTGACACAGTGACAAGCCGAGTGTCCCCTCTCCCTAACTGCTTATCTACCCCACCCCCCGCCCCGTGCTGTGACTCTCAGCTGCCTGTCTCCCTGCTTGCCGCTCAGGTTCCTCCATGCTGATGCCAGACCCCCGCGAGGTCCTGCTCCCACAGGGGGTCAGGGAGGGTGGTGGGCAGTTCTGAGCTGTACCATGTCAGGTTTGGATTCTGAAAAGGGGGGAGCTTGCACAAGACAGGCCTTGTGGAGCCCGGGGCAGATTGGCCCTTCTAACCCCTCCCCTTCTGCAGGTCTGAAAGCTAGGGCTCAGAGCCAGGGAGTCACCAAGCTGGAAAGAGGGAAGGTCTGGGTCGACAATCTGGCAGGTCTGGGGAGGGGCAGGAAGCAGGGGAAGAGAGAAAAACAGAGACCCTTCCCTGATTCTTCTCAGAGAGAGGGGGAGAGCCTCTCCCACCCGTGACTTCTGGGTTCACCCTGCAGCCAGGACACTGTGGATGGACCGGCGAAGGCAGGAGCCCCCAGGTGCCAGTGACATCGGGGGGGGGGTCTCCACTCCCCAGGGGGTCATTCATGGGGTCCTAACTGCTGGCTGGGAAGCAAGATCTTCCAGAAAGCCCTCATACCCTCTGCCACCAGGCTATGCTCTGAGCTTCCAGTGAAGGGGAAGGTGGGCACAGCCCTGCAGGGGCACCAACAGAGACCCCAGCACTGCGATGTGGAGGTAGAGTACCCCCACCCCACACCCCTCCTTCCACACCCTAAAGCTGATGTCTCCCAGGAGAAGATCCAACCAGGAAATTGAGGGTGGGACAGGGAAACGTTGTTCCTGCACTTGGCATACACAACTCATGGAATCCTCACTGCACACATACCCATTTTACAGATGGACACAAGCTGAGGCTCTGGAAGGGGAAGTGACTTGCCCGAGGTCTCCTCACTAAAAAGAGACAAACGTCAGGATTCAGGCAGAGATGAATCAGAATCCTTTTTTTTGGTGGGAGGTGGGGGCAGCAACGCACTGCACATGGGGATCCTGACCAAGGATTGAATCTGCACCCCCAGGAGTGGGAGCACAGAGTCTTAACCACTGGACCACCAGGGAATTCCTCCCATTTGTCACTATGTGCGAATCCTCAGGCTGAACAAACAGCCTAATTCTGCCTTCACCTCATTGACCAGAACTGGGTCATGTGTGCCAATGTCCGATATTCTGACCTCCGTTTTGCACAGCAGAGCTCCAGAGCTACACATCAGTTTGGTGGTGTTTAGTTGCTAAGTCGTGTCTGACTCTTGAGACCCCATGGACTGTAGCCCGCCATGATCTTATTTCCTGGTCAATTCAGCCTCAAAGCAAAGGAGTGCCAAGTACGAATGGGATGGAGCTGTCCCTCCTTCGGCATTAGAAGCCACACAGGCTTCTCCAGCCCTAGGGGGGAAACTTCAGGCGAGCTCCCTCCAGAGACAGGGACTCTGAAACAGAGAGGGGAGATGACATCCCCAGAGTCACACAGCAGGGTGGTTTCAGAGCTGCCCTGGAGTTTCTCCCTCCGAGCTATAGAACCTGAGACTCTGGGTGCTGGGATGCCAGATTTCACAAATAAAATTGCAAGGCACTCAGTTAAATCTGATTTTGAATAAACAATAAAGTTTTAAGTATGTCCCATGCAGATGTTTATAGTTAAAAATTATTTGCTATTTATCCGAAATTCACATTTAACTGTATTTTATCTGGCAACTCTCTCTGAGGGCCTTCCTCTGAAAACAAACTTTGAATTTGGGTGCTCTTCGAGCCAGAAACTGCAAAACAGACAGAAGCAGCACTGGTGTCCTGGCCACAGGGACCGGTCTGATTGATGGTGTCTGGGGTTGCAGGCTGCACTGGGCTCTCCCGACTGCCTTCAAGGAACTGGATGCTGGTGACCAGTCAGTCACGGGAGCTGACGTTCCACACAGAGACCTAGGGTGAGATGACATGAAATGAAAGCTGAGACTTCGCAGAAAACTATCTGTGCAGCCTCTCAAACACCCATTCCAGTCCCCTTCCTTCTGGCCTTCCTCTGTACAAAATCCAGAAAATGAAAATGCTCCATTTCTCAGCTTCCCTTGCAGCTAGGCATGGACATGTGACCCAGTTCTGGCCAATGAGGTGAAGGCAAAAGATGCTGGGGAAGATTTCCTTTCCTGAGTTGCACAGCAAAGATTTCAAGGAATTCACCCTGCCCCCTTCTTCCTGCTTGGAATGTGGACGTGATGACCAGAGGTGCAGCAGCCATCTTATGACCAAGAGGCACTCATGAGTGCCCTGTTAGGTACCAGTGCCCGGTGCTCTGCTGTGGACTCGGTGCTCCAGGTCTTGCTGTGTCAGAGACAGTGTGAGGTTTCCAAACGTTCTTTTTGGGGAAGAGTATCCCTTCATTTTAAGATTATGTCCCTCATACCTTTTGGGTTTTTTTTTTTAATTGGAGGATAATTAAAATACTCTGTTGATTTCTGCCATACATCAACACGTATCAGCCATAGATATACATATGTCCCTTCCCTCTTGAGCCTCCCTCCCACCTCTCACCCCACCCCACCCCTCTAGCTGTCACAGGGACCTTTTGGGTTTTAAAATGCAATTTATTTCAAGAACTGAAGTGAGAGTTGATGATGCATTTTTTAATGCGTGTGCTTCTTTGTTTTGTTTGTTCCCATTAACACTCTTCCCTAGAAGAATTTAAAGCTGTCATTACCCCATCAGTCCCTCAAGATTTCTTTGGAAATTGTATTGGCCTCTGAAACCCAAAGGCTTTGAGAATGTGCTTGAGCATCTCTCAGCTCACTCATACACCCAGGACCAACTGGGAGAGAGAATGCAGGAGGAGTGGGCGGCTTCCCCTGAGAGGGGCCCGCAGCACAGTGGGGGCGGGGCAGACGCCCAGGAGCCACCGTTCTAGATGCCTGCACTTTGGACCCCAAGGCCTGGCACTGGGGGAATGTTTCCAGTCTGCTCTGTGCCTCCCGCAGTCCTCTCACCACCCCCCAACCCAGAGGCATCCCCTGAGGAGTGGGAACACTCTGTTACAGCTCCCCAGGAAGCGGGACACCCGGCACACCGTGTTCCAGAGGCCAGGGAGGGCATGTTCAGGGATCAGGGCAGTGGACCGTGTGTGCACACCTGCTCCGAGGCCCAGTGGCTTGGCAGGTCCCTGTCGGGGACAGCCACACTCAGCCGGACGTCCAGCTCAGCAAACCTTGAGATGGCCAAAGATAACAGGAACTCATGAGAGAGTCCAGCCTGCCCACCTCCCCAGAGACCCTGCAAATGGTCTGGGAGACCCTGGCAGCCCAGTTCTCTCTCTCTCTCTCTGTCTCAAGGACCCAGGAAAGAGCCATAGCAGAAGCAGTGGGCCGGGAAACTGCTCAGCCATGGAGATAAAAGGCTGTGCTACCCTCAGAGCATTTGAAACCTCGCATCTCCCGCACCTCGGCCCTAAAGAGAACCAGGAAGAACTGCAGCTGGCAGGGAAGGCAGATGCTTCAAGACGATGGCAGGGCAGAGCACTTCGCCGGATAGATCTCCACTCCCCGCCCCCTGGGGACAATCCTGCCCCACAGAGGCCCCCAAAGAGCGTTTCCAAGCAACAGGGAGCAAGCAGAAGCCCTGGGCTGCGTTTGGGGCTCACTCTAATGGTGCAGATGGGAGGGCATGTGAGAATCAGACCACGCACGGGAAATGGCACAGGTGCAATGGTGCCTGTGCCCACGGTCCCAGGAGGTCTGGGCTGTGACAGCCACAGAGATCTGGCACACCCTATTCCAACCTCCAGAAGTGAAAACACACAACTGGGGGACAGCAGAGGGGTGCGTGGTCCTCTTCCTAGGGATGTGGCCAGCCTTCATCAACTACAAGGACACCCAGCCTCATACTCCTCGCACCCCGAGCTCCAGGCCCAGCCTGTGTTTAACAAGGCAGTGAAGAGTGTCCGATAAGCGTCTGACTGGGCATAGGTGGCTCAGTGGTAAAGAACGTACCTGCCAATGCAGGAAACGTACAGACGCGAGTTCAATCCCTAGATCGGCAAGATCCCCTGGAGGAGGGCTTGGCAACCCACTCCTGTATTCTTGCCTGGAGAATCCCCATGGACAGAGGAGCCTGGCAAGCTACAGTCCATGGGGTCGCAAAGAGTCGGACATGACTGACAGAGTACGCATGCATGCACGGCATCAGACATTGTTGAGTTCAAATCCTGACTGAGCTGAAAACTGCCTGACTGGGTGACCTTGAGCACATAGCTTACCCTCTCTGAGCCTCAGTTTCCTTTCTGTGAAGGGGAAGATGATGTCCACTTCCAGCAACTACCGTGAGAGTTCATGTCTGTGTTGATAACAGGCTGTAGACCACTAGTTAGAAAAATGGTCTGATTCCTTCCAGAAATTCCCAATGTTGTTGAGCTCACAGGGCTCCTGGGAGATGCCTCCAGAGCTCTTACCATTCAGAGAAGCATGGGCTCCACTTGCGTGAAGGAGGATTTATCTTATTTTTAATGAAGTTGAGGCCACTTTGCAATCAGAGCCCTCGTGGTTGGAGCGCAGAAGATCCTAGGAAGGGGTATTAATCAAGGCGCCTTAAGGACATGCAAATCAAGAGAAAGCTCAAGTGATTAAGGGGGTGATGGGGCCTGGGGTCCAGCCTTTATCCCCATCTGAGATGAGAGAACCAGAGGCCCAGCTGGGGGCAGCGGCCAAGGGGCCTCAGGGGACCAGGGAGAGAAGACTGTCAGCCAGTGGAGGGAGAGGGAGAGACAGCCACGCAGAGGCAGCTGAACAACCCGGATGGTGGAGATGATGTGGTGACCCTGCCGGCTACCTGCCTCCCCTGCAGCTGCAGAGCAAGGGGCTGCCAGGCAGGGCCCTTTGCCCAGACTGGATGGGCTGCTCGTCAATGACCAGAGAACAGCCCTGTGGGAGTGACGGGCCCAGGGCAGGGCACATGGCTTTTGGGAATCTGGCAGCCTCTCCCATGTGATGGATGTGCCCACCCAGTGTAGACCTGAGAGCTCTGCATCTCCATGGGATTCTCCATGGAGAATGGATTCATCTCCATGGCAAGAATACTGAAGTGGGTTGCCACGCCCTCCTCCAGGGGATTTTTCGACCTAGGGATAGAACCCGTGCCTCCTTCATTGGCGGGCAGGTTCTTTAGCACTAGCGCCACCTAGGAAGCCGTCCGCCTCTGTGGACGTGACCTAAGGTCACAGGTGGGTGTGTGCACAAGGAGGCCGTCTTGGGGATGGACACGTTCGTGAAAAGCTGGAATCAAATAATGGCCAACAAGGGGGTTGTCTGAGCTGGTTACATGTTTTCAGACTTCCTCGTCTCCCTGTAGAACAAGGACTGAGGGTGAGAAGATGCTACAACACACCGTTCAGTGATGGGGAAACGTAGGCTGCGAAACACCAGGTGGTGAAGAGCGCCTGTGGGGAAAAAAGAGAGATCTAGAATAATCTGGAAGGAAGGGCAGTCACAGAAACGTCCACAGTAGTTACTGTGCGGAGGCTGGGTCTCAGATTATTGGTACTTTCTTCTTTTGTGTTAATTTTTTTATGGTGATGAGCATGTGTTACCTGTAAAATGAATAAAGCTATTTTCTCTTCTCTTTGTAAGAAAACTGCTCTGATGCTTGACTTCACTTCTTCTCCCCAATCCCTTTACAATGAAATGAAAGATTCCACTGGACCTGGAGAGTGATACCCACCCAGTCCTTTTGGGCATCAGATCAGTGAGCCCCCTTCCTAGCGCAAAGCAGCTAACCACCAAGCAAGGAACAGGCAGGCCAGAACTGGAGTTATTGTCAGACCCTCATCTTCTGTGGATGATGCAGGGAAAAACATGGAATATACAAATATAAAATCATTAGGTTGCACACCTGAAACTAACATGCCATGTGTCAATTATATTAAAAAAAAAAAAAGGAAGACACGGCAATCATTCCATACAGGGGATAGATAACATCTTGTGTGATTCCAAATCCTTTCTCCTAAACCACTGGACCAGAGGGGTGCAGGGACTGAGTTGTCTCTTTAGAAGAGCAATACGGCGTATACAGTGTAACTTAGCTGACACGCCAACAGGGCCTGGGCAGCCCCCACAGTCAAGTACATGAATATCTCTGCAATGAAATGTACAAATGTTCACATCAAGGGGAATAAATAAAGCTATAAATAGTTTCCTGTTGGTTGAGGTCAGATTTTTGCCTCCAAATGAATTTGCCATCATCCTACAAAAGAACTTTGGGTTTTCAGACCTTTGGTTAATTTCAGAATTCCAGATAAGGGGTGGGGGCCAGGTCAGATTCGGCCTGGGGCGCTCTGGTTTGGCTGTCTCCCTGCAGCGACCCCTCCCCAGCAGCAGGGCCAGCTGCCTGCACAGTCCCTCGGGAACCCTACTTGGTTTAATGCTCAGGGGTCGCTATCTCCCAACTCTTGGTTCCTTTTGGACAAGGGGCCCCTATTCTCCTTTTACACAAAACCCCACAAATCACATGCCAGCCCTTTCTGAGTCAAGGCAGTCGCTCAGTAAGTACTAGCTGAATGAATGAATGAGATGCTGTCCCTGTCCTGCCTGCTTTGCCCCGCCCTGATTTTCCATCAGTACGGAGAACAGAGAACTCATGCTCATCAAGTCCTGAGTGGCCCACTCACCAGAGAGAGAGGGCGCCCAGACCCTCATTTAGAATCTTGGGGGGAGGCACTTGAGTTTCTAACTTGTGAGCGGTTCAGACCCACGTGACACTGCGAACCAGTGTGGTCTTCTGGAGGGCACCCTTGCTCTCTCTCCCTCCTTGGCTGGCTGTGTGATCTTGGGCAGGTTGCCAGACCTCTCTGAACTTCCTAAAATGGGCAAAGGGTTAACTCCTACTCTTGAGCCCTACCAGCCAACTGTCTGGGAACAAGCCCCTTCCTGCCAGTTATGGGGAGTTCCTGGGGAGGGGACAGGAAGTCTAGTCTGCGAGTCTGCCCCATTCGCCGTGGACCCCAGCACCCAGCCTGCTTGGGGGTGGACAGGTGAATGGCTCAGGAAACATGTCCTGTGTGTGTGCATGGGAAAGCAGGCTGGTTCCCCTCTCGCAGGGCTGCGTGAGCATGGGGGAGTGTGTGCAGAAGGCATACAGAAGGTGTCGCATAAGTGGAGCTGTTTTTCTTGGTCTCACAGCCTCCTCCTGGGGCTGTGGCAGCAGGTGAGCCCTGCTAGGGGTGGAGGCCTGAAGGCTGGAGGAGAGGAAAGCAGGAGGCAAGGAAGGCAGGGGCCGGGAGGATCGAGTCCAGGCACGTCCTGATACCAATTAAGGCCGGCCTGGCGCAGGGGGGCCGCAGTCGGCATTTATCAGCCTGCCAGGGAGGGGCTGGCAAGCTGTCCTCCGGCTGACGGATTAGACAGCGGACAATTAGGTTTCAGGCGGGCTGTCTCTCTCTCTCTCTCACACACACATCCCTTCCTCCATCAGTCTGTAAGGCCTGGTGACAGAGCCCAGCTGGGTCCCAGCCCAGCCCCCAGTGGTGGGGAGAAAACGGACACAGAGCACCCACCGCGAGGAGGCGAGGAACCCCTTCAAAGAGAACACCCGGGGAGCCAGGGGCCCAGCCCGCACCCACAGGGACCACGGCTCAAGACCCCATAGTCTCCACCCCACCCCCAGCCATCACTTCCCACCGGGTTGGGAGTGGGGTACCCGCCAGAGCTCGGGACACAGAACCCCACGGCCTTGATGGGTGCTTTTTAGAGCCGAGTGGGGAGGGGTGAGCCTGAGCCTCCTGAGGACCCCTTCCTTCCCCAGAAATAGCCTCCCCGCTTCCCCACCTTTGATCACTGGGTCCCAGGAAGGGGACTTTGAAGGACTCTGGAAACCGGAGGAAAAGCCTTCAAGATTCTAGACCGTGTTGTACTGCAGACTCTTGGGATGAGTCAGGAACACTGGTCGGGTAAGAGGGTGGCCTGAATTTTCCTTTGGTCAAGGCAGGAAATGGTGGGACTGTTGGGCAGCTCTGACCCACGGCTGCAGGCCCTGACCTCTGCCCTGGGTCTTGGACGCGGTGGTCTACCCCTGCCTCCACGCCCCCACACCAACCCCTGCAGGACCTTCCCTCCACAAGCTCTAAGCTGAGCTCATCACCGTTGTCGGCGGATGGGCATCATAGTCACTCCAAGGCTGGGTCCAGAAATCTGGGTTCAGCCTCATCTCCTCACACCCCTCCCCCTCCACAGCTGGAACATCAAACCCCGTTCCTTTACCTCCTGGAGAGCTTTCGAATCTGCCTTCCCCTCTCAGTCCCCAGGGAACCACCTTGCCTGGAGACCGCCCTGGTCTCTGGCTTCTGTTCTTTCCTCTAACTCCATTCTGCCCTCAGCCATCCAGGGGTCAGCTTGAATGCCCTCTGACCCTGAACCCCGCCCCCGCTTCAGTCCTCCTGGGTCCCAGCACCTTCGGGAGAGAGGCCAGCTCCCGGCTGCAGCCTCTGGCCAGGTCTCCCCACCTCTCTGCTCTGTTGGCCTCATTCACTCTTCACCCTCTGTCGTGATCTTGTTTATCTAGTTATTTACTTGGTTGATATTTGCTCCCCTGCACCTCCCACTGGAATGTGATTCTTGGGGACAGAAACCAGCTCTCTTTTGTTCGCCTTGCTAAGTGCCTGTTACCTGGCAGGGATGCTGGGCGGCTGTAGAGAAGTCTCCATGATGCTCACCCGACGGGGCCACAGTGACCAGCTGTTTCCCCAAGACCACACTTGCCTTAGCCTCCACCCTTCTGCCAGGAGTGCCCCCAGCCTCCTGCACCTCCCTCGGCCACCAGCTCCCACTCCCACCTCCCAAAGGCTGCTGACTTACCGGCTACATTCCCTGGTCCCCTCCCCTGGGCTGATCTGAGCCCGACCACCACCGATGCAGGGTGGCCAGTTCACTCGTCTGCCTCTCCCACTGCATGGTGGGCTTCCTGGAGGCTGTCTCATGCACAGTGCCCAGAACACAGTAGGTGCTCGATAAATGTTGGTGAATGAGGCCAGGATGCTGACTCTATCCCCAGCACAGCCCTGCCTTCCTCTGGCCTGATCTCCCCGCTGCCTGAGGTTCTGAGGGTCCCAGGGTGGGAGGGGACATGACCAGGCCAGGTGACACAGATAGGACGTGCCCTGGGGACCCTGGAACTAGGGATTCTACTCTGGAAAGAGGGGGTAAGGGCTTCTGGAATAACTGGGCTTTGAAGGACAGGAGGACAGGTTGGGGCAGAAAAAGAGAATAATTCACTTTTATTAATGAAAAATTGCAAGCCAGACACCAGTTCCTTAGATGACTTCCCTTGCTGATTCCTTGTTGCCCCCAGTCTTCAGATGACAGGTGGCCAGAGAGACCTGAAGCTGCTCGCCCAGGATCACACAGCTCCATGCAGCAGATTCAGATTCAAACCCGGGTGTGGCTGGTTCCAGGCACCGTGCCAGGGTCTCAGCATAGGTAACCCAAGTGAGCAAAGGCCTGGCGACCGGATGGAATCATGGAAACAGAAATGACCTAAGAAGACTGTGAGGACCGACTCCCTACCCCGGAGGTCTGCAGTGAAAGCCGGGGAGGGGGGTGGGCCAGCCACTTTTCTTCTCTGTGCCTCAGTTTCCATGACTGCAAAATGGGAACATAGCAGCAGCCGCTTCACACTGAGGGATAAATATCTCCAAAGTGCCCAGAACGGTGCCTGGTGCAGAGGAAGCATTGCATAAATGGTTTCAGCTAAATAAACAGGGGACGTGGTTGGTCTGGACGTGGAGTCCAGGCAGAGGTGCAGCAGAGCCCCTGGGACATCTCTGGACGGGAGGGTCTGAGGGCCCTGGGGCAGCAGAGGCAGGATGATGGCCTAGGGGCTGACAGGAGAGGTCGTGGTTTCACTTGTCCCAGCCAGTGGTCGAGGCGGATCCTCGGAGACCCCTGGAAGGGCTGAGTGAGACCACGACACCCGAGGGCAGCCTTCTCCCCTTGTCCTTAGAAGCTGAGCCGCAGGGAGAGAGGATAAGCATTCTTTCGCCCAAAGAGGCGCATGCGCACCCAGGCTCCTGGATCACCTCCCAAGGCAGTGAGAGGAGGTGAACCGTCCCCGGGGTTAGATGGTCAGGGAGAGGGGTGTATTCCCCCTCAGCACCATCACAATTAAAATATAAAATCATAAAGACACCCAAGGCGGGGGCGGGGACAACAGTCCTGGACTAAGGGGTCACAAGGTGGCTGTTTTTCAGTTCTGCTCCATAATTCACTCACCCATTTACTCATTCAACATACAGTGTGCACCTCTATATGCCTGATGCTGGGGTATAACCTGAGCCCACAGACACAGTGCCTGCTCTCAGGGGACACACAGTCCGGGTGACTCGCTGAATGGGCCCATTACCACTGTCACAGCACACTGAAGGAGAGTGGGGAGATGGACGGGACCCCCGAGCTCACCCGGATGTCGGGGCAGCCTTCCCTTGGGGGCGGCCATGGTTAAGCCAATCCTGCAGGATATGGGTATATCCTACAGATATTAGCCATCTGTGAGGCTTCGGAAAAACACCGCGTTTCTCTGAACCTCCACGTTTCGCAAAGGGGATATACTATCATAGCTGGGCATTATACACACTAGGGGAACCTCGGTGATTCTATCAGATCAAAGAAAAAGAATTTATCCTTTAAGAAATCCCTGCCGATTCACACAGGCTCTCCTGGCGGCTCAGTGGTAAAGGATCTGCCTGCCAGTGCCGGAGACGTGGGTTCTACCCCTGGGTTGGGAAGATCTCCGGGAGAAGGAAACGGCAACCCACTCCAGGATTTCTTGCCTGGAAAACCCCATAGACAGAGGAGCCTGGCAGGCTACAGTCCACGGGGTTGCAAAGAGACACGACTTAGCAACAGAACAACTGCTGATTTACTCTGTTAATCCCTCAAATGGGGAGAGGGCATTGCTAAGGCCGGGAGGATCGGTAACCTAGACCCAAGACCTCACCAGACCAAGGTCAGAGGCAGAGTCTGAGGCTGTGAGACCCCAGGAGGCCCGGGGCCGCCCCCTGGCCCTTTGTGTGTCCCTGGGCCCAGAGCCCTCCTCTCCCTCTGCCCCCAGAGTTTGCTCCCAAACGGGCAGGCCCATTCTTTCTGTCCTTGCCACCTCCCTGGCCCTCAAGACAGGCCCTCTTGCTCTCTGAAGAGAGGAATCGCAGCCAGGAAGAGCAAGTCCCGCGCTACCCCAAGAGTCCCCTCTTGGACTGTGTGTCATTCTTGCTTGATCGCCAATCCCCCCTCATCCACACACATACCACCAAGCCCAGATATGGAGCCTCCACAAAGCCCCTTATTAAGAAATTGGTCAATTTCCTGCTAATTAAAATAAATACTATGCCACATTAAAGGCCAATTAGTTTGCAGAGCTGCCAGGGAAACGTCGCCTGGAAAATGTACACCCCACCCCATCCCCCACCTCCTCAGAAAAGGGCAGCCACACTGGCAGCAGTGGTGAGGGGGGGGAGCTGGCAACACGGGCTTCCAGAGAGGGTGGGGAGGAAGGGATGGCCAGCTGGGGGCCAGGCAGCAGCGGACGCTGCCAGGTGCGGCTTCCCTTTCCTGGAAGGACCCTGCTCGCCTGGCCCAGCAGCCCCGGACCCCACCCCTCCCCAGGAAACGCAATCCCTGAGACCAGGTCTCCCTGGCCAAGCCCACACCCAAAGGCAAGCCCGTTCTCCATAACGAGTATCTTTAATTTCTGAAAAAGATGGGATCTGGGGACTTCCCTGGTGACCCAGTGGTTGAGACTCCGTGCTTCCAATGCAGGCGGTGCAGCTTCGATCCCTGGTCAGGGAACCAAGAGCCCACTTGACTCATGGCCAAAACAGAAAATAAGTGGTCCATTCTTTTTTTTTTTTTTTAAAGAAGACAGGATCTCTAAGGCTGTAATCACAGGCCCTCCCTGTACCCTTAAGTTATCTCACTGATCCCCACAGCAGTCCTTGGAGAGAGGTGCCACTATCCCCATTTTGCAGATGAGCAAGTTGAGGTCCAAAGCCACCAAGTCCCTCTCCTGAGGTCTCAGCTTCTAGGGGCAGAGCAGGAGGTATGCCAGGTACCCTCCAACTTATACACAGATAAACCTGCAATGGTTCCTTCTACAGCATTGAGGATTTTTCCATAACATAAAAAAGGGCAGGGGAATGGCCACATCTGCATAAAAACAAATTTCACTGGGTGCAGTTGTTCACGGTGAGGCCTCACTGCTCCCAGGTAAGAAAGCACCTGTTTGGTCCAAGCTAGGTCCTGCGCAGTTGTCATCTCAGGCATCCTCACTCGCACCTGAGGCTCAGAGAGGTTAGGTAAAGTGCCCAAGGTCACACAGCCTGCCCATGTCTTAGCCATGGAAATCTGCCTACGAGGTCCACGTTTCTCCATTTCCTCAAGGTCAAAGCCGAAGTCTGTAGGTCTTCTGCTCTCCTGGCAAGGCAACGAGCTACAGAAAACAACACAGGGTTCACTGTTGACTGTGACGTCAGACACAGTCCTTTCCCACCCTGGGCCTCAGCTCTCTCATCTGCCAAATGGACTTCATTCAACTTGAGCATCCTGCAGAGGCCCTCGGTCTGGGGCCAGTGGCTGGGTATAGAGCATCTACCCAGACAGGAGAAACAGCATCCCTCTGCCAGGACAGGGAGACCTGGCTGCCCTGCAGTGAGGGGCAGGAAGAAGCCCAGTGGCCAAACAGGGACAGGATGAAAAGGGTGGGGACAAGAGCTCTGCTGGTGCTGGCCACAGAGCCACAGCCCTGGCTGCCGCCTCACCACAGACAGCTCACAGGGCAGGGAGGGGACGTCCCCTCTGCCCGCAGCAGCTCCCGAAGGACCTGGGTGTCTGGTGCCCATTACCCCACGCACCGACTCAAGGCCCCATTTCCCACTCGGTCCCGTAGATTAGTGGCTCTTCCCAGGCCAGGAGCAGAAGGCAGTGAAGGTAAGCAGGGGAGGGGCTAGAAAGCGTGCAGAGGGTGGGAGGGAGGGTGAGGGGGCCTCTGAAGCTCCCCCTCGTGCTGAGCGTTAACTTGGAGGCCCCAGCATGTCACAGAAACTGCTCCCATGGGCTCATCAGAGGGGCGCTCAGGCGTTCTGCTTCAGCCTGATAAGGAAGAAGCAGCGCAGGAGTGGGGAGTGGTCTGCGTCCGTCCGCGGTGAGTGCTTACAGCTTGGGGACGGGCCGAAGCAGGACAATCAGAGGGGAGGTAAACACGGAGGTCACGTAGGCGATGGCCATGGGCCGCGTGAGCACAGAACTCTGGATGCAGAGAGGATGTGGAGCAGCTCACCAGGAGGGTGGTTCCCAGAGCAGCTGATGGCAGACAGGGGTCCAAAAGCAGCAGGGAGAAGAAAGGGCGCTCCTGGCAGGGCGCACCGTGCGATCAAAGGCCCAGAGGCCTGACCCGAAAGAACACGGCGCGCCGGGAGGACCGAGCAGCCCTGTGGAGTGAGTGGAGTCGAGAGGTTGGCGCTA
This sequence comes from Moschus berezovskii, assembly GCF_049115385.1. NCBI lineage: Eukaryota > Metazoa > Chordata > Mammalia > Artiodactyla > Moschidae > Moschus > Moschus berezovskii. Next base: position 7,041,293 of record NC_142470.1, read on the forward strand.
ACGAGACGGGCGAGGAAGACTGGGGTTCACGCGGTCAGGGCCTTCGGCATCATCATCGAGCTCTGCCATGTTTTAGACTCAGTAATAATAACAGTGCTTCCCTGGGGGCCCAGTGGTCAAGAACCCACCTGCCAATGCTAGAGAGGTGGGTTCCATCCCTGGGTCGGGAAGGCAATGGTATCCCGCTCCCGGATTCTTGCCTGAGAAATCCCATGGAGCAGACTCTGCAAACTACAGTCCACGGGGTCACAGAGGAGACAGACACGATTTATCGACTCCACAACAACAGCGATAACAATGCCATCTGCTATTGAACGGTTCTAATGCATCCGGCACCACGCTAAGCCCAAGGCAAGCACTGAGGCACCCCCACTCCTCTGTTGTTCAGTCACTCAGTCCTGTCCGACGCTCTTCGACCCCATGGACTACAGCAAGCCAGGTTTCTCTGTCCTCCACTATCTCCCAGAGGACGCCCAAACTCATATGCATTGAGTCCGTGATATCATCCAACCATCTCATCCTCTGTCGCCCCTTCTTCTCTTGCTCTCAATCCTTCCCAGCATCAGGGTTTTTTCCAATGAGTTGGCTCTTTGTATCAGGTGGCCAGAGTATTGGAGCTTCAGCTTCAGCATCAGTCCCTCCAGTGAATATTCAGGGTTGATTTCTTTTAGGATGGACAGATTTGAACTCCTTGCTGTCCAAAGGACTCTCAAGAGTCTTCTCCAGCACCACAGTTCGAAAGTGTCAGTTCTTCAACTGATGCTTCAATCCTCTTACGTGAGTACTATGATCATCCTCATTGTCGGATGTGATAACTGAGATCCAGAGAGGTTATGTAAGTTGCTGGTTGTCACACAGTTGATAGTGGCTGGACTGAGACTTGGATCCAAGCCCCCAGATCTCACCCAGCAGCACACTCTACCTCTAAGGAGTTCAGACTTCACCTTAGGGCAACAAGGAACCACGAGGGATTTTAAAGGCAGGTGGATCATACAGCCTCAATGCCCCAACCCCCACAGTCAGGCCTGTGGAGATCTGGTGGGTCTGTTTTTAAGGACCACTGGTAGCTCCATGACTTCCAGGGATCTGCCCTTATCTTGTTTCTGCTGTTTCCACTCTCCCTGGGGCTGGGGGCATCACCGACTGGGACCCAGACTCCCACCATTCAGGAGTCTCAGCTCCTCCAACCGTTCCCCACCTTGCCGACTCTCTTTCCTTTTCCCTTCCTTGCTCAGGGATGGAATCTATGGAGTGCATCTGGGAAGAGACTCCCAGTGGAGCCAAACAACCCTCAGAACGAACCCAGAAGATGTAGCCTCTCCTTGGGTGCTGCAGCAGCCCCACGCCCCTTCCCCAAGTCCTTCCCAGCCTCTTGCCACCCTTGGAGGGGGTCTCAGGCTTTGCCAAGAGTACTGGAGAGCTCCCTCCCACCACCTTGTCTCCAGAGGCTCCTCTTTCATCCTGCCTTCCTTGTCCCCCAAGGGCCTCAGCATGACAGGCATCACACATAGCAGATTTGGGGAGCACTTCAGCACTTCCCCTCCCCGTCCTCTTCACTGTGCACGTAGAGAAGCTGAGGTCCGGACTAGGACAGTCAGCAGAGCGGCTGGGGACCAGCTTTCCTAGGCTCCCAACCCGCTACACACATACTGACAGCCCTGTGTTTCCACGTAGGGGAGTCTCACATCTGATTCTTACTTCTGCCCAGAGCAAGATGAGTTCTTTGAGGAAGACTGGGCTGTCCTGTTCTAGCTCCTTCGATCGCTAAAAATGCAGACTATCCTGTCAGCGCCTGTGCCTCCAAAGGAGTGAAAGGAGGCAGGGAGCAGGTCCATGTCTTGCCCAAAGTCATGTAGCAGAGCAAGCACAGTCAAAAGCGTCTCCTGTCTGAGGCTCCTCCTGTTTTTTAGCGTTAAGGCCTGCGAAGGCACTGGCCTTGATTCCCTTTCTGTGCTCGTGGCAGACATAACTAATTGATCACGGCAGTCTTCTTCTCAAAGCCAGGATGCAGCTTCAGAATCCTCAACGTAGGCTTCTCAACAAAGCCTTTACCAAGTGTGGAGTTGGCAACCGAGGGTGACACCTGTCCACCACTCTTCCACGATTTGCAGGTCTAGTCTGACCTTGTATCTGCCCCAGCACCCGGCCTGGTGCCCAGCACATGGCACAGGTCACAGTGATAAACATCTGTTGAGTGAGTGAGTGAGCAAATGATGACTGCTGAATGACTGTGTTGCTGTTGTTCAGGTGCTAAGCCTTGTCTGACTCTTTGTGATCCCATGGACTGCAGCACGCCAGGCTTCCCTGTCCTTCACTATCTCCCTGAGTTTGTTCAAATTCATGTCCACTGAGTCAGTGATGCCATCCAACCATCTCATCCTCTGTCGTCCCCTTCTCCTCCCACCTTCAATCTTTCCCAGCATCAGGGTCTTTTCCAGTGAGTCTGCTCTTCAAATCAGGTGGCCAAAATACTGGAGATTTAGCTTCAGCATCAGTCCTTCCAATGAATATTCAGGGTTGATTTCTTTTAGGATTGACTGGTTTGATCTCCTTGCTGTCCCAGGGACTCTCAAGAGTCTTCTTCAGCACCACAGTTTGAAAGCATCCATTCTTCAGCGCTCAGCCTTCTTTATGGTCCAACTCTCACATCCGTGCTTAATACCTCCCAAAGCCAGTTGCTCTAGAGCAGCTCCCTTCACTGTAAGAACATGACCACAAAACTAATAGTAATGACACCAAAATGTGAGGTCTCCTGAGTCTTCCAAGGCACTTCCACGGGGGTGAGGAACCACTTGGGAGGTCATTTCCCTGGGGTCACATATGACCTGGTCTCCTGCTTCTTGCTCCAGCACTCTGCCCCTGATGAAAGGAAGAAAGGGTGAGTGGAGTGAGTGACGGGTGACTGTCCCCTACACGGGGAGGCATTCAGTGACTCAGGCAAAAGGGCTGCCTTTGACACAGGAGCAGGCGGTTGGCCCACGGCCCCGCCCCCTCCCCAGTATTTCCATTAGGGCTCTTCTGCTGCACCTGGCTCCTTGGCCCCTGCCCCAGGAAGATGCAGCCGCCTCTGCTGGCTTTATTAAGGACCTATTAACCCAGTGTCTCTCAGGCCTGGGTTATAGAAGCAACTCTGGGCAGTGCTAATGATGCTGTCATTGCAGACCTCAGTGGAAAGCCCCAGAAGAGTTCCAGTGGGGAGGGGAGGGAACCTGGGGTTACAGCGAGGGCTGCAGTCACACAGGCCTGCCTGGTTTCACCCCAGGTCCTCTACTAATCAGCTCTCTGGCCTCGGGGCCCCTCACTTCCCTGGAGTCGCAGCTTCCTCATCTATAAAATGGGGTAATAATGTACTTGTCTGAAAATTCTTTGAGCTAATGCTCGACACCACCCAGCATGCAGCAAAGCACTTGCTGTACCCAGTAACATCCTGAAGACCCTCTGGGAGCCGGGCAGGGAGAAGTGCTCATAACACATTGACCACCTGGTGAGACAGCCAGTGGCTCTGTGCATCCCGACTTCATGGAAGAAAAATTGAGGATACCAGGAAGGTTAAGTGCTTGGCCAAAGCTTCACTGTCAGGAAGGGACAGGGTCAGGATTCAAATGTAGGCAGTGGACGCCACAACTGGGGCCATTTCCTGCCTGGGAGAGGGAACAAAGCCTAGGGCATGTGGGCGGGGCTAGGGGGCTGCCTCTCCCAACAGTGCCTTAAAATGACAGCACAGCAGAGGGGAGGGGGCGCTGGGACAATAACGGAGATTTATGGCTTCCAACTCGATTAACTGCAGCATCTGGATGCCACACGTGACACCTGGAAGTATGGGGACCCCCACCCTCGGCGATAAATAGCAGGGAGGAGCAGACACGGTAGGAGAACTGGGGTGAGCTGCCAGGTTGACCGCAGGGCCTGGCGGGGCCCACCTGGCTCTCCTCAAGCAGATGTACCCCTGCGGGTGTCTCCCACCGAGAGTGCTGAGTCACTGCCCGTCTCAGGAGGGCCCAGAATGGCTGAAGCCCAGAGTGTTGACTCAAAGGGAGGGCTGTGGCCTGAGCCACAGAAAAGGTCAGAGGATGAGCAGGAAGGTGGGGAGAACAGCAGTCATAGAAACAACCCGATGCCTGCTCTCAGTGTTCATGACCATCGACCGTGTGACCAACTCTGTAATACCGGCCACTTTCTAGCTGTGTAGTCCCCAGCCAGTGACTTCATCTGAGGCTGTCCTCTCACCTGTGACACTGGGATCATCCTGGTACTTACCTCTCAGGGTTATCTGAAGGCTAAATTAGATAAGGAAATGCACGGACTGTGCGGTAGTGACTGGCAAAGAGTTAAGTTGCCCATCAGTGGTTGTAAGTATCATCCCCATTTGCCAGATGGGAAGACTGAGGCCTCAAGAAGGTAAGCGACTTGCCTCAGATTGTACAGTGGGTTGGTGGCAGAGCCTGTGCCAAAGATGGACCTCAGGGCCCAAGGTGGCAATCCTGAGTGACACCACGGAGAGTGGTAAACCTCCTCCAGCTCCAGTAAGAGTTGCCATGTTCTGGGCACCTACTCTGTGCCTGGCACTGTGCTAAGAGCTTTTATGCGCAGAGGTTAAAGCGTCTGCCTCCAATGCGGGAGACCTGGGTTCGATCCCTGGGTTGGGAAGATCCCCTGGAGAAGGAAACGGTAACCCACTCCAGTATTCTTGCCTGGAGAATCCCATGGACGGAGAAGCCTGGTAGGCTACAGTCCACGGGGTCGCAAAGAGTCGGACACGACTGAGTGACGGAACAGAACGGAACAGAACCATCACAACTTTTGAGATAGGCACTGCATTGTTCTTACTGTCCAGACACACAAGCTCTGAGGAAGCCGAGGGGGTTCACCACCAGGACTGATTCTGAAGTCCTGGTTCTCAGCACAGGCTACTGCCCTCTGGACAGAAGTTGTCTTTAATTTTATCTTTATTTTGACAACTGCTCCCAGCTCCCTTCTGTGTCTTTCTTTCCTCCTTCAAGAAGAGGAGGGATAAATATGATGCTAAGTCTGCCACGGTGGACCAGAAGTCTTCTGATCAATCCTTCAGGGCTGGGGTCCCTCTCTCACTCCTCAAAAGAGGAAGAGAGAATGACAGAAGAAAACTCATCCAAGCCCCTCCCACTCGCCTTTGCTCTCCCCAGGCTGACTGGCCAGAAACCCTGCAGCCTACACAAGGTCACACTGGGGAACCAGGCTGGATGGAGGGGGAAGGGATTTGAAGCAGCAATCCCCCTTCTGTGCACGCACACTCCCTACATTCCCATCTGGTCAGCCTGGATGCTGAAAATCTAAGTCTGCCCCATACGAAAAACAAAAGCGTCTCCTTTCCATTACAGAAAACCCTAGAGACCTGGGCTGCTCTGCTTGCCTTCTCTCTTGGCCAGTGTGGCCAGGGCAGGGGCTAGGTGAAATGACAGTTGTCCTGGCCAGTGAAGAGAGGTCCCAGCCCTTGGCCTGGGTCCCCACTGGGGCCATACCCTGGGGAGCGGCCCAGAGAGCCTGGAGCCCACCGACACCACCCTGTCTGCCAGGAGCAGTGCCAGATGAGGAGGCTCCAGGCTCCTGGCTTCCGTCCCAGCACGTGGGCCCCCTGACCTGTCCTTCTGAGAGCTCCTGGCCGGTCCATCCGAGGTGACCCTTTCTCCTTCCCCACAGAAGCCCAGACCTCTGACCCTTATTAAAAACAAACTAAATCCGAAGAGAAAAAAAAAAAATTCTGCACAAACAGCCTGAGATGTGTCCCCTCCCTCCCTCCAAAACACACACACACACACACACACACAGAGCCTCAGACGTGCAAGGCTGCAGCCAGGCTTCCACATAAACAAGTTGTTGCAGAGTGGCTTTTGTTTATGAAACATTTAGGTTCCCTCAACTTTTTTTTTTTTTTTTTTTGCGGGGGGTGGGGGGTGGACTGTTTCACAGTTTTCTGGTGAACAGGGAGTGGAGAGGGAGCCTGGGGTTTGCCTAGATTTCACTTCTCCCTGGTTCTCTGCCGGTTAGAATCTGGGGAAGGTGATATGAGGGGATAGGGACCAGGCAACTCAGGAGGTGTGTGTGGGGACAGGAGAACCCCAAGGCACCTCCTGAAAGAAGTCACCCCCCGCCCCCCATGGGAAGGGCAGGCTGAGAGAGGGCTTCAGGCAGCCAGGTCAGCCCCAGGGCCTCGTTAGACCGTCCCAGGCCGGGCCTCCGGGAGGGCAGAGCCGGTGTTCCGCGTCCCCTCGGCGTCCCAGACGCGACCCAGCGCCTGGCGCTCAGAAAACATTTGGGACCGCGCAGGCTGACGTGTCCCTGCCCCCCACCCCACCAGGCACCCCGCCTTCGACGCCTGGAAACCAGCGAATCCGCCAGAAACAAAGGCGGGGCTGCTTTCACAAACGCAAACAACAAACAGTTTTGCTTTTTCGTTTGTTTTTTTTTCCTTCCCATCCAAGCGGGCAGCTAGGCAGGCTTATGGGCCCGGGCGGGGCCAGAGCTGCAGCATTCGACCCCCTCCTCGGCGCCCCGCCTCCCCGCGTCCGGCGCGCGGGGCTGGCCCCGGGGCGCATGCGCGGGTCGGGGCGCCGGAGGCCGCGGCCGCCCGCGCAGCCTCGCGCGAGCCGGTCTCCGTGGTAACGGGCTCGCGAGGGGGAGGGGCCGGGCGCGCGGGCCGCGGCGGCAGCTATTTCTGCCGCTTCCTGTTCCTCCCGGCCACGTCGCCATGGCAACGGTGTTACTCACCGAGGCCGCTTCCCGGCTCTGCCGGCGCGCGTGACCCCGGCCGCCCGCGCCCCCTCGTCTCTCGCTTGCTGAGCTCGGGCTCTCTGCCCCCGAATCCCGGCGTCGTCCTCCTCCGGCACCGCACGCCCCGGTGCCCCCTCCTCCCCGCCCCGCCGGTGCCCGCGGCCGCCCGGGAGCGAGCGAGCGAGCGAGCGAGGGAGGGAGAGATTGATGGGGGACGCTTATTAAAAAACATTGTAACCGTTTCCGTTTTTATTACGTTGACAAGGAAGCGTTATTTACTGTTATTGTTTGCCGAGCGGGCCGCGCGGGAGCGCGGGCGGCCCTCCCCTGAGCTCACCTTTCGGGCGTTCCCGGGATTAGTCGAGGGTGGAAGCGGGGGGCCGGGCGAGGACCGGGGCGGAGAAGGGGGCGCGCTCCCCACCCCCGGGCAGCCCCCGCGGCCCGTGCGGTTCGCTCCTCGCCCCGTCCCCACGCCGGCCCGGCCGACCCCACCTCGCCGGGCCTGTTGTTTGCGCGGGGGAGAGAGTGCAGAGGCCCGGTGACTCGTGTCGAAGGAGAAGGCAACAAAAAATTTTAAAGGAACAGATGACTTCATTCTCCTCGGGAAGGCTCTGTCCTACGTGGACAATTTCCTGGGGACTGTGGTGGAACAGCCCCGCTGCCGCTGAAAGCACATGAAACTAAACCGGATAAAGACCAGAAAATTCTCGGTCTTGCCTGAAACCCAGCCAGGGGAAGCTGGTGGCGCGTGAACCGCGAGGAGGGTCGAATTCTTCCACTCGCGCTTGGGGCTTGGCTTCCAACAAACCTCCTCACTTAAAACTCCTGTACCCTGAGAGAGTGAGCAGGTGGCCCAAGGTCACACAGCCAGGTTTCACTCTGCCCAAACACCTGCAGTGACAAACCCAGCAGAGACCGGGGAGCAGAGCCAGTGTTTGGACCCGGGGCCTCGGAAAAGGGGTGAGGCTCAGCTTGAGGCCGGGCGAGGGGAGATTAACTCGGCAGGTATAAACCCTGGTTCCTCCACAACTCCGGGCTTACCCCCACCAGGAGCCCTCAACTGGGGCTGTGTCCGTGGGGGATCGGATGGACCGGAAGGATGCCCCACCCCACCCAGGTCCCTGTTGAGATGTCATTCTCACCTGCTAATGAAAGTTTGCAATTCTGTCCCTAACTTAACTCCCCACTCAGCTGAAATGCAAACAGTCGTGCTCTGTACAGAGAAGGAGAGGAAAAAGCCAGAGGAAAAGGGCCTGCGTTCACAATCTAAAAAGGACTTTTAAAATATGTTTATACTTATAAACAAACGACTCCTAATGAGCAGGCCAGGTTTTGGAAGAGACGTTCAGAGACTCCCCTCAGCCTGTTTTGTGTTTTTTTTTTCTCCCCCTTCCAAGGGCAGGAGGCTTGGAATTGGGTCACTGTGGCCTCTCCCAGTCTCTTGGCCTTAGATGATCAACAAGAACTTTTCCAGCCCCCAGATGGTTTCTGGAGTCTACTGTTGAGGGCCAGCTTCTGGCTAAAGCCTGTGGGTCTGGGGCTTTGCTCCCAACAACCATGACAAGCTCTCAGCTTTGGAATCCCTCCCTGAATGTATGGACTAAAAGTCTTGGGCTCCAAGAAAAGAGAGTACCCCCACCCACTAGTCCTTCCACAGCAGGGTGCTGCCAGCCTGGTGGTATGGGAAGAGAGAGGGAAAGTAGGGAAGCCAGCACCACCCTTTGTGTCCCTGTCACCAGCACTTGCTACCCCTTCCACCAGCCTTCCCAGCAAACCCATCCCTGGCAGTAGGTAGCAGATTTAGAGAGCTGAGCTGTGGGCAGTGTTTGAATAGAAGCAAGTTGACAGATGACACCCAGCATCACAGAACTTCAAAGCTGGGAGGATCTTGGAGATTATCCAAACCAACCACTTTCCGATTTCACCAATGGGCACACTGAGGCCCAGAGTGGGGAAGAGACCTGGCTGGCATCTGCTGCTGTCTAGTGGCAGAACCTAGATCAGAACCCAGGCACCTTGCCGCCCATTTGGGTGCTCATTGCCCCACACTGATTCTTCCATGGAATTATCTGTATGATCAGAAGCAGGATGGTGATGAAGCAAGATAACTATGGCAAAGCAGGAGCCACTGAAGTCAGACTGCCTGGGTTTTAAGGGAGACCCTGGACAAGCAGTGACTTCTCCCTGAGCCTCAATTTCCTTATTAAACGGGGATAATAACAGTACCTGCCCTAAGTTTGTCTTAAGGAGTAAAGGAGATGGTACAGGAAAAGCACCTGGACTAAGCCTGGTACATATTAGTACTTAACTGAGGTTGGTAAGGATCCTGATAGCAGTGATAATGGTGGTTGCAGTGGGTTGAATGGTGGCTCCCAAAAGGTAAGTCCACATCCTCATCCCTGGAACCTGTGGATGTGGCCTTATCTGGAGAAAAGGTCCTCTGTAGATATCAAAGATACTGAGATCCAATCATCCTAGATTACCCAGGTGGGGTCTCTGTGTCATCAAAAGTGTCCTCAGAGGAGACAGGCAGGGACACAGAAGAGGAGAAAGCCACGTGCGGGCTGAGGCAGAGACAGTGACGGTGACAGTAACAGGCCTCAGCCCTGGGCCTCCAGGCTCTGCAGGAGCTCCTTGGGGAGCTGTGGTCAGTCCCCAAGGCTTTCCGGAGCTCAGGAGTCTGTTCTCTGCAGTGAGGGTCGGGGATGGAGTGTCCAACTGAAAGAGCAGAAAAATGATAAGGATGATCCCAGGACATCGGTGCCCAGTGAGGGCCACAGGAAGAGCCAGACACCCTTCTGGAAGCTCTGCCATACCAGCTGCAAGGCCATGAGCAAACGCTTTAATCTGTTGGCCTCCGTGGGGCCTGATGTTAGAGAAGATGAGGCTTCATTCCTGGCTGCCAAGAATCGAACCCCAGCACTGCAGAGGTGGGGCCCTTCCGCCCCAGGCCATGGGGCTGCCTCAGGATGGGGGGCCAGCAGGAAGGAGGGGACTGTGGCGCTCTCTCGCTGGCTCCCTAGGTGCCTGCCTCCTCCCTCTCAGGCAGAGAAAGCATGGGCTATTTTTATGCACAGCTAAGCCTGCCCTGGTCTCCTGGCCTCTCCCAGCTGCCAGAAACCTCCCTGCAGGCAGGGACCACGTACTGCTGACCTGTGAGTCCCCTCCAGAGCCTGGCCTGGTCCTCAACACATGCGGGTTGAGCAGGGACCGTTTTCCAGAACAGCCAGCTCCTCCGTCCTCTCTCCATCCGGCACAATGGAGCCAAGACAAGATGGGGGTGGCCACCTCTCTTTGAATGTGATCTTTCTCCACCAGACCCTGGGCCACTCAAGGAAGATGTGTGACAAGCTGAGTAGAATAGCAGAGTCAGCCTGGCCTTGCCTTTCTTCCGGAGGCTGTGGCTCCCGGTAACCATAGCAGCAGGCAGACTGAGCCCCAGCCACAGAAAGCCCACTGGTCTCTGGCAGAAGACGGGCAGGGTCAAGCCACTGGATTTTCTATTAGGCACAATCGTATTAACTCCCTCCTCAACTCTCTCTCTGGCTTTTTGCAGAGCAACAATGATCCTAATAACACTCATTCATTCACTTGGCCCATCAGGGCAATCAATAAGCACATGCTCTCGCCAGGGACTGTCCTAGAAACTGGGAGGCTCTCTGGACAGCAAGACACATTTCCCGAGTTTGGGAGGTGCATATTCTAGGGGAGAAAGAGATAAAGAAACAGGCCAATACCAAGAGCCAGGGAGCAAGACAAGTTAGAGAGAAAACAGGGTGAGGGGTTAGGCTAGAGAACAAAAGGACTGGAGTTTGGAGAGAAAGGTCAGGGCGATGAGGATGGTGACAATGGACTGAGACCTGGGTGAAGGGAGGGGGTGAGCCCCGCAGAGAAAGGGAATGAGAAGTCCTGGGCAGGGGAACAGCAAGTGCAATGGCCCTGAGGTGGTGTCTCCGGGTACCCTGAGGGCTAGTGCAAGTCTTATGGGGGCAGGGCTCAGATTTTCTCTATGAACACCTGAAGCCAATGGGGTGTGGGAGAGCAAGCCAGGGGCTGATTTGTACTTTTAAAGAATCTCTCTGGTTTCTGAGTGGATCACAGCCTGAAGAAGCCGGCGGAAAGGTGGGAGAAGTCAGAAGCTGGTGGAGTCCAGGCGAGAGACGGCGCTGGCCTGGCTGGGGACAGTGACAGTGGGACAGACGGACGTGGCTGAATTCCGGGAGTCTCTCGAGTAGAGTCGTCAGGATGTGCCAAAGGACCGGATGTGGGTGTGGAAGAAAGAGAAGAGTCAGGGATGACTGCCACGCGGAACAGTGGGAGGCACCATTTCCCGAGATGAAGACTATAGGAGGAGTAGGGAGGGGCAGGGGGTATCAGGGGTTGGCATTTGCACACGGGATGTCTGCAAAGCCTATCTGATGCTCACATTGTGTGCTTAGAGCTCTCAGAGCTGTCATTTAACCCACACCACAGAGAGAAACTGAGGCACACAAAACAAACCTGTGGTTACCAAAGGGGAAAGGTTGGGAGGGATAAATTAGGAGGCTGGGGTTAACGTACGCATTACTGTCCATAAAATGGAAATCAGGGTCTGTGTATACTTAGAGCTCATTCGCGTTGTCGTACAGCGGAAACTAACACAACATTGTAAAGCAACTCTGTGCGAATGTGCTCAGTCGCTGAGTCAGGCCTTTGTGACCCCGTGGACTGTAGCCGGCCAGGCTCCTCTGTCAATAGGATTTCCCAGGCAAGAATACTGAAGTGGGTTGCCATATCCTCCTGCAAAGGATCTTCCCAACCCAGGATCAAACCCACGTCTCCTGCATTGGCAGGCGGATTCTTTACCACTGAGCCTATGCGCCAATCAAAAATAAATAGATAATCAATCAGGACCTACTGTATAGCACAAGGAACTATACTCAATATTTTGCAATGACCTGTAAGGGAAATTAATCATTGTGCTATACACCTAAAACTAACAAGACAGTGTAAATCAACTGGACTCCAATACATACTACTACTAATAAATCCGGGCTTCCCTGGTGGCTCAGAGGTTAAAGCATCTGCCTCCAATGCGGGAGACCTGGGTTCGATCCCTGGGTCGAGAAGATCCCCTGGAGAAGGAAACGGTAACCCACCCCAGTATTCTTGCCTGGAGAATCCCATGGACGGAGAAGCCTGGTAGGCTACAGTCCATGGGGTCGCATAGAGTCGGACACGACTGAGCAACGGAACGGAACGGAACTAATAAATCCACACAGCCACCCCACGAGGTAATCAAACCTGTTATCCCCATTTGACAGATAAGGAAACTGAAATCTAGAGAAGCAAGTCTGCCCAAGGATGGCAGATGGTCAGGCTACAAACCCAGGCAGTCTGATTTCAAAGGCCATCTTCTTATTCGTCTTATCTCTGGCTCATGTGTCCATTCATTCCCTGTTGTCTGCACCACACGCTAAGCCTTGCTCTGAGGTCTGGCAATGCAGGGATCCTTTCATGCCATGCACCACGCAAGCACTGGAGAAGCAAGCCAGACCCTGGCCCAGCCAGCACGGAGCTGACTTTCTAAGGAGACAGGCAGGTGACAAGCAAAGAGAAGCACCGTGACAAGAGGCTCACAGATTTGTGCTAAGTGCAGCGTAGCAGAGCAGCAGTGTGCTTATTCAAGAGAGTAATCGGGCCACACGCTGCAGGGCGGCTGGGGCTGCCTTGAAGGATGGGAGACACCTCAGAAGCAGTCAGGTCAAGAGCAAGAGGAATGGCATTCCCAGCAGAGGGAACAGTAGATGCAAAGGCTCTTGTGGTGGGACAGCAGGCAGGGGAGGGGGCTAGACCGGCAGCATGTCCAGGGGGCTGAGTGCCCACAGAAACAAATGCAAAGAGGAGGCAAGCTGGGCCAGGGGCAAGTGAGACGGGGAAACAAACCAAAGCCTCATCGGCAAGTGGCCCTGGAGGGGCCAAGAAGGATATCAACATCGAGCTAGCAATGACGGACAAACCTGAAACATGCCTGGGGGCTGTGACCCTGGTGGACACCAGGACAGGGCTGGCCCAGGCCCACAAAGGGTGAAGAGTACCGCCCCCCACCCCCAGGTCTTCCGCCTTCGAACCTGAACCCAGGGCTGACTCCACAGCTGTGCCCTAAATCACCAGGCTGTTCCAGCCCTCTCGGAGTTAACCATGGCCTTCATGGGGACCCAGGGCCCAGCAGGATCCTCCCCGGCACCATTGAGTCTGGGCATCTAGGAAGAGCCAGGCTGCGCCCTGGCACCATTGAGTCTGGGCATCTAGGAAGAGCCAGGCTGCGCCCCGGCACCATTGAGTTTGGGCATCTAGGAAGAGCCAGGCTGCGCCCTGGCCACCTGAGACATTCGTTCACTCACTTGCTCAACACCGGGGTCACTGCTCCATCCCCGGTACTAGGGACAAGCAGGGAGTAAGGCCAAGACCTTCCCATCGAGGAGCTGAAGGTTTAGGAACAAACAGAAGGTCAGGGAGAGGCACGGTATGACGTGGAGGACTTGGGGTTTCACTGTGGGAACCGGAACGGTAACTCCAACTGTGGGACCCACGGCTTGAGGGATGCTCCCTGAGCCCAGGGCTCCCCTGGCCCACCCCCTGCTCCCGGTGATGCACGGAAGAGCAAGCAGGGCTCCTGGGCTCCTGGAACCATTGTTCCCCTTCCCTCTCCTCCACTCTCGGCCCTCCCTCGAACCTGGGTCCCTCCTTTCCTTGGTCAGCTGCCAATCTGGGGACAAAGCCAGTCATACAAGCACAGCAACCTCCCAATGCCCAGAGGCCTGGATCTGAGCTGGGGAAAGCTGGCCTCAAAGTCTAGTCCAAAGCAGACTCAGCTCTCCCTCCTCAGCACACAAAGGGTTGTGGGATACACAGCCCCTGAGCCCCAGGCCCAAGACTGAACAATTCCTGCAAGCTGGAGGGCGGGAGGCAAGGCTGACTATTCAGAACAACACGCAACAACATAAAACAGCTTTCGACAGCTACTCCCTTTCTTACCCTCTCCACTCCCTGAGCCAAGCATCCCCAGGTGAGTTCAGAGCAGCCCATGAGGGCTGGACTATCAGTAGCCCCATTTTATGGAGGAGGAAAAGTGAGTCTCCATGGATCCGATGACTTTCTCAGGTGGTAGAACCAGGGCTCCAACTCAAGGCTGACACCCAGTCGGTGCTGGCAGAAAGGCCAGGAAATCGGGCAACGGGGGAAGAGTGGCAGCTGCCTTAGCCCCACGTTACAGGTGAAGTCAGTCACCCCCAAAGTTGCACAGCTAGTGAGAGGGGGCGAGGCTTGAACCCAAGATTGTTGGTCTCCAGGGCCCAGGTTCCCAGGTACCTAGAGGAACAAGGGGGAAGAAGAGGGGATTGGAGACCTGAGAACTCGGACGGCCCTTGGTGCGGGCCTTCCGAGTCCACATACGCTGGGCAGAGCGGAGCCTGGAGGACCGGGCGCCTCCGAGGCAGGCTTGGTGGTCACCCAGCTACCCTCTCCTTCCCTCTTACCAACTCTGGGGTCCCAGCCCAGACCTGACCCCTCTGCCCTTGGGGCCACTCTCAACTTCTGGGTCCCTGCAATGTGGGAACCACTGGGAGGGCACACTGGGGATCCCGCCTTCCAGAAACTTTGGCCGCGTCAGGGATAAGCCTTGCCCTGGAGCCTCAGAAAAATGTAGCTGCCAAACTGCTGGAATGCCAGCCCACTGCAGCCTTAGCTTGAGGCTGAGCCAGGAGGTACCTCCAGGGATGGGGACATGGGGTCTCCTCCTGGGGTCAGTCCTCACCCATCATTGCTGCGGGGATGCGGAGCAGGAGAGAGAGAGAGAGAGAGTGTGTGTGTGTGTGTGTGTGTGTGTGTGTGTGTGTGGTGGGCAGAAACAGTGGATGGGAGAGGGAGGGAGAGAGAGAAAGAGATCCAGACTGAGCAGAGGGCTGGGTGAAAACACACAGAGAGAAGGAGGAAGCCTGCAAGCTGCAGAAAGGAGCTGAGAGAGAGGACGAGATGACAGAAGGGAGAGAGGGACACCAGCGAGGGGCCAGCCTGGCAGCAGAATCAGAGCATCCTGAAAGCAGAGCCCTGAAGGGCTGGATGGGGAGAGAGACCAGGAGAAGGAAGGGGCGGGGGGGGGGGAGGGACCAGCAGGGGGTGCAGGAGTTGCACCCAGAGGACAGCTGGGGGCCCTGAGCGGGATGGGAGCTGAGGCCGCGGGTCTCAGACGGGCCAGTGCTCTCTCCACATGACAGCGGTCATCAGCCCCAGGAGGGGGAAGGCAGGGCCCAAAGCCTGGCCCCTCAACCCCCGTCCCCCAGCTGCCCTGGGGAGAGGACAGGCATGTGACGGTCCCAGCTGCTGCTGGGATCCCTCAGGGCCTCAGGCTCCCAGCCCTGAGCCCCCAAACCCCTCTTCTCTCTGCATCAGCCCGGACTGTGTGACCTTGGGCAGGGACCTTGCCTCTCTGGGCCTCCAAGCCCCTGAAAGGTGCTGAGCTTAGGGTGGGGGACAGATGCCAGGCCTGGGCTGCAGGAGTCAGACCCAGATAGGCCGAGGGTCTGTACCTAAGATGCTTGGCCTCCCTGAGCCCCATAACTCCCCTCTGGGGGCAGGGATAGAATAGGGTCACAGCCACCACGACAAGGAACAGAGAACAGTGTAAACTGTGAAGTGCCATGCACAGAGGGGTCTTTCTCTTACACGATCATTCACAAAGGTTGAGGTTGTTGAGACCAGTTCCCCGTCCCTACACCCGCTCAGGAGGACTCTGCCCCGTGGACCAGAGGCAAAGGCAGTCCCCAGGGAGCAGGGCTGTTCTGGGGCGTTTGTCCTGTCAGCAGCAGGTCCCACTGCGGTCAGGCTCCACCCGAGGGAGTCCTGGAAAGGCATCCAGGTGGACCCCACTGACGGTCAGCCCTGGAGAAGGGGTGGGGGGTGCAGCTCGAAGAACCCTCAGGCTCCAGGGTCCCTTCACAACCTCCGGCATCCTGTGGTCCAGGAGGAACCCGCCAGGGGCAGAGGGAACAGAGAACCGGGCAGAAGGCTGGGGTCGGCGCGCTCACCGGGACCGCTCCTTTCCCCAGAAGGAGGAGGGAGAAGGGTGGGGATGGGGAGAAGGGGAGGTGGGAAGGGAAGCTGGGAAGAGCAAGGGAGGGGAGAGGAGGCCAGAGAGGGAGGCAGGCAGGGGAGGCGCACGCGGAGAGGGACTGAACCTTGAGAGGAGCAGCCCAAGGAAAGGAGTAAACGAGCAGAGAAGGGAGGGAACAGCCGCGGGGCCGCGGGAGCCCCGCGTGCGGCGGGCGGGCTCCGCCACGGAGGCTTCCGAGACAAAGGCCCGGAGGCCCGCGGAGGAGGTGGGGGGAGGAGGGGGAGCTGGGGAGGGGAGGGGGAGGAGGGGAGGGGGAGGAGGGACCCTCGCTCGCCCGACGCCGCGCCAGGGGGCTCCGACGGCCGAGACCCTGTGCGCCCCCCACTCCGTGCAGCTGAGGCTCTGACCCGCGGGAGAGGGAGCGCGCTCCAAACTTAAGAGGGAGAAAAGTCTGCCAGCTGCCCTTGGGGCTGTCACAACAGATAAAACCTCATCCAGGCTTCACCAGGAGCGCCCCTGCACACTAATGCACAGCAGCGAGCTAAAAATACAGGCTGGAGCGGGGAGTCGGGTGGGGGTGGGAAGCAGGATGGTGGATGGAGGAAGAGGAAGGAGGGTGGGAGGCTGGAGGAGGATGGAGAGGAGGCTGGGGAAGCGGGGGAGGAGGAGGGCGGGGAGGAGCAGGGGCTCCGGCAGCCCCGGTTTTCCGGAGCGTCCTAATGACCCAGATGTGCAGCTGCGGAGATGGCTGCTCGGGGAAACTGCAAATCCCCCGGCCCCTGGCGGCGAGGTGGGGGGAAAACCGGAGGCAGAAAAGGAGGGAGGCGGGGAGGGAGAGAAGCCTGAGTAAGAGGGGAACCTGGGAGGTGGGGGTGCTCTGAAGGGCACGGATGGGGTTGAAGGGGAAAGATGAGGACGGAGGGGAGGACAGGGAGTGGAGGGTTAGAGGCAGGGGGATGGAGGACCATCCCTGGGGCTCTGAGGAAGAGACCTCCAGCTCTCTGCCCTGCCCCCTACCCCTGGATATCGGGCAGTCTGGCGAGGGGTGTCTGGGCTGAGCAGCTGGCCTGTGTCTGGTGGCACCCCGGCCTTTGGTCCGATCACTGGAAGGATGGGTCCAAGGTTGGGCTCTGGCTCCTTGTGACCTGCTAGTTATGGAAGCAGGGCCCGAGCCTGGTCCCAGCTAAGCTTTGACATCCTGCTTAGTTGAACACTCAGAATCTCCTGAAGAGGGAGGGACCCGTGCTATCCCTGTTGGTCAGAGTCACTCATTCATCCACTGCCATCCACTGAGCACCTTTTCTGGGTCGGCCTGTGCCGGGTGCTGGGTGCTGGGAATAACGAGACAGGAAAGTGCCTGCCCCATTTGGACAAAGACGTCCTTGGACCCACGATCATGCAAGGAAGGGAGAGAGAAATCAGCAAGGTCATCACGGCCAGGGACGGACGGTCATGAGGGCCTCTCCCAGGGGACGACACGAACCTAAAACCTGAGTGGTGAGAAGCCAGCAAAACTCCAAGAACCCCGGCTCCTTGGTTTATTACCATCCCAGGGACCTGCAGTCCCCACGCGCTGTGCGACCTGCCGCCTGCATGTCATCCGTGTGACAGTGGGCGGGGTGCCAGCATCTGGGACAGACCCCACCCGCCCGTGCAGGGCCCGGGGACTTTGGGAGAACCACCTCACCTCTCTGCGAAGCAAGGCCTTTCTTTTCTTCTTTCTCTCGCCCATCTTGTTCATTCTGAGTCAGGATGCGGCGGCCATGGCCTTGTGGGGTGGGATGGCCAGGTGGGCTGGGGGGGTGGGGTAGGGCATATTGAGGTCCGCTCTCCCTGCCCTGAGGTCTGTCCCTTAACCTCTGTGCCTGTCTTCTAATCTCTAACATGGGGCTCCGGTGAGGTCTTGATGGGCTGCCTGGTGCTAGGCCCAGAACTAACAGTCAGCACGCCCCAGCTAGAAGCCCCCTCTCCCGGGGAGTCGCCTGCAACCCCCAGGCCCCTTCCCTGCAGCCTTGTTTCTCCACAGTTATAATCCAGTCAGAGGCAGCAGCTTGCAGTCCAGCTGCAATGGTTACCAGTGGGGACCCTGGGCCATGACTTAACTGTCTTTGCCTCAGCTTCCCCAGGCTCTACGGGAATGACAGCTGCCTCTTGGGGCTGAGGTAACTGCCAGCTGTTGGCAGCCTACCTGACCCAGGGACTCTCCAGCAGGCCTTGGCCCGTGGCCCCCTTGCTCTCTGCAGCTATCTCGTTCCCTCTGCGTCTCCCACCCTGGATGGAGAGTCCCCTGGAGCAGGGCCTGTCTGACCCATGCCCGGAACACCAGGCGCCTGCTGTGAGTCACCTCCTGCCAAGCGCTGTGGTCATCTGGGGCTGAGTAAATACGGACTTCTGGAGCTCCTCCCGCTGCTGGGGAATGTCTGTCTTATTTTTTTCTTCAAATTGTCTTCGCTGACAGGGTACAGGGTTCAAAACTCCACACCAGGATCAAATAGAAGGATGCCCATCTACTCCCTGCCCACTCTTCCCGACTGTCACCCCCTCCTCTGCCCCTGCAGCGCTACCTGGGCCTCAGGATGCCCTTCCTGGGTGTGGTCCCTTCCCCTCGGACCACCCTGGTCCTAGCGGCCTGCAGCTGGATGCCCTCATGCGCAGAACCCAGAGAAGGGGTATCACCGAAAGAGGGACAGGAAGAAGAGGAGGAGGAGGGTCAGAGAGACCAGGAGATGAACCCCAGAGGGTCAGAGGTTGCACTTGAGTTATACGGATCTGGCTTTTCCTTCTATTTCTTTATGTTTTTACCCTGCTGTCTTGCTAACCATTCAATGCAGCCCAGCTTCTTAGGGTTTTTCCCAACACCCCTGTCCCCTTCACTACCTGGCCCCCTCCTGCAGCTCTTGGTGTGTGTGTGTGTGCCTAGCTTAGCTTCTTAGGGTTTTTCCCAACATCCCTGTCCCCTTGGCTACCTGGCCCCCTCCTGCAGCTCTTGGTGTGTGTGTGTGTGTGTGTGTGCCTAGCTTAGCTTCTTTGGGTTTTTCCCAACATCCCTGTCCCCTTGGCTACCTGGCCCCCTGCTGCAGCTCTTGGTGTGTGTGTGTGTGTGTGTCTGGGACTGCGGAGTCCAGGGAGCAGCCTCTGAGGCTTCAGAGGGAAAGTGTTGGCCCCAGAGCTGAGCCTGGCAGGACAAGTGCCCCCAGCACCCGGGGCACGGCCAGATTTTGCTAAGGTGGCACCAGGCCGTGTGGCTGTTTGTTTGATTTCCCCCTACTTTCCAAACTAGTTGAAATTACACACCAAGCATCGATTTAATTAAGTTTTCCGGTGTGTGGCATAATTAGTAAGACACACGACTGGAACAGGGTGGGCGGGCCCATCCCTGCTCTTGCCTGTTAGAATTCTCAGCCCTCGGGCCACAAAATATGGCGAGCTGTAAGATGGGGATGGAGGAGACGTGGGGGCGGGGGGTGCGGGGAGCCAGCCGGAGCTGCCATGCTGCTCCGCGGGCTTCTGTTCCATGTGATGGGAGACGGACAGGTGGCCCTGCCCCACAGGGAATCAACCTCGCACCTGGTGCCAGACACTGAACTCAAGTGATGTTCAAGGATCCCGTCACCCTCACGGGGACATCGGAACGGGAACTAGGGAGCCAAAGAGGGGCCTCGCTATCCCCGGAGAATCGGTGCTTTGTCTATAAGGATGTGTTTCCAGGACAGGGTCACCCAGGCCACAGGCCACAGGGCCCACCCAGCCTCTTGGCTGTGTTCTAACACAGATAGACAGATCCACAGACACAGAGCCCTGTGGAAGGTGGCGGATGCTCTCCTCCCATCGACTCCTCCCTGACACTTCCGTGTCGCTCCCACACGTGGCCTGGGCCGCGGGAGGGCAGGCCTGTGGCCTCACAGCTGCTTCTCCAGCTCTGTTAGGAAGGGCGGGCCACCATGGCAGGCGCTCCATGCTGTCATACACCTGGATGAGGCTCAGACTGTCCCCAAATCTAGAAACACCTCTAGGAATCTTCCAGCCCACACACACCTGGGGAAACTGAGGCCCGGAGGCGGGAGTGGGGCTGGATCCTAGCTGCTGACTGAGTGAGGGAGACTCTGCTGGCGCAGACCCTCTGTGAAAAGCACCCCGCTTGGCCCACCTTGTCCAGCCCGCCTCTCCCCTGTGTGAACCACAGTCACCCTCCTCACCCCTGCTCCCGGCCGCCCTCCTGCCCTGCAGTGGCTTCTCCATTCACTTTCACCTGAACGCTCAGCGGCTGCCCCTCCCTGACCCTGTCCTGAGCCCCCTGGGACACAGATCACACATCCCCTCCCCCTCCCCTTTGCCCTCCTTTCTTCTCCACCCCAAGGGGCACTGTGTCAGAACTGATCACCTCCCCCAGTGGACTTGAGCCCCCAGGGGCGGCCCCCGCATCTCTTCTCACCACCGAGTCCCCAAGGCTGAGTTTAATGAAATGATAGTGCGAACATTGATTAAGCACTTACTGTGTGCTTTACATGGATGAGCCCCCAGTTTACTGCTCCTTCCACTGGTCCTGTGCATCCACCCTCCTGCCCAGAACACTGAGGCTCAGAGAGATTACAGAAACCTGTCTGAGGTGACACGGCTGCTAAATGACTAGCTGGAGGTTTGAATCCCAGAGCCTGTGGGCTTAGCCCATGAGCCTAACCATTGTGTGAAACAGCCTCCCGCCCGCCCTCCATCCATCCTCCATCCATCCTTTATCCACCTTATCCGTCTTCCCATCCCTGTCCCACTCAGCCTCCTATCCAGCCTCCCATCGGCCTCCCATCCATCCCCCACCCATCCCCATCTAGTCCCCTGTCCAGCCTGCTATCCGTTTTCCATCCGTCCTCCCAATGGCCAGTGTCCTAAGCTTTCACTATGCCTTGTCACTCCTCCAAGTGCTTTTCAGCTTTCTGTCCTTCACTGGCCCAGCCACTCACGCCTGCCTGCAGCTTTCCCCGTCTGCTCCCTGCTCTCCAATGTGTACCTGGTCCCGTCCCTGCAGTGTCAACTACTCTGCCCCCAGGAGGGCACCTCAGTGCCCACCACCAAGCCAGCCCCAGTCGGGAGCCCAGGGGTCATTGCTGGTCCACCATCTCATTGGGTCCTGCCCTCCAGAGCTTGTTCTCGGTAGTGGAGGGAACAGTGCCACCTTAGGGGCACGCACAGTGGGCTGTCCCTTGGGGGACACAACTAATTTTAACAATGGCCCTAGGAAAAAGATACTTTTGTCCCTTTTTTCCCCTCCTTTGGGGAAGAATGTGTGTGCGCACATGCCCCTGTATCTGCACGTGTAATTCAGAGCATCAGAAATCAGAAAGCCTCGACTTAGGCATCACCTGGCCATCTCTGCTGCAGCCTTACATGCTCATCCTTGGAACCCATGGCCCCAAGTTACTCAGACACCCAAACTCTTGGCAATAACCTCACCTGCCTGCCTCGGTGCCCAGTAGCATCTCAGTGACCTCTGACCCACCTTGGAAGGCAGCTGAGCGGAGAAGGGAGAACAGGAGCCTGGCCAGGGTGAGCTAGGCACCCTTGGGCCAGCTAATGACCTCTGCAGCCCTCAGCCACCTTCCCTGACCAGTGGGGAGGTAGACAGGCTGCCAAGAGGAGGCCAGACCAGGCCCGGAGAGCACTGGGCACACTGCTGGTGCTTCAGGCCTCTGGGTGCCCTCGTCTCCACGGACAGGCTGGTTCACCCAGCCCAGACTGGCTGACAGGCCAGACAAATGAGGGCATGGGACCCCATTCACTCTCCGTGAACCTACCTTGGAGTTTGGGGGCCTCTTGGGAGTATGAAGCCTTTGGAAACTCTCCCCCGTTCCCCCCACCACCACCACCATCCTTTTCCCTTCCAAGGCAGGATCCGGCCTCTTGAAATTCTGCACACTAATAAAATTGTAACTAATTTACATCCAAGATGGGGAGTGAGTGGCAGCGGTTGTCATGGAGACCATCTCCAGGGCCCCAGCTGCCTCCGCCTCTTGGTGCAGCCAAGAGATCAAGAGATTCTCGCTCCAGCTCTGCAGCTGGGGCCAGTCTTCATGCCTCCTGGGCACCCTGTCCTCCCCCCGACACTGGGCAGGACCCTAGGGGATGGGAGGAGGGCAGGCACCAAGACTACACAGCTGTTCTAAGCTGGGGCTCAGCATCCACCCTGATCCCCGCTTTTCTTTCACCCTCTGGGCACTGCAGGCTTCTCTCACTTCTAATGGATGCCCCCAGAGGAACACGAGACCCTTTCCCTAAGCATTCAGGATGGGGACAGTTTCCAGGGATGGGACAGAGCAGCAGAGCTCTGTGCTGCCCTGCGACCTGTCTTCCCACGGTCCATTCTGGGGGAAGTCCCAAGGGTCTAAAGACAAGGAGACGCACTCGTGGATGTCAAGGAACTTGCTCGACATCAGGAAAGACATCAGAACAACGAACAGTGACTCTGTGCCATGCACTGTGCCAAGGCCCACAGATGGGTCATCTCATTCAAACATCAAAGCAACCCAATGCAGAGGGAATATTTTAACTTCCATTTTATCAATAATGAAAATGTCTCAGAGACATGAGTAGACACCACCCAAGTTCAGATCCCTGGTGAGCATCAGGGCCAGAGGCAAAACCAAGTCTCCTGATTCTAAAACAGTTACAGTGAAGATGATAAGCTGCCTCCAGGGAAGCACTAAGACAAAATCATTATAACAAAGCAGTGTACGTGCAACCAGAAAAGGAGGTGAGGGCATGACGGGGTCCTCAGGAACCATGGAATCTAAATGGGGTTTTGAGGGATGAATAGGAGTTCTCCAAGGGGACAAATGGGAGAAAGTGTTCCAGGCAGAGGGAACATGTACAAAGGCACAGAGGTGATAAGCTGCTTAGTGCCTTCAAAGACCATGAGCTGGATGCTGGAGGAGAATGGAGAAGGGAGGGGGTCAGATCTAAGCCAAGCTAAGCCCCCTGGTGCTTATCCTGCAGATGAGGCAATAAAAAGCTGAGATCCAAGCAGGACCATGCCTGGCATTTGTGGACCCCAAGGCCAAAGTGAAAGTCCATGTCTAGACATTTAAGGCTAGCAATCTGGTGAGAAAACTGCTCTCCAAAAACCTGTTGTAGCCACCTTCCTTGATAACACAACTTCTCAGTGCTCCGGAAGGCCAGGTTCGCATTTATATCCTTGTGACCTTAGGGTTTTGAGCCAGAATGTGACAGTATGAGTGGGTCCCTGTCTTCAGCCCTGAAGGGGGACTTATTTGTGAAATGCGGGTTCCTGGGCCTTGCTCCAAACCCCAGAAATCGTGCTCTTGGAAGATGGGTCCCAATGCCTCTCCATTTCAATAGGATCCCCAGGTGATGACCGTGAATCAAAAGATGGAGAGGCTCCTTATGAAGGGAGTCAGAGTCTGGGGAGTGGAGGGGAATGCCATTCTTATCTGTGTTCTAGAAAGATGTCCCCAGCATTGATCAAGAGTGGGTGAGACAGGCAAGGCGGCAGAACCAGCGTTCAGGTGGGAGAGGTCGGAGGCCAGGGCCAGTGGCAGGTTGCCAGCTCTGTGTGAGATGCAGGGCCTGGACTTGATGAGGCCAGGTGCTGATGAGGTTTGGAGGTGAGCAAGGATCCAGGGTGGCTCCTTCGGGATCATAAAATCTAATTAGGCTGCAGGAGGTCTGGGCTCTGGGCAGACTTCATTAGGCAAGAGGCTGCTCTCCTCTGCCTGACCCCAGCCTCCCTGGGGCCCCTTCAGTGTCACACTGAGGGTCAACTCCAGGCTATGAGAGGGGAAAAGGATTAAAAGCTGGTCCTTCTCCCCGCCCCCACCTTGCCCCTAGGAGCTTGCAGCCCTGCAGTGGAGGCTGGAGCGGGCTGCATGGACAAGGCGGGAGTGATGGGCTTGTTCCAGTCCTAGGCTGGTGGGGGTGGGGAGGAAGGGAGGTTTCCTGCTGCAGTAAGACTTGGCTTCCTTCCGGAGAGCAGCAGACCCTCTCAGCATCCATACCTGGCTACACCTCTCCAGAAAGCATCCTGGGAATAAAAATAAGAGCCCTCAAAACAACAGCAGCACCTCTTCCCATCGATGGGGCATTCATGGCAGGCCAGACACTTTCACTGGAGGGCCTGATGCTGAAGCTGAAGCTCCAATACTTTGGCCACCTGATGCAAAGAGTCTACTCACTGGAAAAGACCATGATGCTGGGACAGATTGAGAGCAGGAGAAGGGGATGGCAGAGGATGAGATAACTGGATGGCATCACCGACTCAGTGGACATGAGTTTGAACAAACCCAGGGAGATGGTGATGGACAGGGAAGCTTGGTGTGCTGCAGTCCATGGGGTCACAAAGAGTCGGACAGGACTGAGCGACTGAACAAGACACTGAGTCACACAGCAAGGGAGGTGGTGGCAGAAGTGGGCTGATGGACTGGGAGCCAGTTTTCTCTGGGCCCAGCAGAGAGGATTAAGACTCAGCCCCCAGGGAGTTCCCTGGTGGCCTAGTAGTTAGGATCCCAAGCTTTCATTGCCGTGCAGACTGAGTTCAATCCCTGATGAGACAACTGAGATGCTACAAGCTGTGTAGTGTGGCCAAAACAAAAAACAAAATTAAGAAAAAAAAAAAGACTCAGCCCCTGTCCTCACAGTCTATTTGGGGTTGATACTGCTCCCAGATACATTTGAGGTGCATCTAGAAGGCTCTGGAGAGATCCATGCGTCCCTAGAAGGTTATGCTGCAAAACACTAGCTTTTCAGACCATATGGGATTAGACTGTATTTATCAGCAGCAGGAAGACGGAGAGCCCAGAGGAGCTGCTGGGGAAGGGATCACCCGAGCTGAATGCTGAAACAGCAGTCATGTTTAAACAAGTGAGAAGCGGAGAGGGCGACCTAGGTGGGGGGTTACAGGCTGGGCGAGGGTGGGGGTGGGGATGCTCCAGGAACAAAGGAGAGGCCGAGGGGCTGGAAGGACCAGTCAGAGAGGCAGGGATGAAGATCTTAGCAGCCCAGGCCTGGCATGTATCCTCATGCATATGCGCTTTCCGGAGGCTATCCACACCATCAGGCCTGCATTGGTTCCCGTGAATTCCCCCAAACAAGAGCCATCCAGGAGGAGGCATCATCATTCTGAAGGGGATTAAGTTGAGCCTCTCCAGAGAACAAGGGGCCTCCAATCTCCCCAGAATCCTGGGAGAAAAGCTCACACGTGCCCCGTCCACACCTACCCGACCAGGGCCCCATAACCACATGATCCATCAACAGTGTAGAACCAGCTATTACCTTGGCCCGACTGTACCCTGCCTGCCGCTAGCAGAGGTGAACACTCTGGTTTCAAACCTTGCTCCCCCATGTACTATGTGACTTTAGGCGAGTTTCTCAACTTCTCTGAGCTCGATTTCCTTATGCATAGAGTGAGGACAAGAACACCAAACTCTAAATCACCAACTTCTAAAAGTGTGTTGATTTGCTTTAGGGTTAAATGAGAGGATGCAAAGAGAGCCTTCAGGGGAACACTTGGTGCAGGGTTCCCTCGTGATAAATGTTGGTGTGGCCACAGAAGCTTCACACTTGACTTACCCTTTGAAAGTGAAAGTGAAGTCTCAGTTGTGTCCAACTCTTTGCAACCCCATGGACTGCAGCCCACCAGGCTCCTCCGTCCATTGGATTCTCCAGGCAAGAATACTGGAGTGGGTTGCCATTTCCTTCTCCAGGGGATCTTCCCAACCCCAGGATCAAACTCAGGTCTCCTGCATTGTGGGCAGACGCTTTACCATCTGAGCACCAGGGACTCCCTTACCCTTTGTGCTTGTGTAATTCTCACCACTCCTATGTCATCTGACAGCAGAGCAGGGCTGGGAATCTCCTATGACATAGATGGGGTTGCTGGTGGCCTTTACTTTTTATATTTACGTCTATGATCCATTGAGAGTCATTGTTTTGTTTTGTATAAGTTTTCATTTTTTTTTAATGGATGTCCAATGGTTCTAACACCATTTGCTGAAAACAGTCCTTTACCCGTTGACTAGTTTGACACCATCGAGATCTCCCCCAAGATCAGCTTTGCTTTGCTACCAGCTTTGCTACCTGATCCTTTGTGCCTTTCATTCATTAATTTCATAAATACTGAGGGACACATAAAAAGAAAGGAATCTTGACCTTTACCTTACCCCATATTAAAAAAGACAATCAACCCACAGTGGTTGACAGACTTAAATCTCTAACATAAAACTTAGAAAACACAGGAGAAAAATCTTTGAGACTTGGGATTAGACACAGTTCTTAGACATAACAATAAAGTACAATTAGCAAAAAAAAATTTTTTTGATATGTTTTACTTCATCAAAATTTAACACTTTTGTTCTATAAAAGAAACTGTTAAGGGAATACAAAGACAAGCCTCAGATTGTGAGAAAATGTTTGCAAATCACATATCTGGACAAAGGACTTGTATCCAGACTATATAAAGAACTGTCAAAACTCAATAGTTTCACAACAGTCCGATTTAAAAACACTGTATAGACACTTCATCAGAGATTTACCAGATGATAAATAAATGCATGAAAAAAATATTCAATATTGTTAACCATCAGGGACATGAGAATCAAAAGTATAAAGTACCACTTCACACCCACCAGGATGGCTAAAATAAAAACTGACAATATCAAGTGCTGACAAGAACAGAGCAACTGGAACTCTCGTACATTACAGATCAGGATACCCAACAGGACAGTCAGCCTGGAAAACAGTCTACCAGGTTCTTAAAAAATTAATCATACTCTTGCCCTGTAATGCAGCTCTCCTACTCCTGGACATTTATCCCAGAGAAATGAAAACTTAGGTCCGTGCAAAGATGTGTGTGTTTATAGTCACAGAGGCATGGATGTTCATAATAGCTTTATTTGTAAAAGCCCTGAAGCAGAAACAACCCAGATGTCCTTCAGTGGATGAATGGATAAAATGATACATCCTGACCATGGACTGTTATTCAGAAATAAAAAGGAACAAACTATTGATACCCACATTACCTTGGATAACTCTCAAGGCCACGATGCTGAATGAAAAAGGCCAATCTCAAAACATCACATACTGCATTATTCCATTTTCTAAGAGACAAATGATGCATAATAGATCTGTAGTTGCCAGGGGTTAGGAGCAAGGGGAGGATGTGACTATAGAAGAACAGCACAACGGAGACTATTGGGCTGATGGAAGACCGTTTTGCATCCCGCTTGTGGTGGTTACACAAAGTTATACACATGATACAAGTCACAGAACTGTACACCAAAAAGATGTCAGTAAAAGCGCAATTTTTAAAAAAAGATGGTGCAGGGCCTTGAGTTCTCGGATGGCTTCTTTCTGCAGCCTACACAGGCCACAGCTCTCCCCTAAGGCTCTTTTGAATGGATTAGAAAAGGGCACCATCTCCTATGTGGAATGCAGCCTGTGTCAGGGCCTGTCATCTGGGACGTGGAGTACTGGCTGAATCGTAGTTCCACTTGCCCACTGAGCAGTACCTTTGTGCAGTGAACAACCTATACACATGTCCATGTGGGTCCTAGAAGCCCCATTTCTCTTCTTAGCCGCTGCTCTCTCCTCCAAGGATGGAGCTTTAATAAGCATCTCCCAGGGAGCTGGGGCCAGGGGTGGGCTGTGCATTCGCCCTGACTGGCCAAGCGGGGTCCTCTTGCCAATGGCTGTGAATACACTTAATGTTGAGGCTGCAGGCCAGTGCTTTTGCGGCCTGGCACTTAGTGGCTCACCTGCCAGGGAGAAAGAAGGATGGTCAGTTGGTCAGACACATAGCCAAGCTCTGATGGATGGAGGGAGTGGGGCAACCCCTCCTAGCCTGGAAACCCCCTCAGACTGATGTGTGTGGGTTGTGAGCAGGTGCAGAAAGGACCCTGATGGAGAGACCAGGCTGGGCCTGTCCCCTGCTCACCCTTTTGGCTCATCGACCCCAAAGGTCTGGTCTGGTGCTGCCTTCACTTCACCATGAGTAAACTGAGGTTCAGGGAAATGAGGCTGGCTTGCCTGAGGCCACACAGCCTGACACTCTGGCCCAGACCTGTCTGCAAAATGGGAACTTGACCTGTTGACTTGCTTCATGCAGTCCCTGTAGACCACTTCAGCCTCTTCAATCCCACGACTTAACTTTTCTGAGCCTCAGGTTTCCACTGAGATGAAAGGGCACTTTGCTTTCTCATACATAAAAGACTCTCGGCTCTCCCAACATGGGTTCTTCAAGATTAGTTCAGGCCCCACCTCATCCAGGAAGTCTTCTTTGACCCCCTCCAGGCTGGATCAGAACAACTCCGAGAAACAGGACTCTGCACTCATCCTTGGGAAGCAAGAATGAGCCCCTGCTGCCCTCCTAACTGGCCCAGCTGACACCATGAGGAGGGCAGAGGGAAAACGACTGCAGAGAAGTCAAGCCAGAGCCTCAAGAGCATCATGAACCTCTGGATCAAGCCATACCTGAATCAAAACCATGCTGCGTTTTTCTATTACATGAGCCCATAGTTTCTATTTTGATTGGATTTTCTGCCTGCTATAACTGAGAGTCTAAACAGATACAGGAGTTCACCAAATGTGGGCAGTAACTATTTCTGGGGGGACAAATGTGAAGGAACTTCCATTCTTCAATGTGTGTGTTTTATTTTATTTATTAATTTTATTTACTCTGATTAGGTGAAACTGAAATGTACTGTCAGATGACTTCACAGCCAGAAGCAGCAAGGAGCCTGATCCATGAGACGTGAAGCTGCCCAGTCGTGTGCGACTCTTTGCCATCTCATGGACTGTAGCTTCCAGGCAAGAGTACTGGAGAGGGTTGCCATTTCCTTCTCCAGCGGATCTTCCCAACCCAGGGATCGAACCCGGGTCTCCCGCATTGCAGGCGGATGCTTTACCCTCTGAGCCACCAGGGAAGCCCCAATGTATGTGTTTTATACTGTTTGCAGTTTTACAGAGAATATGCAGCAAATCAATGCTGGTGTTTCTATCTGGAGCAAACAAGTTGGCCACGGGCTTGTGGCTTGAAGAGTCAGTGGTGATTCCCAGTAATAAAGGAGGAGTGAGCTGGGCGGGGGTGGGGGGAGACGGCAATTTAACCTGGGGCATGGGCGGCTTCTGTGGAGCCCACACTTAGGAGAAAGAAATTGAGGCAAAAGAGAGTTAAGGTGGGGGCCGAGTGGCAGGACTGAGGAAGGGGACACACCACAACCCACAGTCGAGATCTTACTCATCAGCCAAGGACATGAGCTTCCCTCCCTGCCAGATGCTCCCTTTGGGGGCTGTTACAGTACCTCAAGCACCCCTGTTGTTGGAACTGATGACTAAGGCCGGCCGTGAGTGGCAGAACCCATCAGGCTGTACATTTCTTGGAAGTAGCCTTCCAGCCACCTTCCATTAGCACAGGTGGCAAAGACCCCTCAGATCCAGCTGACAAGTTGATTCCTCAAGGCTGAGCCGATGCTCCGTGAATGGTTGTAAATTACTGCAGCAGCGTGCTTCCATCTGAGGCTTCTCACTGCCTGGAATGACATCCCACCCACAGTCTGCTTTGTCTAGGGACTTGCGACGTGAGCCAGGCAGCCTTCTGCTTCAGTTTCACGCAGAAGGAACTGAGGCACGGAGCGGGCCAGCGACCGGCTCACAGTCACGCGGGGAGGCGGAGTTCGCTGGAAACGGAAGCCAGTTCTGCCCCCTGACCTGGTCCCCTTTCTCTTGCCTCCTGCTGGTCCTCACAGCAGGAGTCGGGGCAGGAAATTGTTTTGGGTGAGGTTCCTCCAAAGAAGCCTTGAGAAGACCTTGGCAGGGGCTGGGGAGGTGAGCAGTGAAGAGGCTCCTTGAAGGAGTGAGGGTGGGAGGAGTGGGGGTCCCTGGCAAGGGATTGGTTTCTGCCCAATCCCCACATCTGCCCTGGGCTCACAGTGTCCCTCCTCTGCCCTAACTGCCCAGTCCTGTGCTCTGTATTGGTCATCACTTTGAAGCCCCAAACATCCTACTATGACCTCATTTTACAGTGAAGGAGATGAAGGTTCAGAACGGTTAGGTAATTTGCCTAAAGTCACACAGCTAGTGGGGAAAGGAGGTCTTTGGCCCCTTGGGAGCCCAGAGCCTGTGCAAAGGCCCTGAGGTGGGCCCTGGGCACAGGATGCACTAAAAGACTTGTAAGGAGGCCAGCAGGCTGGGGCCTTAAAGGAAGCCACAGAGGCCCTTCTCAGCTTCATCCAAACCCTACATTCTCAAGCAAAGGGCTCTGGCTTCCACCGGATGTGGCTTTCTGCTTAGTGGAGCAAGGCTCCATCCATCCTGGCCTCGGTTTCCTGTTTAGAGGGGGAAAAGCTACAGAGAGGCCTCTGGAGTACGAAGAACTAGCAGCAGCTTCTGGTCGAATCGTGTTTTTTTTTTTTTCTTTTTTAAAAAAGACCCAGAATGAGAAAGAAGTCGGTGAGGGCGGAGGGGTTGGCCTGTTCACGGACTCAGGATGAAGACAGCTCTTTTCTCTGGTCTGCTCCACCTGGGACCCCAATCTGCCGGGGCAGCGCAGGGTGCAACTGGGACCGAAGAAACGAGCAGGGCTGGGCTGGGGGCCCGTCGGAGCCAGGTCTCAGCGCCGTAGTAGACGCTGGGCGGCCGACCCTGCAATGCCAGCGCGCGCCCTCCCTGTGGGCCGGGGTCGCATCCGCCGGGAGCGCGCGGACACAGGCGCCCCCACCCCCGCGCCCCACGCGCACACGCGCTCACGGAGCCGGCGGAGGAGCCGAAAGGAAGCAAGAAGTGAAAGTGAGCAACCTCTAGTGAAAGAAAAAGACATGCACAGACAGCTCGGGAATTTATGCCGGTGGCGACGGGCTGGGCGCGCGCGCGCGGCGCATTCCCGACAGCTGGGCGCGTGCTTGCTGGCCTGCAGGGGAATCGCCACCCCTAGCCAGGCAGTCATTCGGCTCGATGGCGTCCCCAGGCCTTACGGCGACCAGGCTCCTTCCCTTTCCCCTGGTTCCGGCCACAGCCGCCTCTTCTGGCCCGGCGGCGAGCCCAGGGCTGGGCACCCTGCGGCGCTCAAAAACCCCCTGGGCGGTGGCCAAGTCCTGCTGCTAGGCTCGAGCTTATCCCAGAGCCCAAAGGACCCTTAGCTACCCTCTCCTTCCACAGTCCCTTCCCCGAGGTTCCCTGGAACGATGAGACCCTGCAGCTGGTCCTGGATCAGGTGGCCTTGGCCAAAGCCCGAATCCCAGAGACAAAACCTCCAAGTGACCGCCTTGGGAGGCGAGGGCCACATGGCCGGTGAGAACAGCTCCCAGACCGCGGCCCTGGGCCCTCAGGAGCCCCCTCCCCTCCTCCTTCCCTTCCAGAACAAGCTTTTCCAGCCCCGCTGCTGCAGAGCCAGGTCTCTGGCTGTGTGGATTGTTTTCCACCCCTGGGGCTTGGGTGGCAAGAGGGAAGACAGGGAAGCTGGTTGCCGATGTGGTGTTCTGCCTTTCCCTCACCGCCTCTTCCAGAGGCGCCCCAGGGACCCTCGCAGCTGAAACAAACAGAAACCAGACCCAGTCTTAACAGAAAAGGCACAGGCACTGGGGCGCTCATTAAGTCTGGCCTTTTGGACACACACCAGGTAGAAGCTGTGAATAGTCCTGCCAGGGCTGCCCAGTCTGGAGCTCTGAGTGGGTAGGTAGTCCAGGGGCACCAGGGTTTCTCCAGACACAGAGAAGGGCGTGGCTTCTTTACCAGTGGAAAGCAAATTGGTGGGAGAGGGGAAGACCCATCCCAGACCTTGTCTCAGCTGGGTAAGGTCCTGGGGTCCTGCAGGGTGTCCCCCACTGAGCCAGGATGCTGAAAGAAAACATCTGTCCCAGGCCTCTCGCAGCTCAGAGCCTAGAAGTAAACAAACAAAACATGGTGGGCTGAGAGCTCCCAAAAACCCCCAGCCAGGGAAGCAATCCAGAGGAGGTGCAGTCAGACTGCCAGGGTGCTCCCTGCCAAGGCAGGGTGGTGGTAAAGCAGAGCAGGCTAAGGAGGCTGCAGACCCCCGCACCCCATGTTCCCCAGTTCTATAGACTGGCCACGTTGTAGAGAGCCGGAGACCCCATCAGGATGGAGGTGAGTTTCTCTCAAGGGGTCTGGGGCTGGCTTTCACTCTACAGATGGGGAAACTGAGGGCCTGAGAGGTTAGGGCAGGTGGCCCAGGCTCACCCAGCTGGCTAGACTTCCGGCCGCACCCTGGCACATGCTGCCTTGCCAAGTCATTTCACTTGTGTCCGACTCTGTGCGACCCCGTGGGCTGTAGCCCACCAGGCTCCTCTGTTCATGGGGATTCTCCAGGCGAGAATACTGGATGGGTTGCCATTTCCTTCTCCAGGGGATCTTCCCGACCCAGGGATTGAACCCAAGTGCCTTACGTCTCCTGTGTTGACAGGCAGGTTCTTTACCGCTAGCGCCACCCCTGGCACATAGCAAGTGCCAAATAAATAGAACCATGGGGACCGGAGCCAGGCCCCTCCCTCTCCCTTCCTACAAATCTCTTTTGACTAGTTTTCACAAGATGATTAAGACAAACAATAGCCTGATAAAGTGTCAAGTGGTAAAAGTGTTAAGATAATTTTAGCTGTTGATCAGTGGTGTGATGGTGAGTGAATGGGCTGCTGAGGAGGGGGCCTCTGAACTGAACGAGGAGCAAGGGCCACTGGCCGTGAGACCATCTGGGGACCCGGTGCACCAGGCAGAGAGAATGGCAAATGCAAAGGCCCCGGGGCAGGAACCTGCCTGTAGTGTGAGAAGAGCAGAAAGATAGACACGCGGCCTGAGCAAAGGGAGGGTGGAGATAGATGCCACAGAGAAGAGCTGGGGTTTGATTTCAAGTACATCACACACGTGTGATGGGCGTGGGGCCATCCAAGCGCTGCTGTGGGAGAGCCCACGCCCTGACCACAGCAGGCGGGGGAGTCAGCTCCAGGATGAGCCCTGGGGCTGCACATCTGCTCCTCATTCCCTGACTCCTTCCCTTTTCTGGGAGCCCATGGCCAGGAGGGAGGGGTGTCGTCACCCACCCAGAGCGGGGTGCTGCTTTGGCTTACCTTCCCCACGTCCTCTGGATCACCCTGGTTTGCAGCCGCCAGAGGAACAAAAGACCCTGATGCTGGGAAAGATGGAAGTCAGGAGGAGAAGCGGGTGACAGAGGACGAGATGGTTGGATGGCATCATCGACTCAGTGGACGTGAGTGGGAGCAAGCTCCGGGAGATGGTGAAGGCCAGGCATGCTGCTGTCCGTGAAGTGGCAAAGAGTCGGACACGACTGAGGGACTGCACGACAACAACAAGAG
Source organism: Moschus berezovskii (assembly GCF_049115385.1). Taxonomy (NCBI): domain Eukaryota; kingdom Metazoa; phylum Chordata; class Mammalia; order Artiodactyla; family Moschidae; genus Moschus; species Moschus berezovskii. Next base: position 7,074,449 of record NC_142470.1, read on the forward strand.
GAACATCATCACCATTGTCACCACTGGGGACGTCGCGGTGGGCAGCATTTGTGCAGTGCTCCCTATATACCAGGCCCCGTGCCATGAGTGTCTGTGAGCTTGGTGTCCACTTTACAGACGGGAAGATGAAGCGGGGCGGAAGCACCCAGCCAAGATGACACGCTTGTGGTGTTCCAGGCAACGTCCAGGCCCTGAGTGCTGGAATGAGCTGGAACGTCAGAGCTGAAGCCCACTTGGACCTAGAGTCTTTGCTCGGGCTGTGAGAGGTGGGGGCTGGGATTGGAGGCTGCGGAAAGCAGAAAGGTAGGCTGCAGGTCATGGAGAGAGAGCAAACCTGGGAGAAAGATGTTGACACGCCTCCAGCCTGCTGCAGGAGGCAGCATGGACTCACACAGGTGTAAACACACACCTGCACACGCTGGCATGTAGAAATGCATGGGCCCACACACATGCACACACGTGTGACACACACACACAAGCACTGGGTGCCTTGTACACACCGCCATGCGCCCCCCCGACAGACATGTGCACGTGTCCATGAAGGCACCGCACCCACACGTGAGCCCACCTCAGCGCTCGGGCACGTGGACACAAACCCAATCCTGCTCGCAGAACTTCATAATAGACCATCTGCACACTTCTTTTCTTAGCAATTATCATGGTTCATTCATTCATGCAACAAACATATGTTGAGCCATTTTCGGTGCCTGGCCAGGGGGTGGGCACGGCACACCCAGCCAAGAGGACCCACAGTTTCAGCCTGCCTTCCTCGGAGCTCACAGTTAGGCTGTGAGAAGACAGACGGGTAACGGTGGACTGAAATCTTCAAGCATGCTTGTCGTGGGGGCCCTGGAGGAGAAGCACAGGGAGCTCTGGGCTGGAGGGACTGGAGAGCTGGTCCACGGGGACCTCCCAGAGGAGGTGTGTTTCCATGAGTGAGGGGACCCGCTTTGGTCAAAAGACAAGTCGGGAGGGGGTTTGACCAGACGGAAGCGGGTCATGTGATGGGTGGGTGAAGTTCAGATAGGCCTCAAGAGCACGGCGGGGGGGGGTCTGCTGACCCAGACTGGCCAGCTCCGACCCAAGAGTTCCCACACATGGACCCCCTTTCCCATTGGGAGCCTCCAAGGGCAGGGCCAAAGTGGGTGACTCTTGTCTGTGCCCCACCCCCAGCACCCAGCCCAGGTGAGCGCCTGTGTCTTAGATGGGGTTCTGGTCTGCAGTCCGGGAGCGGCCACAAGGTGGTCTCTCTCCTCGTCCCCTCACCACACTGTCCCGCTTCCTTCTTCTGCCTCTCTCCTCCCCCTTCCCTTTTCACTGTTCCTCCTCCTCTCCCTGAAACTCGTTTTCTCTTTCTCTGTCTCTCACACACACAGAGCCCTCAGTTTTCCCATCTGTGTAGTGGGTGGGTCCCAGCCCCGTCCTCACTGAGCTGTGAGGGTGAGTTGAGAGGAGCCTACTTCACAGAGGGGACTTGGGAGTCTTCCTGATTCTCTAGGCAAAGCTCAGCCCTGGCAGCTGGCAGTGGGCAAAGTCACCCCCCACCCTACCCTGTTTTCCTATTCTGCCCCTATGTCATCCACACACACAATTCACCCACATACAGCCCCTGCTCCCCCACCCCACATCTCACATATACTCCCCCACCACACCTATCTTGCATCAGCCCCCACACCACAGACCACCTGCTACACGCACACACATACACACGCACACACATCACACACACAGAGCACACACACATACACACACAGAACGCGCACACACACACACACACACACACTCACGGGACCATTGGGGGAAGCCTGGCCAGGCTTCCCCACCCACTCCCAGTCTCCCCCTCCAGTCCTGGGCAGGGCAGTGACAGACGGCCCACGAGACCCCCCGACCCTGGCTGCAGGGCTCTGCTCATTGATCCAGAGATGCTCTTTCCTTTTCCTCAGGCGCTTCTCTGAAGGATGGAAAAATCAATGCCCGCGGATGAACGGGTGCAAAGAAGGTGTAGACAGCAGCGCCGGGCAGAAGACCAAGGGCAGGGGAAGTCAGGCTCCTGGGGTCCCGTGGCTGTTCCCCATATCCTAGGACACACTGCAAGGCGGGTGTGGTCCGCCCAGCCCAGCGGCGTAGTTTTGGTTTTTATCATTTTGTTCTGATTACCAAAGCTGTAAGATGTGCGTGTAGAACATCAAAATCACCAAAGCCCTCCCCAGAGGTCACCTCCCTGTTAACGTGCATAGTAAATCCTTCCAGCCTTTTTTCCTCTGCACGTGGAAGGCACTTTTTATTTCTGCAAAAACAGGACGTGCTCCACCACTGTTTTTTCATCCAACGCTCTGCCGCCCAGCATCCGCCTGTTCTGTTACCTGGTGATCTGATGCTGCTCCCGGAGCCATCCTGTCGCTGGTGGATGTGTGCACAGCGCCGGCCTTGAGGTCAGATTCTTGGTCCCTTGGCTGTGTCACAGTGGACAGGTGGCCTCCACCCTCTGACCTCGCCACCCTCCTCTGTGTGGTCGGGGCCCCTGATGCCAGCCTTACAGCCTTACTGTGAGAATTACATGAGGTCAGAGGCAGAAAGTACTCATTCCTTGTGAGCACATCCAAAGTATTCCATCCATTGTGGGTATTATTATTTTTGGTCTCTCTGGTTATAGGGCTAAAGTATCATTTACTTAGCCAACCCTCTCTCGTTGACCATTGAGGTTGTTTATTCAAATATCCTCCAAAAGGAGACTTTTGTGAATATCCTTGCCTAGGAGAAGGCAATGGCAAGCCACTCCAGTACTCTTGCCTAGAAAATCCCATGGATGGAGCAGCCTGGTGGGCTGCAGTCCGTGGGGTCGCTAAGGGTCGGACACGACTGAGCGACTTCACTTTCACTTTTCACTTTCACACATTGGAGAAGGAAATGGCAACCCACTCCAGTGTTCTTGCCTGGAGAATCCCAGAGACGGGGGAGCCTGTTGGGCTTCCGTCTATGGGGTCACACAGAGTCGGACACAACTGAAGTGACTTAGCAGCAGCAGCAGCAGCAGCAGCATTCTTTAACAAATCCTCAGTTATTAATGTTGAGTAATTTCTAGGAGGAAAGTTAGACATGTTAGAAGCAGGCACTCTTTAGGACCAGTCTGTCTGCATACTGCCTCGTGGCCCTCCTGAAAATGTGCTCATGACAGTGTCCCAGGACCGCCATGGCAAATTATCACAAACCTGGTGGTTTCAAATAACAGAAATGTATTCCCTCACGTATCTGGAGGCCGGAAGTCCAAACTCGAGCTGTCAGCAGGACGCCTTCTCCCTGAAGGCTCCGGGGGAGCATCTCTCCCCGCCTGCCTCAGCTTCTGCTAGTTGCCCACATTCACCTGCCCTGTCGCCCCAGCCCCTGCCTCGCTGTCACATGGCCTCCTCTATTTTTGCCCCATGTGCCTCTTACAAGGACCCTGTCCTGTAATCCAGGTTGGTCTCTTCAACTCAGGATCCTTAATTTAATTATATCAGCAAAGACTATTTTTTTTCCAAATAAGGTAATATTTATGGCTTCTGGAGGTTAGGTCATCATCATATCTTTGGGGGCTACCATTCAACCCACCAAGGAAAGAGAGTCATGTTAAATTCCTTTGCCTCCTCACCACACAGGATATTCTAACCTTTTTGAACTCTTTGGCCAATTTGATAAGGTAAAAAGGATATCTTGTTTTATTTAAAGTGCCTTTTTTTTTTTTTTTTTAGTGAAAAGAAACCTATTTTCATAAACTTGCTGGTCATCTGTTTTTCTTATTTTGCAATTCTTATTTCATGTGCTTGTTGGTCATTTGTTTTTCTTATTTATTTATTTATTTATTTTTACTGATTCATGTCCTTTGCTCAATTCCCTATTTGCTATTGTTTTTTTCTGGGTGTGTGAGAGCTCTTTGTAGGTGAAGACATTTGAACATTCATTATATGTTGTAAATATCTCCCTAATTGGTCACTTGCTTTGGGGTTTTTTCATAATTCTTAAACATACGTAACTTTTAAACTTTTTTGTAGTCAAAGTTTCAAGAGCATTTTACCACCAACTGAATAATTAAACACATTTTTCCCACTCACATTATTTTCATCTAGCACTTTTACAGTTTGACTTTCATATTTTTGTTATCTCTGCAATTTATTTTACTTTAGGTGCATGTTGTTCCTTGGAAGGAAAGTTATGACCAACCTAGATAGCATATGAAAAAGCAGAGACATTATTTTGCCAACAAAGGTCCGTCTAGTCAAGGCTATGGTTTTTCCAGTGGTCATGTATGGATGTGAGAGTTGGACTGTGAAGAAAGCTGATTGCCGAAGAATTGATGCTTTTGAACTGTGGTGCTGGAGAAGACTCTTGAGAGTCCCTTGGACTGCAAGGAGATCCAACCAGTCCATTCTAAAGGAGATCAATCCTGGGTGTTCATTGGAAGGACTGATGCTAAAGCTGAAACTCCAATACTTTGGCCACCTCATGTGATGAGTTGACTCACTGGAAAAGACTCGGATGCTGGGAGGGATTGGGGCCGGGAGGAGACAGGGACGACAGAGAATGAGGTGGCTGGATGGCATCACCGACTCGATGGACATGAGTCTGAGTGAACTCCGGGAGTTGGTGATGGACAGGGAGGCCTGGCGTGCTGTGATTCATGGGGTTGCAAAGAGTCGGTCATGACTGAGCGACTGAACTGAACTGAACTGAACTGAAGATGAATTACCTTCCCTGCTAATTATTAAGGAGTTGTCTTAATACCATTTAATAAATAGCCCATACTTTCCCTATTGATTTTAAATAATATTTTTTTATTCAATTTGGCTTCTGGTTCCAGTGGCCTAGCAGACTGAGTTAATGGTGACACTCCCCTCACTCTTCCTGCTGAGGAACACCAACAAAATTTAGCAACAACAACAGAAATAATTAATCTAGAAAGAAAGAATGGGAAATTCCCAGGTCTTGGAAGTTGGGAGGGGAAAACCAGAGCCAGAAACTATTTTGTAACTGAAGACCCCGAGCAAAAGGGCAGGATCCTCAGTGGAGAGGTCTTCAGTTCAGTTCAGTTCAGTCGCTCAGTTGTGTCTGACTCTTTACGACCCCATGAATCACAGCACGCCAGGCCTCCCTGTCCATCACCAACTCCCGGAGTTCACTCAAACTCATGTCCACAGACTCAGTGATGCCATCCAGCCATCTCATTCTCTGTCGTCCCCTTCTCCTCCCGACCCCAACCTTTCCTAGCATAGAGTCTTTTCCAGTGAGTCAACTCGTCGCATGAGGTGGCCAAAGTATTGGAGTTTCAGCTTTAGCATCAGTCCTTCCAATGAACACCCAGGATTGATCTCCTTTAAAATGGACTGGTTGGATCTCCTTGCAGTATAAGGGACTCGACAGCTAAAAATAGAAACCTGTTTTAGACAGCTAAAAGCAGGACAAAATGATCTACCGCGAGGGAGAGGAGGCATCGTCTGAAACTGAGATCATAGCACATCTGAAAAAAACTATAAGCCAAGTGTGCTTTAAATCGTTAAAAGGAATAAAAAGACACCATAAGAAAATAAAAAACACCTTTTGAAAGAGGCAGATTCGAAGAAAAACAAAGATCTAAAAATGAAGAACATGACCACTGAAATTAACATTTCATTGGGTGAGTTAAATAGCAGATTAGACACAGTTAAAGAAATGTTCATGAACTTAAAGACAGAACTGAGGAAACGTTGAATGCAGTTTGTAGAGATAAAAAGAAAAACCCAAAATAGAAGCAAATAGGATAGAGTGAGGAGGTCTGACATATGCCCTAAAAGAAGAGAGATTGTGAAGAAAACGGGGGAGAGATCATATTCCACATGATAATGTCAGAATATTCCAGGAACGATGAAAGACACTACTCCTCCAATTTAAAAAGTGTATTAATGCCAAGAAGGCTGTATAACATTGATCTACACTTAGGTATAGACACTAAATACGCAATGCTAAACACAAAATAATTTAAAGCAACCAGATGGAAAAACAGTGCTCTTAGCGCTTTACACATTAGCTTTTTTTTTTTTTTTTATGGCTGTGTCATGCAGCATGTGGAATCTTTGTTCCCCGACCAGGAATCAAACCCATACCCCTTGCATTGGAAGCATGGAGTCTTAACCTCTGGACCACCAGGGAAGTTCCCTACACTTAGCTCTTTAACTCTTCAAAACAGCACTCTTAGCATTATCATGATCCACATTTTAAGGATGGAAAATCAAGACACAGAAAAGTAGCTAATCTTTATTACTTCACATTCCTTCAGTAATTTTTGCTACAGTAATGGCCCCTGATGAATCATACTTTCCCTTGATGGTAACCTTTTGTGAGGTGACTTTGCTGCTCTCCCTTCAAGAGGACATACTTGCCACAAGGGAGAATCTGAGTCTATTTTCCCAACCTTGATTGTGGTCTGGTCTTGAGACTTGCTTTGACCAATGGAACGCAGTTGAGATGATGCTGTGTGGCTTTCAAAGCCAGACGTTAAGAAGCCTTGTAGCTTCTGCTTTTGCTATCTTAGATTGCTTCTGCCATCTTGTCAAGAAGCTCAATGTGGACTCCTGGTAGAAGAGAATTGAGATGACCTACCTGGCAACCCTGATAGCTCAGCTGGCAAAGAATCTGCCTATAATGCAGGAGACCCCAGTTTGACCCCTTGGTTGGGAAGATCCCTTGGAGAAGGGATAGGCTACCCACTCCGGTATCCATGGGCTTTCCTGGTGACTCAGATGATAAAGAATCTGCCTGCAATGCAGGAGACCTGGGTTTGATCCCTGGGAAGGTCCCCTGGTAGAGGGCATGGCAACCCACTCCAGTATTCTTGCCTGGAGAATCCCCATGGACAAAGGAGTCTGGCAGGCTACAGGCCATGTGTCGCAAAGAGTTGGCCATGACTGAGCAACTAAGCACACACACCTGGCAGCCAGACCAACTGCCAGGCTTTTAAGTGAGGCCATGCTAAACCTTTACCCTATTCAAGCCCCAAATGAGAACAGGTGCATGAACTACTCTAGGCAGGACTAGCAGAAGAACTAACCAGCTGAATCCAACTCGTACAGCAAAACTGCGAGCAGTAAATACCTGGGCACAGAATTACACAATGATTAATGGCAGAGCCAGGCTGTGGACCTAGTCAGCCCAGAACTCCAGATCATATGCTTTGACCACAATCCCACACACGCCACAGAGAAATAACAAAAACTGTCAACAACAATAAAGGCCAAAGGACAATGCAATAATAAATATATTCCAGATGATGAAAGAAAATATTTGTCAACTGAAACTGTCTTTCAGCTAAACTGTCTCCCAAGAGTGAAAGCAAAATATAGATATTTCAGGGATTTCCCTGTGATCCAGTGACTAAGACGCCTCCCTCCCAGTGTAGGGGGCTGGGGTTCAATCCCTGATCAGGGAACTAGTTCCTATATGCCACAACTAAAGATTCCACATGCTGCAGTGAAGATTGAAAATGCTGCGTGCTGCAACTAAGACCCAGTTCAACCAAATAAATAATTTTTTAAAAAAAGAAATTTCAGACAAAGACTAAGAAACTTTACCACTCACAGAGTTTTGCTTAAAGAATTAGTAAGGGATTACATAAGGAGGAAAGAGCTCAAGCCTTGTATCAGGTATGTGATGAGTGATGAGCAAAGATATTAAAATGTGGATAAAGTCTAAAGAAGAGTTGACTGTAAAAATCAATAATAATAATGACAAATGTAGGATCAAAACAAGATGGAACCAAAATACTAGGCAATCATACATGGGGATTGGAAGGCATGGTTGGAGTTAAATCACTCTAAGACTCTATACTGTCTACAACTGACTACTTTTGTAGAACTCTCCTATATATCTAATAGTTTTCATTTGTTTCCCTTGGGTTTTCAAGAACGTGATTATCCACAAATAAGGATAATTTTGTCTTCTTTTTAGTGGTTATCCTTTAGTTTATGTTTCCTGTCTTATTGCATTGTCTAGAACTTTCAGAGCCATATAAAATTATAGAAGCATTATTAAGCATCCTTGCCTTATTCTGGACATGGCTCAGAATGCCTCCAGTATTTTACCATTAAATAAGGTATTGGCTTTTGGCTTGAGATAGATATTCTTTGTCACGTCATTGAATTAGTCAAGATAAGTAGATTATGCCACAGCAACGAATAATCCCAAAATATGATGGCTTGAGAGAAGTTTATTTCTTGTTCTTATTAAGTTGGCTGTGTTTTCAGGTAGTTCTCCAGGACAGCTGTGCTTGGCTCAGCATTGCACTTCCACGTCACCAGATGCTCCTGTACTTACTGAAGCAAGGAATATAGAATTGGAGAATCTTGTACCAGCAGTTCATACTGTTCTTGATACTGTTCATGGAGTTCTTCCTGCAAGAATGCTGGAGTGGTTTACCCCTCCCTCCTCCAGATTTTATTTTTCTTGGGCTCGAAAATCACTGCAGATGGTGACTGCATCCATGAAATTAAAAGATGCTTGCTCTTTGGAAGGAAAGCTATGACAAACCTAGACAGAGTATTAAAAAGCAAAGACATCACTTTGCCGACAAAGGTCCATATAGTCAAAGCTATGGTTTTTCCAGTAGTCACGTACGGAGGTGAGCGTGGGACTGTAAAGAACAATGAGTGCCGAAGAAATTGATGGTTTTGAACTGTGGTGCTGGAGAAGATTCTTGACGGTCCCTTGGACTGCAAGGAGATCAACTCAGTCAATCCTAAAGGAAATCAACCCTAATATTCTTTGAAAGGACTGATGCTGAAGCTGAAGCTCCAGTACTTTGGTCACCTGATGAGAAGAGCTGACTCAGTGGATTAGACCCTGATGCTGGGAATGATTGAAGGCAAAAGGAGAAGAGGGAAGCGGAGGATGAGATAGTTAGAGAGCATCACCGACTCAATGGTTATGAATTTGAGCAAATTGGAGGAGGAAATGGCAACCCACTCCAGTATTCTTGCTTGGAGAATCCCATGGCCAGAGCAGGTGGGCTATGGTCAAGGGGTGGCAAAAGTTGGACGCAACGTAGCGACTGAACAACAAGTACCAGAAATTAAGTGCTTCTACCCAGAAGTGACATACATTAGCTCACATAAACTGCCAAGCCCAGTGGAAAGTGCAGTCCCAGCCTGGAAGGAGTACTGCAGAGACTGGCAAACATTGCAGATGTCACCATACGCATATTAAGGAAACATGCTTTTATTGCTAATTTTACACTTGGGACCCTGAAAGACCTTAAGAGTCAACTTGAAAAGTCATTCAGCCTTGGCTATGCGATGAGTCGCAGTGGAGGTCAGTATTTAAAGAAAAAAAAAGGTGAAATCAGGACTTCCCTGGTGGTCCAGTGGTTAAGAATCCACCTTGCAAGGCAGGGGATTTGGGTTTGATCCCAGGTCGGAGGACTAAGAATCCCCACGCCGCAGAGCGACTGAGTCTACAGGCTGCAGCTACTGAAGCCCTCGAGCTCTGGACCTCGAGCCACAACTAGGAAGTCTGTTCTTGGCAACAAGGGATCCCACACGTTGCAGTGAAGATCCTGCGTGCTGCAACTGAGATGTGACGCAGTCAAATAAATTTTTTTTTAAAGGTGAACTCATGCATTCACAGGCCCTGATGATTTCTGTCTCCATTGGAGCTGAGCTAACATGCTTTCCTCTTTAATTCCATAAGGCCTCTGAATCTTTATAAGGTATCGTCCCCTTTTCCGAGCTCATTTAGCAGATTTCTTTTTCTCCCTACCCCCGAGTCTCAACCAGGATAATTTGCTGGTGTTTTAATTAGGATTTTTATCATATTCCTGAGCAAGGCTGGTCTACAGTTTTGTGCTATCTGCCAACTCTTCATTTTTAGGTTGTGCTACATTCTTAAGATGTGCTCAGTTGCTAAGTCGAGTCCGACTCTCTGCAACCCATGGACTGTAGCCCACCAGGTTCAGACTTTGTCCATGGGATTTCCTAGGCAAGAATACTGGAGTGGGTTGCGATTTCCTTCTCCAACATTCTTAAGATAGTTAGGGAAGTTTTCCATCTTTCCTGTATCCTGAAACAGAATGTTTGAAATGTTTGAATATTTGCCAGTAAAAGTAAAGGACCTAACACTTCTCGAGGAAGTAGCTCTTTACCTATCTTTTCAATTTACTTTATTAGGTTTTTTGGTTTTCTCCTACTTGTTGAATTGATTTTGGTTATATGTATTTTCTTATTAAAAAGATCTGCTTTTTTCTCATTTTTAAATTTATTATCATAAGGTTTTACTTAGTATAATTTAATTAAAACATTTTTGTTCTAATTGTGCATTCATTTCTCTCTGCTTATTATCATTGGATCTGCTAGAAGTTTTCCTTATTTATTAAACTTTCCAAAAAAACAAGTCATCAATTTATCTTTTATTTCTATTTTTCTTCTCTAATTTATTAAATTCTGCTTTTTGCCTTTTTCACCTTCCACTCTTCCTTATTTAAAACAATTCACAACATTGAGCTATGAATTTTCCTCCTTGTTACATTTTAACCACCTTCCTATATGTTTAGATAGATATCTGGTATTTGTAGTGTTATTATTTTAAAATAGTTGTCACATAGGTTTTACTTAGAGTTATTTACAAAAGTGGTTTTTAATTTTCAAATGGTTGGCTTTTTCATTTAAACTTTTTGTTAATAATTTCTAGCTTAATTGCACTGTGGTTAAAGAATGAGGCTTTCACTATATCTGCTTTGGGGATTATATTGAATTTTTCTTTATGGCCTAATATATGATCAATTTTCATAAATGTTTGATGGGCCCTGGTAAAGAAATGAGTATCTTTTATTTGTTGGGCACAAAGTTCAATTATTAAATCAACCTTATTAATTATATTATTCCAGTCCTATATGAACGTGGAGGGGAAGAACATCATTTAACTTTGTCAAAGACAGAAGTTTGTTAAGTCTCCTCCAGGGAGTTTTATTTTGTTTGGGTGTTTTGTGTCTTTTGTTTTTCTTTTTGCCATGCCACATGACATGTTGGGTCTTATTTCGTGGACCAGGGATCAAAGACAAGGCCCCTGCAGTGGAAGTGTGGAGTCTTAACCACTGGACCATCAGGGAAGTCCACAGCACTCTTTTTGGTTATCTTTCTATGTATCTAAGTTTTTCTTCCCCTGGTCAGGTCTAATCCTATACAGGACGTAAAAAATTCTGACAATCGGAACTTTATTGTGACTTGTATTCTATCCGTTCAAAGGATCTGTCCCATCTCATGCTTTTGCCTGCGATTCTTGGTCCAATATGAATATTACTACCTTTGCTTTCCTTTGACTTCAACTAGTCTCATTTAACTGTGCTTGACCTTTTATTTTCAGCTGTTTCTCGTCCTTTGGTTTTTAGTGTATTTCTTACTAGCACTATGTAGTTAAATTTCCACTTGGTCTTTGTTTTATCCAATCCAAGAGTCTTCGGGATTTCACTAGGAAGCATCGCGCGTTCCCATTCATTGTTGACATCGGCCCTGTGGGTCTCACCTCCACGGGAAAGCTGGCTTCCGCCTTTTTCTCTTTATTTCCTCAGCTGCTTCCTTTTGTTCTTGAATTTTGTTTTATGGACTTTGAACTTTTGCTTTAATCTTCTGCAGTCTTTGGTTAGTAGCTATTTCATTTCTTTTTAAAAAATTTTCATCAGAGCATAGTTGATTTACAATGTTGTGTTAATTTCAGATGTACAGCAGAGTGGATCAACTGTTTTAGATTGCTTTCCCATACAGACCATTTCAGAGTATTGAGTGGCGTCCCCTATGCTCCACAGTAGGTCCTTATGCATTATCTATTTTATATATAGCAATGCACATATGTCACTGTTTCATTTCTAATTGCACTCAAAGTTATCTTAATTGAAAAAGTCTTCTTTTTCAGCTGCCTAATCATTCAAGGAGAAACAGTGCCTCCTGAAACCCTCTTATTAAAGATGTCCCTCAGGTACCCCCCCTTTTGATCTCCTTTTCCCACTCTCTGATGTGCCATTTAAGAACAATTTTTGACATTTGTATTTAGTCTGGAAATGATATTGACAGTAAATCTTTAGACTCACTGCTTTTTAACTGGCTTTAGTACTAACACCCAGGCTTATTTAAGGCCTAGGGGTTGTCATTCTTAGACTCCCAGCTGATGGGAATATGCCTCTCAGCAATGAGTGTTCAGTAGCTCCCCCAAACCTCATAAACATGGCTCTCTCATCATTTAGTGGGACACAAGCTAAACCAGCCTGGGTTTGTTCTTTTAGAAGTAATGCTCTTTCCTTCCTGGAGGCATATACAAGTTGTCATTATTTGTATGAATCGCAGTGTTTTTCCAGAACATGTCTCAGCAGAAGCCTCGATTTATTTCCCCAGAACACAATGAGTCTTTCCAATCTGCATATTCAGATCTTTTTGTTTCTTTTTAAAACACAGGTGAGTTTTCTTCATTATATTCTAAGTCGTCTCTTATTCTAGTCTTTTCTTCAAGAATCTCAGCTATGTGTTTGCTGTCTTCTCCTCCTTATCACTTTCTCATGTTCTGTCATCTCTCAATTTCTGTCACACTTTAGGAAATGTCTCAAGGTGGACCTCTCCCCATCACTGGTTACATTTTCCTACATTACAGTGTCTGCTTTTTACGGTCTCCAGCATGGACTTCCAGAAAAGGCAATGGCACCCCACTGCAGTACTCTTGCCTGGAAAATCCCATGGACGGAGGAGCCTGGTGGGCTGCAGTCCATGCGGTCGCTAGGAGTTGGACACGACTGAGCAACTTCACTTTCATGCATTGGAGAAGGAAATGGCAACCCACTCCAGCGTTCTTGCCTGGGGAGTCCCAGGGACGGGGGAGCCTGGTGGGCTGCCGTCTATGGGGTTATACAGAGTCAGACACGACTGGAGTGACTTAGCAGCAGCAGCAGCAGCCTGGACTTCAACGCTTTGTTGTTGTTCAGTCGCTGAGTCCTGTCTGACTCTTTGCGACCCCATGGACTGCAGCATGCCAGTATCCTCTGTCCTCCACTATCTCCCAGAGTTTGCTCAAATTTATGTCCATTGAGTCGGTGATGCTATCTAACCATCTCATGCTCTGCCGCCCCCTTCTCTTCTTGCCTTCAATCTTTCCCAGCATTAGGGTCTCTTCCCATGAGTCGACTCTGCCTCGTGAAGAATATTCAAAGGACTTCAACTTTGCTACCATGTTTTTTCTTTTCTTGCAATCCTTCTTAACTCTATCTGTCTTAGTTTCCTAGGGCCGCTATACCAAACTACCACAACTGGGTGACATACAACGGAAATGTGTTCTCTCATAGCTCTAGAGGCTGGAAGTCTGAAGTCCAGGCGATGGCAGGGTTGGTTCCTCTGGAAGCTCTGAAAGTGAATCTGTTCTTTGCCCCTCCCCTGGCTTATGGCATTCCTTGGCTTGTAGCTGCATCATTCCAATCTCTGCCTTCACCTTCACCCAGCCTCCTCCTGTTTCTTTCCTGTCTTCTGTTTTTAAATAATTTTTATTATTTTTTGGCCGTACCGTGCAGCATGAGGGGTCTCTCCTTTCCCCAACCAGGGATCTAACGGGCACCCTTGCAGTAGAAGCACACGGTCTTAACCCCTGGGCTGCCAGGAAAGTCCCCAGGCTTTTCACATCTTTCAGGGCTGCCCTGTGTTTTCTGACTCCTGATTTACAGAGCAGGTCTTTCCATTACAGTGGCCACATGGTTTCCTGACGTCTTCTTCTGGTTCCTTTAGGAAACTGCTGTCAATCGCGCGATCTCCAGTGTTTCAGAATGCCAGTTCCCTTCCATGTTCAGAAGTGTGTTCTCACAGTCCGTTGTGGTTGATGCTTTTGCCTCTGCATTGTCCCTCAAACACAGAAACATTCTTCCACACTCCACAGTTAGAAGTAGACAGGATGTGTAGATTGCCTCTGGCCTCGTCCTCTTATTACTTGTTTGATGGTTCCATCCCATTCTTAGTGTTTGGTCCAGGCAACAGAATCAAGTAGGCTTTGCTCAATCCATGTCCCAGTTTCTAGCAGGCTCTGCCAGCTGCAGCTCTGCTGAAAGAAGGCAGCCTTCTCTCCAGCTTAGTTAAATGATTCTTGGATTTTCTGAACAGATGAAATAAGCAGAAGTCCCAGCATGCACTGCTACTCGGGAGTTCTCTCTTTTTCTCCCTCCACCCAGCTCCCTACAATGATCATGTTTGCTTCCCAGAACACCTTGCCCCATGAAAGCCCCCTGCCCTGCCCACTTTTTCTGAATGACCAAGGACATCAGTAGCATGTGGGAGAAGGACAACTATCCAGTTTTCAGACTGGTGCAGATTCAGGTCTCTGAGTGGGAACAACTGATGGAGAAGGTTCTGAACACTTTCCTACCTTTGTCCCCAGCCTCTGTGTTCTGAGCTTTCTCTCCCACACTGCTCCCTCAGTATGGCTCCTCCCAGATTCTGGCATGAGGTTGGCAGTTATTTCCCACAATGAGGGAGGTTTCATCTTTCTACCTTCATGGGTATTTAGCGAAAAAATAAAAATGACTATCAGGGTTTCTAGCTACATTTTTTAAGATAGAACTCCACAGGTTTTTAGTGTTTTTTTTAAGCCTAAACTCATTCATTCATTCACGTTTATTAAAAAAAAAAACACAACAAAAACAAAAACGCAGTGCATTCATGTCTTGGCTTCATAGTGGATGTCAGGATAAATCAGTTAATAATCCAGGAGAGTTCTGCAGTAATGGAGGAACAGGGAAAAGGCCCAGACCCCCACCCCTTCGTCCCTCTGCTGTGCAAAGCTGGCTTCTCCAGGAATCTCTCCATCTTGAAGGCCTTGTTCTTATGCTCCCAAATTAGCAGTCTGTGAAATCAGACACATTTACTGAGAACCTGCTTCTGCTCCAGGTGGTCCAGAGGAAAGGAAGATAGAATCATTAGAAGCCCTGCCCTCATGGTGCATGCTTTCCATCTCCCTGCTTTAGAGAACGGTGCCTGCTTGTCTCCATGGTTTGTGATGATTATTTGATTAGTCACTTGGCTAGATTCCTGTCAGACTGGTAGCTCTGTGAGGGCAGGGACAGGGTCTGTATCCTTGTTTGTTAGCACAGCTAGGACTGGGGAGGGCTGCCTAAAGGAGAGGCCATCTGAGCTGGGCTCTGAAGAGTCAATAGGAGTTTGGTGTAGATGAGGCGGTCAATCCCTCTAAGCAAGCAAGAAAGCTGAAATCTCTATTTCTGGGGTATCCTCAGCCCAAACCCTCTTGGCTTTGTTCTGTGGTTTCTGCTGCTTCATGGAGAAAGTTCCTCTCTGGATCTCTTTAGAGGCTGAACAGCCCCAGGTCTGGGCAGTGCTCAGAGAAGGGTGAGGTCTGCAGGACAGGGACACCCAGGTCATCTAGGCCTAAAAGCTCAGGGGTGGGGGTGCAAATAGACAGAGGCCGGCATCTGCCTCCTCTGGGGTCCTTTTCTTTAGCTTTTTTAAAGCAGACAGAAGTAATTCCCATTCCACCATGGCTGCCTTGGGATGTCCTCACTTTCCAACAGGCACGTTCATGGCTGGGTCTCCTGGACGGGACCCAAAAGCCATTTGCTTCGGAGGCAAGATTTGAATCAGGCCCAGCTGGGTCTTCCGATCCTTGATTTGCCTGATCCATTAATAATTAATGGTGCAGTAATGAGAGCTGCTTTTAATAGAGTCTGCTGCCATCAGCGCATTCTGCTCGATCTTCACCAAGGGTTTCCCCCAGAAGGATTCACAGTCACATGACTGATCTTCCTGCCGCAGCACCGGAAGGCCCCCTGCCACTGTCGTTCCCTCCTCTCTTCTGGGCCTGAGCCCCCTCCCCACTGACCCGGAAGCCCCTCTTGCTTCTCTTACCATTTCCAGTCCCCTCCCTGAAGCCCCACCCACCATCACTTCAAGGTTCCCACAGAGGACTGAAGCCACCCTATCCACCCAGGCAAGCTTCATCTGTCACCGGGGCAAAGTGGTCCCACTGGGCAGGGACAGGGACATCCGGAAGCAGCCGTGTGCCCAGCTTGGGACATTCATGAGACCCACCTCACACAAACAGGAGCTGACCAAAATCTCACAGCAAAGGCCAACAGGATGGGTGTGGAAGAAAGGAAACCTGGCCAGGCTGGGTTAAGCTCTGGCTTGGCCACTGTTTATGGGACCCTGGAGAGTACTGTCTGCCCCCAGCCTCAGTTTATTCACCTTCAGAATGGGGATGAAGATGGACCCTACCCCACCCCAGAATGTTCTGGGGAAGAAGGGGAGTGAAGCAGAACTAAGGAAAGCTCCATAATACCTGCTTCTGGAAAATACCCACAGTGTGCCCAGGGTTTAGCTATCATGATGCTGTTCACTGTGGCCTTGTTTATGATGTCACAACTTGGAAACCACCTCCATGTTCAATAATAGGGGGTTGGCTCAAATAAGTGTAAGCGTATCCACATCTCGGGGCACTCAACTGCCGTTGGAAACCTTTGGGCCTCCTGGGATCCTGGGGAAATGCAGGTTCTGGGGCCCCTGGGCTGAGATCCTGTACTTCTTTTCTTTGCTTTTTTTTTTTTTTTTGGCCATGCTGCATGGCTTGCAGGATCTGTTCTCTCACCAGTGATTGAACACGGGCCACAGAAGTGAAAGCCCAGTATCCTAACCACTAGGCAACCAAGAAACTTCCCTGAGACCCTGAACTTCTAACAGCTGCTGCTGGGGGTGGGATGGGGTGGGGGACTCTCTGGTACCAGCAGGAGAGGCCTTGGGCAGAGAAGTTTGAGTTCTGCTGGTAAGAGGAAGAACCAGGTTGCCAACCAGAATGTTCTGTGAGCCCCTTTCTGGGCTCCAGGCAGATCTGGTGCTGCATACCTAGTACAAAGAGTCTGGAGGCTGGAGGCTCAGGCACTCAAAGGTCTACAGATGGGTGATGATTTACAGATCATTTAAAAGTTTCTCTTTGGTTTATCTTAATTTCAAAATTATCCACAGTTTACACGTATTCCTTTTGTAAATGGGAGAAAATGTTATTTTCTTTAAAAAGAGAACAAATGTTCTCTTCCTTTCTCTACAACATGATCAGAGTAATATTCAGCCTGGAAGGATGGGGACTCTGAGGAGACGAGGATCAGCGTGGATGCTGGCCTCTTTCCAGAGCCTGCGTGCAGGGCTATGGGCTGGCCTGAGCTGGCCACGTGGCTCTGGTGCCCGGCGCATCCCCCACACTAGGCCAGCTCTTTGCACCCAGGGTCCCTGTCGCCCACACCCCCAGGGAAGGGACCATCAGGAGGCTATCAGTGCCACTTTGCAGCTGAGGGATCCAGAAGTTCTGGGAAGTAAAAGACCCACCTAGGGTCACCAAGCTCCCTGTTGGGGGTGGGGAGGGTACTGCCAGAAGGTCTTCTTTTGGCTATTAGTCAGGACTGCCTCCGGGCTTCCCAGGTGGCACAGTGGTAAAGAATAGTCTACTTGTCAATCCAGGAGACACAAGAGAGGCAGGTTCAGTCCCTGGGTCAGGAAGATCCCCTGGAGTAGGAAGTAGCAAGCCAGTCCAGTATTCTTGCCTGGAAAATTCCATGGACAGAGGAAACTGGAGGTTCCTACAGTCCATGGGGTCGCAAGGAGCTGGACATGACTGAGTGTATACACACACACATACACACACACAGAGGAAACTGGAGGTTCCTACAGTCCGTGGGGTTGCAAGGAGTTGGACATGACTGAGTGTATACACACACACACACACAGAGGAAACTGGAGGTTCCTACAGTCCATGGGGTCGCAAGGAGTTGGACATGACTGAGTGTACACACACACACACACACACACACACACAGCAGCCTCACCAGAAAAGCAGGTGATGAAGAGCTTTGAAAATTAGCTGGAGTTTTTATATCCTGGGGGAATCAATGGGGAGCCATTGAGTGTTCTGAGTGAAGATGAAATGATTCAAGTTGTGGGCAGCTTGGAGCAGAGAGCTGCAGTGACACACGCCCCAGGCCCAGGCCAGGAGGAGGTGTTTACAACAGGCCCGGCTGGATAATACACAACAAGGACATCAATACTGTTAACGTTTACTGAACTCCTGTGACGTCCAAGGATACGATTAACGCTCTTCACTTAATCCTTGCAGCTTCCCTAGGATGGTCATGCAGGGGTTCTCTCCATCTCTGCAGACAGAGAACTGAGACTCAGCACCATGAGGAGGCGCAGGGCACGCGACTTCAATGTGGATGCCCTTAGCACAATGCTACCCCACCCAGAGAACAGAGGGAAAGGAAGATGGCTCCCAGGGGAGGAGTGGGGTGTGTGGAGGGAGCTGGAGTGGAACGGGGTGGGATCGAGCCATCCATCCACTAGCATAGGTGACCCCACCTCCCAAGCTAGAGCCAAGCAGGAGGTTTAGAGATAAACAAGATGCACAGCCCCTTCCTGGATAGTCTAGTATGGGTGACAGACAAGTAGACAGACCATGGCATGCGGGTCAGGGGCACCTCCCCGGAGAAGAGGAAGCCTGGACTGAGTCCTAAGGAATGAACAGTTGGTCCAATGACCCGGGAGAAAATTCCAGTCCTCCGAACAGTGTGTCCAAGGGCACAGAGGCTGGAAGAGAGCTAGTCTGTCTGGAGCAGAGGTGGGGGTGGGGAGCCAAAAGGCTGCAGGGGTGAGCAGGAACCAGGTCCCCAGAGTCTTCAAAGCCAAGGAGACGAGCCAATTTTGGGCCATCAGAGTTGCTGGGTCATCGTGAGCTGGCGTGACACTTCACTAGACCCACAGGGGCCTTTGTGGAAAGTGTGGATCCCGGGGGCCGTCCTGGAGGGGTTCCTGGAAGAGGCTGGTGCGGCATTCCAGGCGAGGGGGAATGGCAGCTGGGAGGGTGGGCAGATGTCAGTTCCCTGGGGAGGCAAAGTGGCTGCAGACTGTGGGAGGCGAGAGGAGGGGGGGAAGCAGGATGGCTGGGTAAGACCCGTGGATGGCAGCTCCTGGGGACAGGGGATGGAGTCTGGGGGCTCACCGGCACTTGGCAGCATGGAGGGGCTGGTACAGAGGACCACTCCCTGGATATCCCACCCCCTAATTGTGGTCTTCCGATCAGGCTGCTGGGAAATTCTGGCCTCTGTTCCTATGACTCCAGGCCCCTGACTCCACTGGAGGGCTCTGGCTGGAACCTCGGATGGGGTAGAAGGTGCCAACCCAAAGGATGCTGGAGCTGCCCTGAGCTGAGGTGTGGGCAGCAGCACGTCACATCCTCCCTCTGGCCTCTCTCAGCAGGAACATCCATAGTAGTCTGCAGAGTGGGGAAACCGAGGTCTGGTGTTGTGTGCCCAAGGACACACATGGAGGGTAATGGGATCCATCGGAGAGGCTCCGAGACTGTGCCCCAGGCCCTGCACTGGTCCAGGCCAGAGAAGCGGGGAGTGCGTCGTGACCCCTGCTCTCTGGGAGCCAGCTCTCCCCTACCAGCCTCTGCCCAGGGACACCATGTACGAGGGCGTGGCACCCTGGAGCCTTGGGGAACTGGCCTTGGACCAGGAACGAGGGAGGGAGGGGGAAGCAGCCTGTGGAGAGGGCAGGGGAGGCAACTTGAGCCCCGCCTTCCTTAGCAGGACTCTGGAAAGCAGACGGCCCACTCTGCACAGTGTCACACGGGCACTGCACCCGGGACACGCAGCCACAAACTGCAGCACTGCCCCCCGGCCCCACTCAGCCAGCAGCCAGGACCACAAAAGTTGAGGCCTTTGGGCTGGGAGAGCTTGGGTCTCCAGTTCTTCCCTCCATGGCTGTGACCCAGCTAATTCTCACTGAACCCCATAGGGTAGGTACTATTGTTGTTGCTCAGTCGCCAAGTCGTGGCTGACTCTAAGACCCCATGGACTGCAGCACGCCAGGCTTCCCTGTCCTCCACTATCTCCCAGAGTTTGCTCGAGCCTATGATGAGTGAAGTTAAAGTCCCTCAGTCGTGTCTGACTCTTTGCGAACCCATGGACCATAGTGTCCATGGAATTCTCCAGGCCAGAACACTGGAGTGGGTAGCCTTTCCCTCCAGGGGATCTTCCCAACCCAGGGATTGAACCCAGGTCTCTCACACTGTGGGCGGATTCTTTACCAGCTGAGCCACAAGGGAAGCTCAAGAATACTGGAATGGGTAGCCTATCCCTTCTCCAGGGGATCTTCCTGACCCAGGAATCAAACCAGGGTCTCCTGCATCGTAGGCGGATTCTTTACCAACTGAGCTATCAGGCAAGCCTACGGCAGGTGCTGTATAAATGGTGGCCATTACTGGGGCTTCCGTGGTGGTCCAGTAGGTGAGAATCCACCTGGCAGTGTAGGGGACCTGGGTTCCATCCCTGGTCTGGGAAGATTCCACATGCCTCGGGACAACTAAGCCCGTGGGCTGCAACTCCTGAGTCCACGGTCTAGAGCCCGTGCTCCTCCGCAAGAGGAGCCACCGAAGTGAGACGCCCCCGCTTCCTGCGACTAGAGAAAGCCCTCGCCGCAGCAAGAAGACCTAGCACAGCCAAAAATAAATACGTCAAATTATTTTTTAACCTGGTGGCCACTGCTAGCCGCTCAGGTCCTCTGCTGGCACATGGCCCAGCCCTGGGAGAGGGGCATGTGCACTCTGGCTCCCTGAGACCAGGCACTCCCTCTCCAGACCACCTGGGAGGATCCTCAGAGGCTAGGGAGCACAGCTCCCTTCATTTTACTGAGGCCCAGAGAGACAGCGGGCCTGACCCGAAGTCACACAGCTGGCTCTAGAATTGGATCCGGGCCTCAGCTCCCCATCCTGTGCCTTGCCTGACACGGGGGTCCCCAAGTCTCATCCCTCTCGTGTTCTCCCTGCCCCTGAAGCCCCCTGAGACACACATGACCCCACAGTCTGATCTGTGGCTCCACGGTGAGACTGGCTAGCTGTAGAGGGCACAGCCTGACCAAAGGTCCTCCTTGGTCCCTGTTCTCTATACAGAAGGGACCAGCCAGGGAATGTGAACTGGGCGCCCATAACACACCAGGTGGAGATGTGAGCTGCCCTGCCAGCCACAGTTGGCCACACGGAAACCCCCAAACCTGCATTTGGGAAAAGATGGCAGGATGCTTTCGACTGCCCTGGCCTGTGAGGGCAGAAGTGTATGAGAGCGTGGGCCCTAGACACGTGGCTCGAATCCCAGCCGATCCTCTCACTGGCTGGGGATCTTGGGTGTGCTGCTCCTCCCAGTCTCACCGTCCCCATCTCTCAGCTGGGGGAGTAAGACCCCTTCCACCAGGGATGAGCTCCAACGTGGAGAGCCAGGGGCCACATGGGCATGTGGGCCAATCCCCTCCTTCAAGATCTGACAGCTCCGCCCACCACCATTTCTTCCTCTCAGTTCCTAGTGGGTCCAGGTTCTAAACCCACTTGGGGTATTCTGGGGGCTCAAGGAGTATAGAGTCTAGAATCTTTGAAAAGGACCATCATGTTCCAGAGAAATCCTTCCTGCAGAGGAAAAGTGGCTGGCCTATGGGCCCACGGGCCACAGACACCAATACCAGTCCACGCAGCAGTTGCGGGATTCTCTCTCCCTGGTTCTGTGAGGATGAGTTTGTGTGTTTGTTTCATAGAGAGGTGTCTGTGTGTGTGTATGAGTAGTGTCTGCCTTTTGTGGGGACCTGGGGACAGGGAGAGGGTGGCCCTCCAACCTGGGAGAGCTCCACAAGCCAGGCCCATCCTGCCTCTGGAGCAACCACAGGACCCCAATTTGGGAGCATTGCTGCAGATTTGGGAACATTGCTGCTGCAGCCGGATTAGAGCTGAGAGCTTCAAACAGAGCCCGCCTGGCAACAGGCCTGGAGCCCAAGCTTAAAGGGGCCGCTGAAATTATTAATAGTCACGTTCCCAGTGACTCCTCAGTCCTTCCTGGAGGGGGGAATCATTCCACCAGCCCCTTCACCATCTTCCAGTCCAGCCAGCTTCAGGGAGTGAGGGCTGGGGCAATAAGGAGCTGGTGCCTGTCAGAAGGGTTGTGCTCAAACAAACAAGAGTTTGCCTATCAAATGGCACACGGGTTTTAGTTGTAGGGAGCAGGGCGTGTGTGCCAAGAGACCCTGCCAGCTAGGACCCTACTACCTGAGGAGTCCTCCATAACTAGAGAACCTTTCACCAGCTCTTTGGCACTTGAGTGTCAGGCTCAGAAATGGCTTAAGGGGCGGGGCAGGAATCCACCTCTCCAGTCAAGGCAACCATAACGGCCAGCTGACTTCTCTGGAACTCAGCTTCCCCACACAAGGGGGAAAGAAGGGGGGCAGAGAGGAGACATAAAGGGAGCAGGTAGGGCAAACCCAGGACCGGCCCTGGGTCAGGCCTCGAGCCAGGTGCTGTCAAGAGTAGGATCACCTCTAAGTCCAGTTCAGCGCTCACAGAAAGCATGCCCGACGGACGAAGTCAATTTTGCTGAGTTTGTTAAATGGCTGGTAACCCTGCCCCCAGGTCCCCCTCCCCTCCAAGGGCCTCCGTTTTCCATTTGTGAACTACAGGATGGACAAAGGCAACGGAGGACCCGCCTGGCGGGTCGACCTTACAGGTAGGGGCTGCTGCACAGATGGGAGATACCGGTCAGATGTGCAGGGACTCAGCTCTGGGGGCCACACTGCCAGGACAAGGCCCGTGAGGGTTCAGAACTCAGCTCCGTCTCATTCCACCGGGAGCTCTTAAAGTCCCCCCATTGGTTAACTGATTGATTAAGTGATCCACTGATTACCTGCCAAAGCTCCCCCTCCTGCCGGGTCTTCCAGGGAGTCCCCTCCCACCCCTACCGCCGGTCCCAGTGCCTTCCCCAAGCCACCCCGGGGGCGCCCCAACAAGCTTTTGGAAGGGGGCGTGGTCGGGGCGAGGCAGGGGCGGGGCTCTCGCGGGTTCCCGCCCCCGCCCGCCGGGAGCCGACTTCTCAATCTACAGCCGGTGAGGCTCTGCCGGTCGCCCGCCGGTTGTCAGGGAAACGACCTCTCCCCTGTGAGCCTTCCAAGGGCTCACCCCCCGCCCCCCGCCCAACCCGGCGGACCCGAACTGAGGTCCTCGGATGGGAGAGGCTGGGGAGACAGCCGGGGTAGAGACACCCAGAGATGGAAAGACAGGGAGACAGAGATGCACCCAGCCAGGGGGAGACTCAGGCCGCGGAGATGGAGAAGAGAGACCCGGGCGAGAAAACACGTCCCCGCCCCAGCCCAGCCACGGGGCCGAGTAGGGGAGACAGAGACGGTCACGGCCGCCCGCAGAGACAAGGAGAGAGGCCGCGGGAGAGACAGGGCCAGCAGAAAGTCGCGGGGCGCGGGGGGGATGGACAAAGAGCGAGGGCCGGCCGGGAAAGAAGAGTCGGGAGGGGCGAACTTGTGAAAATAAATATTTATAAATTGAGAGTTTCTAAATTCCTTCTGCATTTCCCGTAGTAAATTATTCATCTGTGCATCTCCCTCTCTCCCAACTGCTCGGGGAGCTGCGGGGGTGGGGGTGCCCGTCTGAGCTCCCCGCTCCCCCCGCCCGCCTCCTGCCCCTCCCCCAGCTCGTTCCCTCCACCCGCTTCCCCGCCTCCCTAATCTCCTTCCTGCCCCTTCCTTCCCCCGCCTCCCTCTTCCCTCCTCGCCACTTCCTATTCCCTCTAACCCCTCTCTCGTGCCCCCCCCCACTCCCGCTTCCCAAATCCCCCCGCCCCTTCCCCGCTCCGGTTGGAGCTCAGCACCGGAGGCCGGCGGGGAGGGGCCGCCGCCCGGAGGTGACCGGCTGCCACGCTCGCGCGTTTCCTCCCTGCCCTAAGTAAGAATAATCATCTAAGTCAGCGGGGCTGGGATTAAAAAAACACTCGTCGCTGGCAGTCTGGCACCCCCAACCGGGACCACGGAAATCTTCCTCCAGAGGACTGGGGACACTGGAGATGGGGGGGAAGGTAGAAGCTGGCCCAAGAGGGAGCTGCGGCCCCAGGAGCCTTACCCCGACCCCACTCCCCAGCTGGAGCCCGAGGGCCCACTGCTCCCAGAGGACCTGACTGAGCCTCAGTTTTTTCCCCTGTGGGATGGGGCCAAAGACTTAACTTCCTGTTCTCTGGGGCAAAAAAGTGAAAGTGTTAGTCACTCATCGTTCCCGACTCTTTGTGACCCCATGGACCGTAGCCCAAAAGGTTCCTCTGTCCATGGAGTTCTCCAGGAGAGAATACAGGAGTGGATAGCAGGTCCCTTCTCCAGGGGAATCTACCCGACCCAGGGATGGAACCCAGGTCACCTGCATTGCCGGCAGATTCTTTTCCATCTGAACCACCAGAGAAACCTCTCTAGGGCCCACTGGCTCTCAAATCTGAGAGTCTAGAAGTTTTCAAGGCCCACAGCCAATCAGGCAGAGGAGGAACAAGTCTTCAGGGTATGCTGTGAGTTCCTAAAATCAGGCCAGGAGTGTGGAGGAGCAGCTCAGTCACAATGGACCACAGCGCCCTCCATCTGTGGCCTCAAGAGCCTCAGCTTCCTCATCTGTAGACTGGGCGGGTGATGTTCCCCTGCCCTTGATGGAGGACAAGGTGCTCCCCCATGAACTGCTGTGCTGCTGCACACATGTCAGCAGTTCAGTGGCAGTTGTTTCCCCGGCTCCGCGTCACCTGTGCCCAACCCTCCCCGATTCCCACCTCCACCTTCATCCTCCCCCCAGCCTCCAGGTCACCTGCACGAACAGCAGCAAGAAAGGAAGGCAGGCACCTCTTCTCTCCCAGCAAGGAGCGGTCAGAGGAGCCAGGGAAGGTGACAGAGCAGAGCCTGCCCTGCCACCAAGACCAGCTCAGAAGTCACAGGAAACTTCTGGGGGTTCTCAGAGATCTGCATCCTTTTTCTCCCTGCAATGCTGCAGGAAGAAGGTGGCCTTCCCTTTCTGGACTAGGAGGCCTGGGTGTCAGGTCGTGAGTTTCATTCCTGACCCTGCTATTTGACCTTAGCCTTTGACCTTTTTCCTCTCTGGGGTGAGAGTTCCAAGTTTCCTTCCAGCCCCCACCTGCTTAGGATTTATTATTGCTCTTGATAATGTAACTGGTCTATGACTCCCCAGATGCCAGGAGCAGTGCTCAGAGCTTCACAGCTCCTTTCATGTCCCCTTCAGCCTTGCTCATCTGGGCCCAGTCACTGCTGCACCATTTTACAGATGAGGAAGCTGAGGCTCAGAGTGGGGACTTGCCCGAGGTCGAGTAGCTGGACAGTGACTGATGGAGATTCAGGCTTTGGCGACACAGAGGGGTGTCCTCA
The DNA here is from genome assembly GCF_049115385.1 of Moschus berezovskii. NCBI lineage: Eukaryota > Metazoa > Chordata > Mammalia > Artiodactyla > Moschidae > Moschus > Moschus berezovskii. The sequence continues at coordinate 7,099,693 of NC_142470.1, forward strand.
CCCAGCTCCTTGTGCGACCCACAGGGACATCCTGGGCCAGGTCAGTGCTGCCCAGAGGGAAGAAGGGCCTTAGAGTAAGAGTTGCCCAGCCTGCCCCAGCCTAGTGACCTCAGACCCAACAGGACCCTCAGAAACACCAGTCTCTGATCTGAAGCCTTCTCTTCCTTCTGTCATTTTCCATGAGCACAGTGAGAGATGCATTGGGAAAATGACCCTCTCTAGATAATTATCTGCCACCTCTATATCCTGTGACCAGTGACACCCTCGCTGGCCTAGAGTGACGGCTTTCAAGTCTTTCATAGACCCTAAGGGGCATTGGGAGGAGGGGGCAAGGAGGGTCAGGGTGGGCTCCTCCTTCCAGTGTGGATCACTTGGGTAAGATTTATTTTGAGAAGGTGTAAGGCACAGCTCTAATTATTCATTGAAAGGACTGATGCTAAAGCTGAAACTCCAATACTTTGGCCACCTGATGCGAAGATCTGACTCTTTGGAAAAGACCCTGATGCTGGGAAAGATTGACAGCAGGAGGAGAAGGGGACGACCGAGGATGAGATTGTTGGATGGCATCACCGACTCAATGGACATGAGTTTGAACAAGCTCTGGGAGATGGTGAAGGGCGGGGAAGCCTGGCGTGCTGCCGTGCATGGGGTCATGAGGGGTCGCAAAGAGTCAGATACGACTGAGCGGCTGAACAACAACAAGGCACAAGGTTGAGACCACGTGTAAGATGCATGGGAAACATCGGTTTGAAATCCACTATCGTGAATAATTTGGAGAAGGAAATGGCAACCCACTCCAGTATTCTTGCCTGGAGAATCCCATGGACAGAGGAGCCTGGTGGGCTACAGTCCGTAGGGTCGCAAAGAGTTGGACACGACTGATCAACTTCACACACACATACACACACACGCACACACACATCATGAATAATTAGGAGCCATTTTATCTTTTGGAAACCCAGTTTCAAACCAGTTTGAAACTCACTGTTGTGAATAATTAGGAGCCATTTGGGACAGAAAATTGCAGCTTCCTGAGGTTCCCTCCCGCCACTTACATACCTTGGCTCTCCCCTGGCTGCCACCCCAAGGGTGAGCAGATAAGCAAAACCACAACTAAGGAGGCCTCTCCCAGGAACAGGCCTGCCCAGAATCCTTTATGAGGTCACTGCATTCAGTCATTCAAACAGGCCCACGTGGGTGGGCAAACTGAGGCTCAGAGACCTTCAGTCATTTGCTAAAGGTCACACAGCCAGCACCAGCCCCGCTCGGACACTCGGGCTTCTGACACCACCCGACCCCCCCCCCGAAGAGGCAGCACAGTCACCCAGCACGTCACTCACTGGCTCTTGGCCCCGTCCTGCTCATGGTCAATGTCAGGCCTTCCCCAAGGGTTTCCTTGGGCACCAGAAGGACTCACGGATCCTCAGGAACAGATCTGAGGAGCTGCTGACAGAAAGAGCCATGGCCCTGGGCAAAGCTGCCCTTGCTGTGGGCACTGCCAGGTCCTTCACAGACCCACCCCTCAGCCACGCTCCCCACCGCCCACTGCTGTGGATGACACAGCACCAGAGCCCTTGTGCCTCCGAGAGGCCCCAGAGGAGGGCTGCCAGGCTTCCAGGAGCCCCTCTTCCTTCTAGCCCTCTCTCTGCCCCACATCTCTTCTGGGCGGGGTTCTGGGGCCGCCACCACACTGCCCCCCATCAAGCCAGGTCCTAGTTAGTCCCGAGCTGCGACCCCTTCCTCCCGAGAGGTGGTCTGATGGGAGTAGCCCGGGGTTGGCCCACCCTCCACCTTGCTAGACAGAGACCCAAACACGTGGGAGCACCTGGGTCCCAGCTGGGTCCCACTGTGAACAGAGGAAGACGCACTGCGTGGAAGGACTGATGCTGAAGCTGAAGCTCCAATACTCTGGCCCCTGATGCGAAGAACTGACTCACTGGAAAAGACCCTGATGCTGGGAAAGACTGAAGGCAGGAGGAGACGGGGATGACAGAGAATGAGATAGCTGGATGGCATCACCGACTGGATGGACATGAGTTTGAGTGAACTCTGGGAGTTGGTGGTGGACAGGGAAGCCTGGCGTGCTGTGATTCATGGGGTCGCAAAGAGTCAGACACGACTGAGCGACTGAACTGAACTGACTGTTGCTGATGGAGGTGGGGGGCAGGGGTGGGGGGCAGAAAACCTGGGCAGAGGGATCAACTGTCCTTCCCACCAGCTGAAGGTGCAGCAGGGCAAACTGGGCCGGATCTTGGCCTCTGGGTGTCTGGGAGGTGAGGGAATGAAATCCCTGCTCTCAGGTGGAGAGCAAGCGGAACTCTTTGGGGATAGGAAGTCATCAGCCCCTGCTTCGCTGGTACCAAACCCTGCAGGCTCTGCTCCCCGGAGCTGGAAGAGCAGCTTCCAAAGTGGAAGCGGGGGGTGGGGGGGGAGGGGAGTCCCAGGGGAGGCTGTGGGTGAAGGATTGGGGGCCGGGGACGGGAGGGGAGACTAAAATCGACTTTCAGTCCCACTCAGGTGACTCACACACCCCACCTTTAGCGAGAAAAGTGGAGATTTTCATTATCATTATCATTGGAAGAGGTGGTTAGAAATGTTTAGAATCTACGGAAGAGGAAGGTCATGCATGCACACGTTAACCAGAGTTAGTCATCGCTGGCTGATGCTTTTTACCTCCTTGCTTGTAGTTTTCCATGTTGCTTGAATTTATTTACTTTACAAGAAGAGTGTTTGGGTTTTTTTTTTCCAGAAACAACAGGGATGGTACTGCCTCCTCCCCGAAAAAAGAAAATTTAAAAATCAACAAGACTAAACTCTACATACCAAGATGCTCTTTCAAGACGATGCATCAGATATGAAAACAGCGAAGGGGGAAAGTGAGAGGCTGATGGTTCTACAACCCGAGCAACCAAAGAACTGGACCTGGTGAGTCCCAAGAAAGCGAAGATGAGTTTTAGCAACTCCCTTGGGGAGGGACTTCCCTGGTAGTCCAGTGGTTAAGAATTCACTTGCCAGTGCAGGGGACATGGGTTTGATCCCTGGTCTGGGAAGATTCACGTGCCAGGGGGCAACTAAGCCTGTGCATTGCAACTACGGAAGCCTGTGTACCTAGAGCCCATGCTCTGCAACAAGAGATGCCGCCGCAGTGAGAAGCCTTGGCACCACAACTTGAGAGTAGCTTCCACTCACTGCAACTAGAGAAGAGCCCTCACAGCAACAAAGACCCAGCACAGCCGAAAAAAAAAAAAAAATTAAAATGAAGGCTCTTGGGGAAACATGAGTGCCTTTGAGAGGAGCCAGTATAGAAAGGATCCATGAGGTCTCCAGCAGGGAGCTGGGATCTTGGAACCCAGGAGGACTCAGCCCAGTCTGGGACCGTGGCTCAAAGGATGCTCGCTGGGCACCACTGACAAGCGACTCATCCCTCTGGAACTTGGCATTTGCTCTCTGTAAGACGGCGTGGCAGAGCACCAGCATTAGGACTGGCGTGGCAGAGCCAAGATGGGAGGGGCACCCCCTCTTCCTGCCCGCTCTCCTGTTTCCCCTGTGGAAACCCCCTGGGATGGGAAACCCACTGGGCTCCATTAGCACCTGTTCTTAAAAGCCCTGCCTGACCCTGGAGGCAGCACCGGCTGCCAGAGGGTTGTCAGATGGCTCCTTGCACCTGCCCTCTGACCAAGCAATTCCATTTTTAGGAATTTAAACCACAGAAACACTCACACGGGTGACAAGGGAAAATGCACAGGAAATTGATTGCATCACTGTTTATAACAGCAGAACTCTGGAAAATGCCTAGACGCCCGTGGGCACGGGGTGGGGGTCACTGATTGCACAATGGGAAGGCACTGCCCGGTGGAGGAGCAAGAAGCTGTGACAGATACCCGCCTGCTCCTTCAAGGAGTGAGAAGGAGCGATAAGCTCTCACTCGTATTTTAGCAGGGGCACCTGATGCGCACCTTGCTTGTCGACGTGCAGAGTAGCCCTGGGAGCTGCGGCTGCCCCGGGAAGGGGGCTGGGGGCTTGGGTAGGAGAGGAAGTGATTCTAGCCTTAAACCCTTTTCTCTTTGATCCGGTTAACTGTGCGCATGGACTGCCTGGATGGCCTTCCTCCCTCTTGGACACTGAGTAGAAACTTCTGGTTATTACCTATCTTCAGTTCTCCTTCTCAGGACCCATCAGCTTTGCCATGGGGTGAAGTCATGTGACCAGTGCTGGCCAATGAGTTGTGGGGAGAAGTGATGTGATGCTCCTTCTTGTCTCAGTGACCTAGACCTGGAGGTGCCACGACAAAGGCAGCCTGGCCCACTGAATTTGTATTTATCTTTTTAATAATTTTATTTGTTTATTTTTGGCTGTGCTGGATCTTCATTGTTGGGAGGGCTTTCTTTAGTTGAGGCAAGTGGGAGCTACTCTAGTTGTAGTGCGTGGACTCCTCGTTACAGGGGCTTCTCTCGTTGAAGCTCCTGAGTTCTAGGTACACAGGCTTACTGGTCATGGCACACAAGGCTTACTTGCTCTGAAGCGTGGAGGATCTTCCCAGGATCAGGGATCAAATCTATAACTCCTGCATTGGCAGGTGGATTCTTTACCACTGAGCCACCAGGGAAGCCCCCACCCTGAGCTTTCACACGGAGGGTGGTTGCCATGGAGAATCACCTGGACTCACGGCAGGCTTTTGCTGAGACACTTCAATGTGGGGCTCATTTGTCACTGCAGCACAATCTAGCCTGGCTGACTGATACAGATTTGGAAAACCACATTCTGGTTCAGGGGCTATCAGAAAACGCGGACAGGTGCCTTGACTTCTCCAGGCCTCAGTCTCCCCATGTGTGTAGTGAGGCAAGCAGGCTTTTCTCCTCTGACTACGTCCTGTGCTGCTCATTTTCCCAAACGCCAAAGGCCTGAGGAGCATCCGCCAGGACTAAGTGCTGCTGGTCCAGAGTGCTCACAGACACGGGTGGGCCCCCGTGGGAGCATCATGGAATCCTCACGGTAGCCCCAGGAGGGAGGGACTGTCTTTATCCCCATTTCCTCGGGAGGAAACTGAGGCTCAAGGAGGTGAGATCACTTGCCCAGAAACCCCAGCATCTATGACCCTTACCTGCTGTAATGACAATTACCATCTGATATTTTAATTTACCTCTTATAAACACAACTTAAAAGAAGCCCAGTGTTGACCACTTGGGAGAGCTTAAAATAAGGATTTTTTTTTTTTTAATTTACCATCTTAACCATTTGAAAGTATACAGGTCAGTGGCATTAAATCCATTCACATTCTTGGGCAACCATCACCACCATCCATCTCCCAAACTTTTGTTTTTTTGGCCATGTCACATGGCATGCAGGATCTTAGTTGCCAGATCGGAGACAGAACCCATGTCCCCTTTAGTGGAAGTTTGAATTCTTAACCACTGGACTTCCAGGGAATTCCTGGAACTCCTTTTACCTTGCCAAACTCTGTACCTATTAAACATTAACTAACTCCCTATTTCCCTCTCTCCCCAGGCCTTGGCACCCACCACTCCCTATGAACTTACCCATTCTAGGAACCTAATGTAAGTGAAATCATACAATATTTGTCCTTTGGTGTCTGGCTTATTTCACTTAGCATAATGTCCTCCGGGTTTACCCAAAGTGAAGTGAGTGTCAGAATGGCCTTCCTTTCCAAGGCTGAATGATATTCCATTATGTATGTACCGCATTTGGTTTATCTGTTCATCTGCTGATGGACACTTGGGTTGTTTCCATCTCTTGGCTGTTGTGAATAATGCTGCAATGACCATGGAATATATACCTGTTGGAGACCTTGATTCAATTCTTTGGGTTATATACCCAAAAATGGAGTTGCTAGGTCATATGGTAATTCTATTTTTAATTTTTTGAGGAACCGTCATACTGTTTTCCATAGTGGCTGGGCCATTTTACATTCCCGCCAGCAGTATACAAGCTTCCAATTTCTCCACATCCTCACCTACACTTGTTATTTTCTGTATTTTGATAGTAACCATCCTAGTAGGTGTTAGGTGGGGTGGTATCTCATTGTGGTCTTGATTAGCATTTCCCTGATGGTCACTGAGGGAATAGGATTTCTTAATATTTGATTTATGTTTTTGGCTCTTCTGGGTCTTAGTTACAGCACATGGGATTTTCATTGCGGCATTTGGCATCTTTAGATGAGGCATGCAAACTCTTAGTTGAGGTATGTGGGAGCTAGCCCCCTGACCATGGATCGAGCCGGAGCCCCCTGAATCGGGAGCGTGGAGTCTTAGCCACTGGACCAGCAGGGAAGTCCTGGGAATAGGATCTTTTTAAATGCCACAGGTGTGATCCCCTGGACCTGCTTCCAGAGGAGGAAGCAGGGGGCAGAGATGCTGCTCTGGTCCTGGGGATACTTTGTGCTGTGCTGTGCTTAGTGGCTCAGCCATGTCCGACTCTTTGTGACCCCATGGACTGTCGCCTGCCAGGCTCCTCTGTCCATGGGTATTCTCTAGGCAAAGAATACTGGAGTAGGTTTCCATGCCCCCTTCCAGGGGAATCTTCCCAACCCAGGGATCAAACCCAGGTCTCCTGCATTGCAGGTGGATTCTTTACCATCTGAGCCACCAGGGAAGCCTGGGAATGCTCTAGCCGTATCTCAAAGTCCTGAATCCCAAACAGATGAGTGGGGCTATGCTCTCCTGGGACTTGTGCCCCAATGACCTGTCCACCCCCGCTGGGGTCCCGACTTCTCCAGAAGCTCAGCCTCTGATGTTGCAACCTCTCCTTCCCTACTGGGCCTGAGCAGGGACTGAGCTGGGCCTTTCCAGCCCTGGCTGACCTGGTGACACAGAGTCCCCACCCACGCCTGGGACACAGCAGAGAGGCAGTCTCTGAGGCACAGAGAGGGTGGGGAGAGGAGGCGGCCATCTGCGTGTCCCTTGTCCTTCTGTGTCCAAACTAGGGCAGCTTTGTGTGGGGGACAAGGGTAGAGACTCTGAAGCCAGCAGACTCAGAGTTCCATCTTTGCTATTTGCCAGCCATGTGACCTCAGATAAACCACTTCCCTTCCCAACCTTCACTTTTCTCATCTGTAAAATGGCTGAAATGGTGCTTGCATGCGTGCATGCATACTGAAGTCTCTCAGTCATGTCTGACTCTTTGCAACCTCATGGACTGTAGCCAGGCTCCTCTGTCCATGGGCTTCTCCAGGCAAGAATACTGGAAAGGGTAGCCAGTGCTTGGCACATAAGTGCTCACTAAACACTTCCCTTAATTGCCAACATTATCATCATCCTCGTCATTATCCACATCCAGAAGTACAATCAGCTCCCACCTGTGCCAAACAGTCCCTGGCTCCCCATTGCCAGCAGGAGAATATCTACCACCTTCTCATGGACCAGTGGGCACTGCCTGCACTGGCCCCTGCTGACCACTCCCACCTCCTCTTCCCCTCACTCGCCACACTGCAGTCACCTGGGCTGCCTCCTGTCCCTCAAACACCCGGCCCTCCTTTCTGCCGCTGGCCCTTTGCACATACCTTTCCTCCTGCCTAAAATGTACTTCCCTCACTCCAGTCCACTCCCATCCCTCCCACAGTAAACGCCCCAAAAGCTCAGTCTCACGTCAAACTTTCCTTCTTCAACAATGTCTTCCTGGGACTTCCCTGGTGGTCCAGTGGATAAGAATCTGCCTGCCAGGGCAGGGGACACGGGTTCTATCCCTGGTCTGGGAAGACTCCACAGGCAGCGGAACTAACCCCAGTGCCCCGCAACTACTGAAGCTTGCCCGCCCTGGAGCCTGTGCTCTGCAACAAGAGAAGCCACTGCAATGAGAAGCTCACGCACCAAACAAACAGCAGCCCCTGCTCACCACAACGCGAGAAAGGCCTCAGCGACAAAGATCCAGTGCAGCCAAAAATAAATAAGTAATAAAAAAGGATGTCTTCCTGGACAGCCCCACCTGAGGTCCACATGGGAACCGTTGGCCTTCATGGCCCTGTACGCCACCCCCACCCCCATACCACTTCTCTTGGTCCTAAAATGTGAAAGTATTTGAGGAATGTCAGCCTCCCCACGTGAGCTCTGTGAGGCCAGGATCACCCCTGTTTTGTTCCCCATTATTGACTCACTGGAAAAGACTCTGATGCTGGGAGGGATTGGGGGCGGGAGGAGACAGGGACGACAGAGAATGAGATGGCTGGATGGCATCACCAGCTCAATGGACATGAATTTGAGTGAACTCTGGGAGTTGGTGATGGACAGGGAGGCCTGGCGTGCTGTGATTCATGGGTTCGCAAAGAGTCGGACACGACTGAGCGACTGAACTGAACTGAACTGATTGCCCAAGCACCAAGGACAGGGTTGACCCAGGGCCCCCCTACCCCAGATATTAGTCAAATTGAAGAATTAACTTCCAGAATCTCCCTGATTTGGGAAACTCAGAGGCTTTTCAACAAGACAAGCATTACCTACATAACTACATAAGCTTTAGGGTTCGTACCTCTGTAAGACTTTGGCACTCATCGAATGAGCACATCTGAGAAAACCCTCTGCTACATCCTGTGTCCTAATTTTTCAGCTCAGAAAAACATGGGCATTGCACTCGGAGCAGCTGCTCACAATTCCTGCTGTGCCTCCTCGAAGCCCAGCCTCCAGCCACCCCTTCCTCAGAACACGCAGGAGGCTGTGGGTGGCTCCAAGGGTCACCCCTTGCTTGGGGATAGATGCCAACGATGAGTAATAGCGGGTTGCTGAGGGAGGTGCAGACGCGAATTCAGCCCAGTCAGCAAGATTGGCGGGAGCCAAGGTGGCCCCTTGACTGGGGTTAGGGCCTGACTCAGCCGGTCCACACACAGCAGCCTCCCCCGTCCCAACTCCACCCAACCAGCTGGGGAGTAACATTGTGGACCCCAAGGGGGCCACGGGGCCAGCCCGTGCATTCATCGTCTCCCCTGTCTATTTCAACAGTCTACTGTGTGCTTGGCCCAGTTTGGGAGAGGCCCAGGGCTCACCCTCTCCCCAACACTCACAGGTTCTCTGAGCTTAGTTCCTATGTGCATGCAAGCTCAGTCGTGTCCACTCTTTGTGACCCCATGGACTGTAGCCCACCAGGCTCCTCTGTCCGTGGGATTCTCTAGGCAAGAATACTGGAGTGGGCTACCATTTCCTACTCCAGAGAATGGAACCAAAGTCTCTTGTGTCTCCTGCATTGGCAGGTGGATTCTTGATCACAGCGCCACCTGGGAAGCCGGTGGGAGGCCCTAAAGAATGCTTCAGAGGGCCCCAGGGGAGGGGGTATTCAGAGAGGGGCAGTGTCCAGGTCCATTCAAAATGGTTCTCAACGAAAGAACTTTCTTGACAGGCTGCAGCAAACAGTCACTTTAGTACCACTGGTACTATGACTGGGGTGGGGGCCAGTTCAGGGGAGGTGACACCTTGAGGCCTGGAAGGAGGGTGGACTGTCCCAAAACACAGACCAGTTGGGGGAGGACTTAGATCATGGGGTCATCATCGTCTGGTTGGGCTCCGTGGACACAGAGGGTGAGCCTCGGGGTGAATAAGATCTGTCAACAGCAAAGGACCTGAGCCTGGAAAAGGAGCCTGGCCTGGGCGGGGGTCCCGAGATGTTCACGAACATCAGGAATGTCCTGAAGAGAACCCCCCACTTTTTAGGTTCCCCCAGGGTTCACGTTCCTGAGGGATAGATGATGGAGACAAAATGAAACAGACAAGCAACTGGTTGGGATGTAGGAGGTGGCGAGGGCAAGGGGAAGGCGTGGCTGGTCAGGGAGGACTCCTGCAGGGAGCAGGGTTGGGGTGGGGAAGGGATGGGCCCAGGGGGTATCTGGGGGAAGCTCCAGGAGAGATGGCCCAAGGGACTTCAGGGCAGGGTGAACTTGAGAGACTGGAAGAGCGTGGGGGTGGGGTGGGGGTTGGGAATGGACCTAGAGGAGGGGTGGGAGGCGAAGGAGGGATGGGGGCTGTCACACTCAGGCGCATATACACAAGGTGAGCTTCTCCAGAGAGCTGTGCATGGCCCTCATTTCCTTCCCAGAATTCCCAGGCTCACCCATCAGGCAACAGGCTACGCCCCATCCCCCCGGTAACCATAGTCCTCATCTGTGAGGGGCCTTAGTGGGGGCTCAGCCTTTTTGGATCCTCACAACTGCCTGTGGGGTGTCCCGCCCTCCATTCTGCTGCTGAAACAGCAGAGATTTTCGCTGGAAAGGGGAGCAGGTTTCCGGGTGGGGATGGAGGAGGCAGGAGGCCTACACTGCAGGGAGATGGAAACCCTCAGGGAAATTCACACTCCAGCTGTTCGCCAGCCTGAGGACAGGCGCTCTCAGCTGCTGTCACATCGACACACACACAGGCACGCTGACACACACATGTGTACATGGACACATGCACAATCCCACCCTCACACTGAGACACACACACTGGCAAACAGATAAAGACCCACGATGACACACACAAAGACCAACACACTGCCACACTGCGCACACACACATACACACAATTGCCTCTCCAGTTGGTCTGAACTGTCTGCTCCAGAATGGCCATCTCTTCAGGTTGGAGCCTCCTCTGGGAAATCTCTGCATCTTCATGTGATCCTCCAGGCTGCCCCCCAGCTGCCATTGTCGCCTAAAATCCTGAGAACTAAGGAAAGATTCCTTTAACACTCACACTTCAGACTTTAGGCTGAAACAATATTTCGGAAATTCGAGTCTTCAGGCTCGTTGTGATGTGGGCTTGTGTTACCAGGCAGGCAGGGACAGGTAGGATGCTGAGGGCCTTGCAAGGGGAGCTAGGGTTGGAGAGCAGGGGGTGTTGAGGAGGGGTTAGTCTGGGCAGATTCCACACCCGCCCCACCCTCCATGACTGGGAGCAAACTCCACAAAGCAAGAGCTGGCCAAGGGCTGAGTGGGTCAAGGAATGGCTCTGAGAATCCCATCCACCCCCCACTACTCACTCTGCAACCCTCCCCAAGGGACTGTGAGCCTCAATTTCCCCATCTGTACAATGGGTGTGATCCACATTTAGGGCTAGTGTGAAGAGTTAAATGACACCCATATACCTATAAAATTAAAAGCCCTGGAAGCCCAAGAAAATTAAGTTGGAGGGGTGTGCGGGTGGGATGGTAAAAACTCGCAGCAGTGGCCTCTCGGGTGTAACAGGGCTGAAAATAACCGGCATTTTCCTTTTCTCTGCGGCTGAAGCTGCGCTTCCCATAGGACCGAGCCTGCTTATCAGTAGCAAAGCCGCTCTCTCTGCCAGAAGGTGACTGTGGGGCTCGGCTCCCCCCTCCAGCCTTCAGCCCGACTCCCAGGGAGGAGAACAGTGAATTCCCTCCTCCTGTTTCGGGTTTCTACACCGCCCCCCAAACCCCCAAACAATTTTGCATATATTTAAATCTTCTCTGCTGTTTCTAGGCTTGAGCCGCACCCGCCCCCCGCCCCCGAAAAAGGGAGAAAGAAATTACAAAAGCCCATCATTTGTCTCCGTCCCCGCACCCCATCTATCAGGGCCGCCGAGCCCGTCGCCTCGAATGATGCGCGCGCCCGGACGGCGCTTTAATGGGGCGCCGCGTGTGACTGTGCAGCCGGCCGGCATTTGCATACATATTAAACGGAGCAGTAAAAAATGCAGACATGCAAACCATTTGGACGGGCTCCTCGGCGAGCCTGCCAGGAAATCAATCTTCTGGTTTCTTAAAGGAAACCTGCTCGGGAGGAGGTGGTGAAGCCTCGCAGCCCGCCGGCCCTGGGAGGGGGGCGGCCAGCATCTGTCCATCTGTCTGCGGAAGCCAGTCGGTTGTGAGGGTCCCTCCCGGCCACGGACTTCGTGGAGACCACGGACACGATGGAGCCCTGACAGGGAGCCAGGGGGGTCAGGGGACCAGAAGGCTTCGTCAATAGCTTTGAGACTGGGTCCTGGCTGGACCGGCTGTGTGCTCTGGAGTAAGAGGCTTGCCCTCTCTGAGCTCTGCTCTCCCAGTGATAGTGATAATTTAGCACAGCGCCTCCCCCACCCCCAGGGGATGCTGGAGATTCAACCCTCAATTCATGGCTCTGGGGCTTAATGACTAACCCAAGGTGGCCCATCTCCTCTATGAAGAGCCTGGATCCCAAACCAGGTGTGGAAGAGATCCTCTAAGAGCACAGGTTCTGGAGGCCTGAGTTCCAAGTCAGGCTCCACTCCTTACAAGCTGTGTGACCTTGAGCAAATGCATCAACCTCTCTGTTTCCTTTTTTTTTTCTTTTAAAGTGTTGGGGGGACCAATCCACTGCCTTCTTAGGCGTATTGTTGGAGTAAAGTAGGTCAGTCATTATCTGGCTCACAGTAGAACTGAACTTCAGAGCAGAGTGTAGGAAGGTCCTTGGTATCACTGGTGTGTTTTTCAGTTGAAAATTCCTCACTATGCCTGCATGGCTTGGCGGCCGCTTGTCCTACGAGCCTCCTCATCTCTAAATGCCATGTTTGATTCTCACAGGAACTACAAGCTCACAGGGATCGCCCACCCTGCCCTCTGCAGAGGTGGGGTCCCAGGGGCTCCACTGCCCATTCCAGACAGATGTGGCCAAGACGGCACCTCTGAGGGCTCTGAGACCATCATCTGCTGGCAAATTGGACAAAGCCCAGGGCCCCGGCAAGGGACAACTTGAGCCAGCCCCAAACAGACTGAGTGTCTGTGGGACCAGAAAAGGCAAGTGGCCCAGAGTCTCCACAGAACCAGAGCGGTCCTGCTGCTCCACCCACCCTCTCTCTGAATCCCACTTTACAGATGAGGAAACTGAGGCTCGGAAAGAGGCGTGTGGCCACAAACTTGAAGGTGGTGGAACCAGGGTTGGAACTGGGTCTGAATGACGGCAAGGACCACCTCCCCAGTGGTCACTTGTAAATACTGTCGACAGAAGGAGCTCTTTCTGCATTGTCAGGAATGCTGCTGTCCCTAAAGAAGGCGTGTGCTTGTGGAGAAAGACCAGTTTTGTGGGTTCAACATGCTATTCAGAATTCACGAAGCTTCTTCCTTGAAGGGAATTGGAGGAAGGAGTGGACTGGTTTTTTGTTTGTTTTGTTTTGGCTGTACTGGGTCTTCGCTGCCCTGTGGCAGGTAGGATCTTAGTTCAGTGTAGGATCTTCGTTCCCCTCAGTTCAATTCAGTCTCTCAGTCGTGTCCGACTCTTTGTGACCCCATGAATCACAGCACGCCAGGTCTCCCTGTCCATCACCAACTCCGAGGTTCAAACCCATGTCCCCTGCATTGGAAGGCAGAGTCATTACCAAGGGACCATCAAAGAAGTCCCAGGAGTGGGTGGCTTTTGAGAACCAGCGTTTTCCTTCCCACTCCTGGAGAGGAGCAGTGTCCCCAGGACAGGCTGAGTACTGGACAGTGCTGGGGCAGTGATGGGGATGGTGGTTGCACCCAGCCCGATGAAAGCCACCCCCCTCTCTGAGACCCTCGCCCTGAGTGAAGAGCCAGGCTAGGGGCAGGAGAGGCCCTAGCCTTCAGGTGGGAGAGAGTCTCTGGGAATCAGAGCTTCCCATCTGAGTGGCAAAGTGGCCTCCACATGGTGCTGAGTTGTAGCCTGCTACCATGGGAACAAAAAAGTCTGAATCCAGGGTGTGGCCCAGTTGGATGGTGGCGCCTCCCTATGTGACCTTGGGCAAAAGCCTCACCTTCTCTGGACCAGGGTGGCTGAGCTGACCACACTCCTTCTCTCTCTCTTTGGAAGCCCCTCAGTTTCACCCCTGGCCTCCAGGCTCTCAGGGGCCTCTGTCCCTCTACCTCTGGCTGCAGGCCCCAGAGGACAGGCCGCCCCCACTGCCCGGCAGGCGGCGGGTGGAGGAAGCCGGCAGGGCGGGAAAAGGCAGGAGGGGCAGGAGTTACAGGAACCGGCTGGGCCTGGGCGATTGCTCAACTGGGGAGCCTGGCCCGGCTGGCCTCCACAGGCCCCCACTTCCACCAGCCGCCCTCCCTCCTAGCTCTGCATCGCAAACATTCCTCGCCAACCTCGGCTGCTGCAGCCCCGGAAGGGGGAACTGCCGCAGACACAGCACGAGGCCGCCAGAAACACTTAACCCCTTCCTCACTTCCAGGCAGAGCCGCAGGCCAGAGGATGGGGCTGGGCCTGGGTTCCCAGACTCTGGCGTGACCCAGTCAGGTGCACCGCCGGCCGCCCTGGCAGGCCCCAGGTTAGCAACCTGGATCAACAGGCTGCCTGTGGGATCACAGAGTGACCACTCAAGGACTTACTGGGCAGACATTTCCAGAGTGTTCACTGGGTGCCCAGCACTGCATCTGGTATAAACAGGAAAATCCAATGGAGGGCCCACCTTCTAGTCGGGGATGGAGTGTGGATCAGATAAACAGGCATTTTTTTTTTTTTTAGCTCACAACAGTGATGAGTGTGCTACAAAGGAAAAGTACAGGGTGAGCCTGACTGTGAACTGAAGTCGCTCAATTAGGCAGGGAGGGCTTCCTGGAGGAAGTGACATTTAGCAAGCAACAAGAAAAAGAGAAGGAGAGTGTGTCAGGAAGAAGGGTGTGAGGCTCCCAAGAGGGGAGAGAGTTTTCATGGTTCAGTCTGTGTGCCTGGAGGGCATAGGGTGAGGGGTCGAGAGCCCCTAGGTGGGAGAGCTAGGCCTATGCCAGACCCCAAAAGGTTTGGGGTCACTTTCGAGCTTGGATTGTCTTCTAAGGGCAGTGAGGAGCCATGGAAAACCTTTACCTGGGGAATGACATGGTCAAGTTCAGTCTCAGGCACTAAGAATCCCATAGCCGAGAAATGAAACCAGCACGGGTTTCAGATACAGATCAAATATACGCGAAGACCAGAATACCTGCAACTTACCAAAGTGCCACCAACAGGAGACATTTCAAATGGCAGCCTGGCAGCTGGGCCTGGCACCTGATCCTCCTGGGGCCTAGGGGCCACTATGAGCCCTGCCAACCCCAGTCCAACCAGAGGCAGCCTGCTGAGGGGGCTCCTCCTCCCAGGACAGGATCCACCCCTCCCCATCCCAGACCCCACTCTGCAGACAGCTGGAGCTTCATAAATGCAGCAATTTGTGTTGAAGTTGGGAGGGGCTGAGAGACCATCCAGGCCCACAGACTCCTCACTTCAGAGGCAGCAAGGGCTGGCCCTGGCTTCTACCGGGGGCCCAAATGCAGCTGGACCTTGGGCCCGAGCTGGGGATGCTTGGGCACAGGAAGGCCGAGGGGGCATGCATCTGAGATGCCCACAGCACGTGTCCAGAGAGAAGGCCAGCATACCCAGCCTGTCCATGACCTTGGCACCTCAAGATCTCTGTGGACCGCCCCCTGCCAACTAAAGCCCCTTCCTCTCCCCACCTTTCATGGGACCTCACAGAGGCGGAAGGAAACAGAGATTCAAATCCAGGAGACTAGGAACTATTTGGAAAGGAGCAGTCACTAAACCTAGCTGATGGACTGCTCCCACTCCTGTAAGTTTGAAGGCATGAGTCACGGGACAAAGTAAGTTGATGGGAAACTTCTGTATTGTTTTCGCTGTAGCTGAGTTTCCTTTTCTTTTTTCTTCTTTTTAAAAATGAAGTGCTACTTAGATCATCAATATACCAGAGATGAAAATGGAGCTCTCTTGATTGGAAAGGAAGCAGGTGGCCTGGGACTTCCCCATGCACACCTACGTAAGCTCTGTGTCCTCCTGGGCAACCCCAGGTTCCTAGGGTGGGCAGGCAAGTCCAGCCTGAGACTTTAGGGACAGGAAAACTGAGGGCCTGGGAGGGGGAGACACTTGTCTGGAGTCACACAGCCCTGAAGGATGGAGTCAAGGGTTGTCAGGCCAGCCTGAGCTAAAAACCTTCCATCAGCCCAGGCCCAGGCTGCGGGATCAGGAACTTGTACCCTCTCTGTTTTCTGAACATCTCTAAGCCTGGCCTGTTGGTTGGGACAGCAGATTTAGCCAGAGCTCCCCAAATACCACCTCAGCGGGTTGAGACTTCTGAGGGG
The DNA here is from genome assembly GCF_049115385.1 of Moschus berezovskii. Lineage (NCBI taxonomy): Eukaryota > Metazoa > Chordata > Mammalia > Artiodactyla > Moschidae > Moschus > Moschus berezovskii. Next base: position 7,115,665 of record NC_142470.1, read on the forward strand.
AAAACACGCCCAGGGTGCTCCCTCTGTTGAAATCATGCTGGGACAGGAAAGGAAAGGGCCGGGCCAGCTCCATGCCCACACATGCCCCCAGCAGAAGCAAGGGCTGAGCTCCTACCAGCCCGTGGGGTCGCCCATACAGGGGTCCCCAGGAGCAGCGACTATCTGCTCTGTGGTTCTGGGTCCACGTTCGGTCACAGAGCAAAGATCTTTCCAGGCAATGGCACTTCTACAAAGGTTCTTTGAACCTAGGGTGCCACCACCTTGGTGATCTGCCATCAGCTTTGCCAGGATAAAGCGTACCAGAACCTTCTGAAGCCTCATCATAACTGAGGAGTTGGCTATTATCACCCCGTTCACAGACGGGAGACAGGGCCATGAAATCACTTGCCTGGTCAGAGTTAGGAACAGACATGGTGACTCGAGCAAGCAGGTGCCTGCTCCTCACCACTAGGCAACCACCAGAGGTGTGACCCTTTTCCCAGCATGAGACTGGGGCAAAACCAAAGAGCCCTCGGCTCAGCCTGACTCCTCATGCTCTTTGCTTGTATGTTAGAGTTTTACCTGTTATTTTCCTTTATTTACGGCTGCGCTGGATCTTCACTGCTGCATGATCCTCACTGTAGCGAGAACGGGCTGCTCTGTCGTGGGGTGTGGGCTTCTCCTTGCGGTGGCTTCTCTTGTTGCATAGCACAGGCTCTAAGGGATGCAGGCTTCACACCTCAGTTGCAGCACGTGGCTCAGTAGTTGCGGTGCATGGGGCTTAGTTGCTCTGTGGCTTGTGAAATCTTGCCAGACCAGGGATCCAATTTGCATCCCTTGCATTGGCAGGTCAATTCTTAACGACTGGACCACCAGGGAAGTCCCCCTTATATTGCTAATGCACACAAAATAAATATTTCATCTCACCTATTTACTGTATCTTTGGCATTTATCCACCCTGAGTTTACACCCCACTTCAGTCTTCCCCGACATGGGTTCACATGGGTCATGGAATTTTTCTCTGCGTCTCCAGGAGGCAAAGCTACTTGTGTCCTTGTAGCCATCACTGCCAAAACAAAGAAAGAAAAATCTCACTTTATACATTTCATAAAAATGAGTGGCCTAACTTGGAAATATTGTGGAACCATCTCCTTGGGGACATGGATTGCACTGTGCCATGATGCTGTTGAGGCAGCAGGAATCGGGTGAGGGCTCAACAAATGGGCCCGGCTGATTGTTATTGCTGCTGTTGATGGGGGTTGGTGTAGCTGATAATTCCTGGTCTTTTCCTCCGTCACATCACAGGTTAGCAGGGTCACTTCTCAAAGTTACTAATTGGCACTAAATGGTAAGAAACCAGTTGTGAGAATGAGGCAAGTTATCTGTCCTTGTGCCGGAGAGATGGTTACCATGGCAGTCGGCCTGCAAGACGGTCTCCAGATTTCCACCCCCTTCAGCCCTTCCCACAAGGAATAGGGCTGCCCCCGCGGGGCCAAGAGGACAGTGTGGAAAGGACCACACATGCATTCCAAGGCACTGGATGGGACTTCAGACTTTCTCGCTGGCATCCATCTAGGGGAAGCCATAGTGAGGAAACTCAAGCAGCTCTGTGGAGGACTCCATGGGGCAAGAAACCAAGGCCTCCTGCCAACAGCCAGCCAGTGAGCACACCATCATGGAAGCCAATTCCGCAGCCCCAGTCAGATGGGAGCAGCCCCAGCTGATATTTGGACTGCAACTTCAGTGGAGACCACAAACTGGGACCAGCCAGTTATGTTGTTGTGCAGTTGCTGAGTCATGTCTGACTCTGCAACCCCATGGACTGCAGCACGGCAGGCTTCCCCAGCCCTTCACTATCTCCCAGAGTTTGCTCAAACTCATGTCCATTGAACTGGTGATGCCATCCAACCATTTCATCCTCTGTCGCCCCCTTCCCCTCCTGCCCAGTTACGGCACTTCTGAATTCCTGAGCCACAGACCCTTTGAGATAATAAATCCCTGTTGTTTTGAAGTGCTCAGTGAGGAGTGATTTGTTAGACAGCAGTAGGTAACCGATACAAAAAGAGAGAGACCCTTAGTTACGAGGGCTCTTCCTTGACTGGGTTCCCAAAGTGTGTTCCCAGGCTACAACCCCGGGAAAACCACAGTCTGTCAAGTAACAGCAGACTGTGGGCTTTCATCTCTTATTTAAGATTCCCAGTATACCTAGGCATATTCAAGCAGACCCCTCTGGACAAGGAGGCTGTTCCTCTGGAGTCTTGGTGGAACTCTGACATCATAACTTCTTTGAGAAATGAAGCTGAACTGTCACGGGAGTAGGCTCCTACTGCACATTAGACAATTGCATCCAATATAAAAACAAAAACACTTCCAGCCGGATATTCAGAGTGTGGCCGATGGTGTCCTATACAAAGACAAGATGGCTGGCCTCTCTGAGCTCCTCTTCCGGCTGAGGGGGCTGGCTTGCCCTGGGTCCCCTCTGGTCCCACCAGTCATACCATCAGTGGTGCTGGTCAGGGCTCTGGGCCCGTGTTTGGCCGTGAACCTCAGTGTATCTGGGGACCACCAGGGCTTCAGATTTTGGTTCCTGCCCTCTGCAGCGCCAGCTCTCATCACTCCGAAGCGATGGCCTTGAGCTCCCCACCCCTCGTGTTTGCCACATCCTCAACAACAATGCTTCAGAGTCGGATCCTTCTCGGCAGGAACACAACCATGGTCTTAAAACATGCACCACTGGAAAATAACGTTTGATATAGAAAAAAAAAAATCATTTCGCAGGCAACTTTTTCAGAGCGAATCCACCCCCTTCAGCGAGGAAAAGCTGTGCTCAGAAAACCACATTCTTTCAAACCCCTGGGGCTGCGTGGGGGTGGGAACAGAGATTTTTCTACACACTAGGAGGCAGAGGCCTTTTCTTCTGTTGAAAACGTAATTCTACCCTCATGTTGCTTCATCTTTCCCTGCACGGCCTTTCGGGGGGCTCTCGGGCCTTTCTGGAGCCACCGCTTCCAGACACCAAGCGGCCTGCCTTCTTCCCTCAGACCTGAGGCCTTAGTGTGCGGCCCTGGCTGCCCCCCGCCCCGGCCTTGCCTGGGAGCCCTGCCTGGCCTGCTCCGGCAGAATCTGCACTGGGACAAGGTTCCCAGGTGATTCCAGGCACATGAAAGATGGGGAGTGCCCAGCTGCACCCCAGAACCGCCATCTCAAGGTGCCCTCCGCCTGCCGGCTAATGGGCCGCCAAGCCCGCCTTCCTCACCCGGCTTCCAGGCTCCCATCACAGACGACTTCTCAGAAGCGGCACTTCCAGAGCACCATTTCTATGTGCACGCTGCCCACCCCTGCATCATGCTCTCATCATGCTTGAAATCCAGCGAGAGGGCCATACCCCACAGGGCGGAAAAGTCAGGACCCCTGAACAAGCGGTAATGGCAACAATAAAGACTCCCAGTCTTTACAGAGCACTGCCAACCCAGGAGGGAAGCAGTGAGACCTGGAGGCTCAGAGAGGGAAAGCCATCACCCCAAGATCACACAGCTGGCAAGTGGCAGAGTCAGACCACCAAGCTCTCCCCCGACACCCTGCGGCAGGAAGCCTTCCCTATGAGAAAATGGGAGGGGCTGCAGGGAGGATCAAAGAGTTGCACCCCCACCACAACTTAGGTGGTTCTCACTCTGGGGTTCCTTGGGGTACCCTCCAAGACTTTCTGCAGCAGCGGTGGTGGTGGTGGTGGGGAGTTCTGTGCTCTTTTGAAATCCCTGATGGTCACTACACCTTGACCAAGAGCCAGGCCACCACGGGGAACATACAGCATTGCCTTTGTTTGCTTTGGATGGGATTATATCAACCCACCGTGCTGGTTCAGACTCTCCGGCCCAATGCGAGTTGCAAGGCATTGGCATGGATGCCCTTGATTATCCCGAACTGAGGAAGCTTCTAGTACTTAACAAAGGCAGCTTTCTTGTTGGGCCAACGTGGGCCTGGAGACAGATGAGAACAGGAGGAGCTTTTCTGGTGGGAATGGAGAGAGGAATTAGCTTAGAAATTTGAGTTACCGAGGGGAGGGGATTTGTCACCAGGATGTTCGGCAGCGGCAGGCGCTTTCTTCTATTTTCTCTAAATCGAAGCTGGTGCCACCCCACTCCCACCCAGCCCCGCCGGTGTTGGTGGAGGCGGAGGCAGCTCCGATGGGCAGGGCTGAGCCGTCCAGGCTCACTGCCCAGGTCTTCACGAGATGCCCTCCAGCCACGCTCTCCACGGAAGCAGACCTTGAAGACGACGGGTGAGCTCCTGTTCGCGGGAAGCCAGCCACAGACAAACCTTGAGTTTCTTGCAGAAACCTGCAGCAGGACGGGCGTGGGCTTCTGTGTGCGGTTTCCATGGCGCCCTGCACCTTTCTCCCCATCTCGGCTTGTCCGAGTGCACGTGTGGGGCTGGAGTGGTGACTCCCTTGCTCCTCCTGGGCAGACCCTTCCCCTCCGCCCCCCACCTCCACCCCACACCACGGGAGGTGCCAGGCCCTGGAGGTTCTGGTCAGGAGTGCTCAGAGGTTAACAGAGGCCGGCGGCTCTAAAGTCCGAAGGATACAGGTGGGTTGCGGTCAATGTGAGCAACTGACAACTTCACCTCACAGCCCCAGCCACGCGCGTCCTCTGGAGACACCCTGTTGGAGTGGGGACCCCAGATCCTTGACCACTGGAAGCTGACCTTCCAGGAGGGACCTGAAGTCACCTTTGGATGGAGCGGGGAAGGGCACGGTCACTTCTTTAAAAATGATCCCCGTGGGTCTGAGTAGCAGGAGCTGGAGCCCCCTGTCCAGAGACCCGGTGACCATGGACTAGAACATCACAGTGAAGGACAAGCCAGCTGGGCTTCAAATACGACTCAGGAGGAGCTCATTTTGAGGTATAAGAAAAATGCACCATCCGTCGGCCACGGTGAAGGGCTAGGACTGACGTCAGTGCACCAACCAGGGGACTTTTTTTTTGGCCACTCCAGGCAATATCTTAGGTCCACAACCAGTGACGGAAACCATGCTCCATGCAGTGGAAGCGTGGAGTCAACTGCTGGGCCTCCAGGGACGTCTCCCAGGGGACTTTTTAAAGCAAGTTCCTTCTAGGGTCTTTTCCGGTGCTCCTTTATGAGGTGGATCAGCTATGCGGCCTTGGGTGGTCTCTCTTACACCACATGCTTCATTGGTCTGTCCATGTGTCCCCCTCTCCTAGGAGATGTAGCTCCTCCCGGGCAGGGGCACCCCAGGTTGGTCTCTGTGCCCTGAGAGCTCCCTTCAGGCCCTGCCATCAAAACTCGCGTTTCTGTTCATCAGTAGAACTGAGCGCACAGCTCCAAAGCCAGGCTCTTCAGTTTCTCAGTGTGGAACCTTAAGCACATCAGGCCCCTTCTCTGTGCCTGCCTCTCCTCTCTGGAAATGGTGATCCTGGTCCCTGGCATCTCATGGTTGCTGTGAGGACGGCCTGAGCAAGGACATGCCCACAAGGGGGGGTATCACTCTCCAGACCAAATCTGATGCAAGGCTGGGCACACAGCAGGGACTCGGGGACTGTTTGGTGTTCCGATATTTTTTAAACTAACATTTCTTTTTTTCCCCCTAAATTTTATTTCTCTGTTTTTGGCTGTGCTGGGTCTTGATTGCTGCCCAAGGGCTTTCTCTCTCTAGTTGCGGCGAAACTCACTAGTTTTGGTGCTCAGTCATCTCCTCGCGTTGGCGTCTCTTGTTTCAGAGCACGGGGCTCCAGAGTGCGCATGCTTCAGTAGTTCTGCCTCATGGCTTAGTTACCCTGAGGTATGTGGGATCTTCCTGGACCAGGGATGGAACCCTTGTCTGGTGCATTGGCAGCAGATTCTGAACCACCTGGGAAGCCTTAAACTAACATTTCTTAAAGTACAAGGATAAACATAGTATATGACTTGTGGAGAATGTGAATTTTCTGCAAAAGAGAAAACTTGGGACTTCCCTGGTGGTTCAGTGGTTAAGACTCTGTGCTTCCAATGCAGGGGGTACAGGTTTGATCCCTGGTCACGGAAGTAGGATCCCATATGCAGGGCAGTACATCCCCAAAATAAATAAAAAAAAAGAAAACTTGACCTCTTTTTCCCCCACCAACAGCCAGCATTCAAGATAGATATTCCCCATGTATGTCTCCCTTTTACAAAAGAGTAAATCAAAGCTCAGAGAGGTCAAATGAGGTTCCCAGGATCACTCAGTGACAGAATCAAGCTCTTAACCAAGAGCGTCTTGGATTTATAACCCCTGGCCTCCCTGCGGGACTTAAACCCCTCAGAACCAGGGGCCCCATCCCAGAGAGGAGCAGCAAAGATCAAGTGCACCTATGAATTAACCAGGCCGAGAATCACATAGTAAAGTCATCTCCACTTCAAAGATCTCTCGAGTGGGAACCAATGTGACAAGGAAGGAAAATCTGAATCAAGTCCCACCCAAAACACTGGGCAATTCCAACAGAATAACGCTTCCCCACGCCTGAGCTAACTCAGGCCACCTTCCATCCAATTTCCTGAGAAGCAAGCAATAGGTGTGGAGGGGGCAGATTCAAGTCAGAAGCCTCTTGGGGTTTAGTACAAGAGCGGAGACCAGGGGGCAGGGAGTGAGGGTGGGGGGGGATCGTGCTCAGTAACTTTCTTGAGTCAGGGTTTTCCAGGAGGGTCTTTCAAGCTGCCATGTGAGTTGGTGATTAGAATCTGGGCTCTCAAGCCACAGAAACCTAGGATTCCCTCCTGGCAAGCTGTGTGACCTCTCTGACCCTCAGTCTCTTCATCTGAAATGTGTCCAGACAAGGTTTATTGTCCAGCTGCTCCTTGAGGAGCTGGTGCTGGGTACTGGGGACTCAGCAATGAATAGGAGAGACCAGACTGGGGCCTTCACCAAGCTCACTGCCTCACAGGGGAGACAGTGAGTGTGGAGACAAACAAGTTTAGGTATCAGCTATAAGGAAATAACCCGAGGATGAGAGTCAACTCTCTCTCAAGCTCGTGGTGAGGGGGCAGAGTGTGCATCCAAGTCAAGGCTGAACCCGGCACTGAGCCCCTGGTAAGCACTCAGTCCGTGAAAATGGCTTTAGTTGCTGCTGTGGCGACTATTATTACCGTAACCTGAATAAAACTGGGCTGCCTTGGGGCCCAGTCTCGTCATAATGTTATGTTCAAAAGCAATATCAGCCTGACATCCCCAAATCATTGCAAAGCAGTTTAAATCTTCCCGACAATCTCTCAGAGACACCAAAGGCGAATTCCTTTGCACACCACACAAAAAAGCGTTCTCAAGATTCTCCATGACAATGTGTCTGCCTAGAAGGTCTCACGGCAGTTGCTCCAGAAACATCTCCGTTCCCCACACCTCTCTGTCATCCTTCTCAGAGAGATGGGGGCCGTTGGGTTTGGCCGCAGGAGAAGGGGGACGGCGTGCGTCCAGGCTCTGCCCTTGCTAGCCATGTGGCCGCAGTTTGCTCATTTGCAAAATGTGGGTAACAACAGCACTACCTCCAACGAGGTATGCTGCTACTGCTGCTAAGTCACTGCAGTCGTATCCGACTCTGTGCAACCCCATAGACGTCAGCCCACCAGGCTCCCCCACCCCTGGGACTCTCCAAGCAAGAACACTGGAGTGGGTTGCCATTTCCTTCTCCAATGCATGAAAGTGAAAAGTGAAAGTGAAGTCGCTCAGTCGTGTCCAACTCTTAGCGACCCCATGGACCGCAGCCTACCAGGCTCCTCCGTCCATGGGATTTTCCAGCCAAGAGTACTGGAGTGGGGTGCCATTGCCTTCTCCAGTGAGGTATGGTGGGGACTCAATGAGATGGTTGGATGGCATCATCAATTCAATGACATGAGTCTGAGCAAACTCCGGGAGATGGTAAAGGACAGGGAAGTCTGGCGTGCTGCAGTCCATGGGGTCGCGAAGAGCCGGATATGACTGAGTGACTGAACGATAACGATAAAATGGCTTTAAGGTGTTGAGGATGGGCAGGTACAGCTGGGTGACCCCTTCTCCTGCCTCCCTCACCTGCCCTTTGCATCTCATCGTTGATAGGAGCTCCAGCAGGGTTTCCTGTAATCAGTCTGGGTTTTCTAGGGCCTAGCATCCAGCAGCAGCCACTCCGCCCAGCACAGGAAAAGGGTCAGTGCCCAGCAGGTACAGAGGCTCCCACCATCTGAGGCCATTGCTTGCCGGAAGCCTGGGCAGTGTGGCCCAAGCTGGCTTCTCCTCTTCCTCCTGCATCAGGGATCTGATATCTGTCTTCTCAAGGGGCTCTGGGCCAGGCCCTTGACAGGCATGCGGTTCCTGCCCCCATAGGGCTCACAGACCCAGATAATCAGGGCCTGACTTCAGGGGAGACACCCAGAGCTGCAGGCGAGGACCAGCTGGAACATCAGGAAGAGCTTCCTGGAGGAGATAGCATGGAAAGGAAGGCCACACCCAGGCAAAGGTCTGGAAGGAAGAAAGTGGTGGGTTCTAGAAGCTACAAAAAATTCTCACCCACATGTCCCGACAGGTACAGTTTGCTGAGCTCTGTCACCTACACCATGTCACTCGGCGCCCTCTTCCCTCAAATCCCAGAGGACAGAGGGCAAGAACTCTCACTCCGAATTCACAGAGTGGGAGACAAGTACAAGCAAGAGACAATTCCCGTTGGGACTAGAGCCCACGTGGCCTGTCTTCTGGCTCAGGTGAGAAAATCAAGATGCACGACTGGGCACTGAGCATCCCCAGCATCTCCCTGTGATCATCACCCCCATTTTACAGATGAAGAAACGGAGACTCGGTGAGACCACAGCATCCCTCCAGTGCTGCCCTTTCTGTGCATCTCTGAGGACCTAGGACAAGTCTGGGGTGCCCAGATGCCCTCCCCAGATGGGGCAGGAAACAGCCAGGAATAAGGGTGACCGGGAGTGATGGAAGGAAGGGAGCCAGTATGGGCTTGCAAATCAACACCAGGCTGGGGAAGGCGGAGGAATGTGGGTCGGGATGGGGTGAACTCTACATAGGAGGCCAGTCTGGGAGGGGCCCAGAGCCCTAGGCAGACCCCCCCCAAAACACCGGTGGGTGAGACCCTGACTTCCCGGAAGACACCACCCTCCAGCTGGGTGGGGTGAAGGACCACTGCCTCCTGGCTTGCTCAGTCAAACGCACTCCCAGTCTGATGGGGGAGGCGGTCAGGGCGGAGGGCTCCTACGGCCTTCCTGGGGGAGCCCTCCGGAACCTGCCCAGGACTCGGCAGCCCACCGCCCACCGCCCACCCCCAGCCTCAGTATCCCCGACGCCCGGCGTCCTCCCCTCGGCTTTCGGTGGCTCCAGAATTTAAAGGTTAAATCCTAACCTCGTCTCAGCAGTTTCTCCCGGCTTTGCCTACCCAGCGCCAGTTGCTGGTAATTATATGCATCTCCGAGCAGCCAATCAGCTGTCAGACTGACAGATACTGATCTTTTCGTTTTATTTTTAGCTCTGTGCTTCCCCCTCTAGTTGCAAAAAAAAAATTCTGTTTGTTCTGTGTGTGGCTGCTTGACTCCCAGCTCTGCACCCGGCTCTCATCTCCGCCAGCCAGGAGGGAGCAGAAAGACGGAGGGGCTGGAGCCCCCAGCCCCTCTAGAGACAGCAGTGGGGTGGGGTGTGGGGCGGGGGGGGGCAGAGATGCACCCGCTGTCCCCCGCCCCTCTCCAGCTGCAGACCCTGGGCTGAAATGGGGAGGGGAGGAGGCCGGTGCTGCCCAGAGGCGCCTTTGGAGGCCGAGGGAGCAACAGAGGAGCTGGACTTGGCGTGGGAGGGGAGCAGGCCCTCACCTCCAGGCTGGAGGCTGGGGGAGAGACAGAGACGGAGAGACGTCTCTGCAGAGGCGGAGAGATGTCTCTGCAGAGGCGGAGACAAGCAAGACTGAGGACAAGGCAGAAACGGGAGTGGAAGGGGAAAGACCAGCTCTCGCCCCCTGGAAATATCCGCCCTCCCACCCCTGAACTGAACAGAAGCGGGCAGGGATGTCAGCCCAGGGAGCCCTGGAAGGGAGTCAGAGTCAGGTGGGGGCTTCCCAGCCAGGCCTGCAGGGCCCAGGCCTGGCCCCTTCCAGGCCTGTGTGCCTCCCCTGCTCTGTGAAGGGCAAGTGAAGTGCTCTTCAGAGTCCCTTTTGGGGGAACGTTCTGGAAGGTTCTGGAACCTCCTGGAGACACTAGGAGGCAGGCAGGTGTGGGGCCCGGCTGGCAGGAGGCCCCTGTTCACCCACGGTCTTTGAAAGGAAGGACCAGGCAAGCGTTTATGTCCCAGAAGTTCTCCCAGTCAAGGGCTCTGGTCCAGGAGTCATTGTTGTTTAGTCGGTAAATCATGTCCAAGCCTTTGCGACCCCATGGGCTGTAGCCCGCCAGGCTCCTCTGTCCTTGGGATTCTCCAGGCAAGAGTACTGGAGGCGGTTGGCATTCCCTTCTCCAGGGGAATCTTCCCAACCAAGGGATCAAACCCGCGTCTCCCTGGTCCAGGAGCAGGGTCAGCAGATGATGGTCATGCTTCTTTACATCATCAAGGCACTCTACAGTTTGCAGAGCGTCTCCGCTCATCCCAGGGGCCTCCACTTCTCCCCACAGTTAACCTCAGGATGAAGTGACATGGGGGTGGGCAGGGGTGCAGGAGGATTGGCGGGGATCATCCCCATTCTGATTGGCCCTGGAGGAGGGGCAGCGGTGTAGCCTAATGGTTTGGGCTTTGGGGCACAAGGGACTGGGGTTCAACTCCCAGGGCTGCTCTTCAAGCACCGTGAGGCTGAGCAAACCCCCTGAACTCTCTGGGTCCCAGCATCCCTATCTGGAAGGTGGGTCCCAGGCCACCCCCCTCCCTCACAAAACTGTCTGGGGAGCGCAGTCACCCTGCACAGGGGCTCCTGACAGCCCCGGGGAGTGGGTATTATCAGCATCTCCGTTTTGCAGATGGGGAAACTGAGGTTCATGTGACTCGTATTTGGCAAAACTGGGACCAGAACACTCCACCGCCCCCTCTTCTTGGCTTCCTTTCCTCTGACACCACAGATGGCGCGCTGAGAAAAAAGAGAGAGGAGAGCGAAGAGAAGGGAGTTAGGAGATGGAGCGAGGTGGAGGGAGGCAGCGGCACCGTGATCAATTACTTGGGCTGTAAATTTCTGCTGTTTTGCAAAGTGAGCACACAACGTCGGAGAGGCATCACTCCCTGGTCTGCTTGGAAGAAACCAAACGGCCAAGCCCACAGCAGACGCTCAGCGGGTGGGAACCCGAGAGGCAGAGGGGAGATCCCCTGGGTGGGGTCAGAGCCGCCCCCAGCATGGATGGAGGGCAAGGGCCCCCGGAAAGAACCAGGGGAGGGCAAGCTTGGGAGCTGCCTAGAGCTCCCTTGGAAGGGGACTTGCCTTCTTCTTTCCAGAAGATTCCTCTCCTGCTGTTGGGAGTGGAAAAGCCAGTCCTGGGCAGCCCTGTCTGCCACAACACTCCTGCCTGGCCAGACCCTGACCGCTGCCTCCACAACTGTTCCTGGGAGCTGCTGGGGACGTGGGGGAGTCGGGAGGAGCACTCAACTTTCTCACCTGTAAAATGGGAGTAATGACAGCATTCATCCCCAGGAGCTGATCCAAAGGATCAGAAAAGTCTAGGATATAAATTATCTAGCATGGGGCCTGCCACACACACAGCAAGGAGAGTCAATGTTGTTATTATTACTGTTAATGTTATGAAGATAAGCAAGGGCTAAAGGGTTCCCTCGTGGCTCAGATGGTAAAGAATCTGCCTGCAATGCAGAGGACTCAGGTCCGATCCCTGGGTTGGGAACATCCTCTGGAGAAGGAAATGGCAACCCTCTCCAGTACTCTTGCTTGAAAAATTCTATGGACAGAGGAGCCTGAGGGGCTACAGTCCATGGGGTCGCAAAGAGTCAGACACGACTGAGCAACCAACATTTTCACTTTCATTTTCAAAGGTAGTTTGGAAACTGAATTATTTTAAAAGGGGGAACCAGTTCTCCCTCAGAGGTTCAGTGATGGAAAAGGTGGTCCACGTATCATGGCCTTCACCCGTCTCCATCTCCCAGCATGTAGGGTTTGGGGACAGGGTCAGGGTGCAATTTGTGCTTGGGAAATGTGGTCAGAGCGAGGCAGCCCAGGCCCAGAGTGCTGGCCTTGACCTTCCGGGAGCCTTGTTACAGCGCATCTGGGGAATGAGCATTGGTGGAGTCCAGCTTCTTCCTCTGGAAGCTGGGTGCTCCAGGGAGGTGAATTCTAGCCATGGTGCTCTCAGGGCTTTCCACACGGTGGAACTGCAAAGACCACAGCGTTTCAAAAGCACCTGCTGCATGCTCATCTTCTGCTAGGCACAAGAAATTCAGCAGTGAGCACTCCCCAAGCCCTGCCCTCAAGGAGCTATTCGGGAGAAAAGCTAATAGATTCAGCTGACTCTGAACCATGGTCTTTGGACCCCAGACAACAGCCAAAGCAGTGGGAAGCCATGAGAAGGAACATGATCCCAGACTACAGACATGGTGAAATGAGGGAAGCCAGGTGGAGGGGCCTGGGGGCAAGAGGTGAGGCCAAGACTGGTGGTAAATCCGGGTCCTAGAAAAGATGCTTTGAGTTCAGGTGGGCACCAGGCACAAGGCCCGTCATGCACCGTCGGCAGCCTCGAGGGTCCAGGCTGAAGGCAGTGGCGGAGCTTTCTGCTTTAAAAGCAACCTAGGATGAATTCCTTTACAGCAAAGAGCAGCTCCCCTGAATGCAGATAATAAAAATATTGTATTAGTCAGGATGGGCTAACGGATATCACAAACCATCCCCAAATAATAGTTTATTTCTTATTCACATCACTGTCTACTCTGGGCTGGTAGAAAGGAAGTGGGGGCCCTGCTCCAGGCAGTAACTCAGGGACCCAGGCTCCTTCATCCTGTGGTTCATCATCTTCTAGGGCCTTTTCCTCCTCTGCAATAATCTTGTGGAAGGGTAAAGAGAGTGTGGAGGAAGGCATAGAAAGAATTTATGGAGCAGGCTAAAAGGGGTGGTGGGGCAGATCACTTCAGCTCAGATGCCATTGGCCAGAACTCAGTCATGTGGCCACACCTAACCACAAGGGAGGCTGGGAAATGTAGTCCTGCTAGGTGCCCAAAAGGAAAATAATGATCTAGGATTTGGTGAAAACATAGCAATCTCTACCACAAATGCGGTTCTCCTTACGTGGATGAGCTGATGCTCACAAAGCACCTGATGTAGGGCCAGGCCACTGACTTGTGCGCTGAAGCTGGTTATTTGTCTTATAAAAGCAGAAGCTGCTTGCCTGAGGGTTAGGACAGGCATCAGAAGCCTGTGCCTAGTTCTCCTCCTGAAATGGTGCGTTAAAGTGTGTGAGAGAGAGAGAAAGGAAGGGAGGGAAGAAGGGAGAGAGAGATGGGTGGAGGGATATTTTTTGGTCTAAGGGGAGCATCCAGAGGTTTTACCAGATTTTCAAAAATATGAGCATAATGGCTAAAAGCAACAGCTTAATAGGGACTTTCCTGGTGGTCCAATAGCCAAGACTCTGTGCTCCACTGGGACCCAAGTTCGATCCCTGGTCTGGGAACTAGATCCCACATGCCTCGACTAGCAGATCCCACATGCCATAATGAAGATGGAAGATTGAGTGTTGCAACTCAGACCTGGCACAGCCAAATAAATAAAAGTAAATATTTTTGAAAAAATAAAGCAACAACTTAGCTGTGCAACGCTGATGTTTGGGGGCTTAGCAAGGTCTTGGTGGCGAGTCCATCAGTCCTTATGTCCTCGGATGTACATATGGACCCTTATGTACTTATGGTTCCACAGAAGTAGGAGGTAAAACCAACGATCCCACGGCTGCCGTCTTCCCTCCCTCCCTAAACACACCCACAGAGACCCCAGGGTCGAGCAGAGAAGGCCTCAGCTGATCCATGCCAGCGGACACGTCACTGATGGTCAGCTGCAGTGGCCACGGCAGCTGTGGGGTCATCTATGTCAGCAGGGGAGGCCAGCTGAGGACACAGGTGGAGAAACTGAGGCCAGAAAGGGGCCACCTTGCCCAGAGTCACACAGCGTGTCAGGGCAGAGCCAGGACTGATGTGCAGAGGCAGTCGGGTTTCTGTGGTTGTAAGCAACAGGGATTGGGCTCTGTTTGCCTTGAGCAGTAACAGGTTTCATCTGCAGACTGAGGGGAAGTTCAGAATGGAAGGAAACACGGGAGAGGCGGACAGGCCCCAACAAGGATGCAACCAGGGAGGGCATGTTGGAGAGCAGTGACCCCCGCCACAGGCTGGCCATGAGGATGAGGAATGAGAGTCCCATCCTCGGGGAAGGGGGATGCTGACCCAGCCGGGGCTATAGGCCCACCCCTCGGCACGGAAGGACCGGCATCTGGACTGGCAGCCCACTCCCCAGGCTGCGCACATGGGGGGAATTCCCCGTGACGCAAATGGGGGACTTTTGCCAGAAAGCGGGGGCCAGGGGTGTTGAGCGGCCAAAACAGCAGATGTCCGCTCTGGCCTATTGCTCCAGGGTTGTGCAATAGAAACAAAACAACCACGGGGTTGGTTTCCTGCAACCCAGAGCTGCAGGCTAACCAGAGAATCCAGCCCAGAGCCAGGCCTGAAGGCCTGGAAAACAGAGGCGCCCAGCAGACTGGTGTTCTGGACTCTTGACGGCTCCTCTAAATGACCGGCAGCTCCCCGAGGGTGGCTCCACACCAAACTGGGCTCCAAGAGGGCTTGCCCAGGCTGGTTAAGGGAAATTTCATAAGCAAGGGACATACAGCTGGAGGAAGAGCTGGGCTGAGTGCTGGGGGTCCAGGCGAATTCATAGCAGGAGGGAGCTGGGAGCCCTGCCGATCTCACCCTGCCTCTGGTGGGGGCTGTCTGAGAGTTGATGCTTGAGCTGGAAGGAGCTAGAAACCACTGACAGAGGAACAATGAAGGGACGCTTGGTGCCTACCTGGTAAAGCTACAATCCCCAACTCTTCCATCAAACACTAATCTTAGTGTCACTCTGAAGGTGCCTCGTGGATGTGATTACAGTCCATAATTGGTTGACTTAAAGTGAGACATATTGTGCTAGATACTCTAGCTGAGCCTGGTTCCATCCTTTGGAAGACCTTAAGAGCAGAGCTGAGGCTTCCCTGATGGGGAAGAAATTCCGCCCACGGACAGCACCATCAACCCTGGCCCTGTGGTCCAGCCTGCTCTTCAGATTCCAGGCTTGTGTAGCCAGCTCCACAGTTGCATAACCGATTCCTTGCGATAAATCTCTTCACATAGATCTCCTGCTGGTTCTGTTTCTCTGGTTGGAGCCTGAGTGAGGCAGATGGGGAAGGGAGACTGCAGGGGTGTGCTTGCCTGGAGGCTCCCAGTTCTCTCAGAAAGAGCACCCACACCCCTACAGAGGAGCACTAACTGGGTTGGGTCCCTTCATGCGGCCGGGGAGCAAGGACAGGGGTGCCTGGCGCGGCTCGCAGCCCCTGGGTGTCAGTGCTCAGAAAGGTGGCTCGCAGCCCTGGGGCTGGGCCTGGCATCCTGTCCCCAGCCGTTTGCGCCCTGCCCCACCTGCCACCCCCTTGTATAGCAGACACATCACTGAGCTGTGTTTTCCTGGACTTTCGGAAACATGGGGGCACGGATAGACTCTTGGACAAACCAGGAGACTGAGGCCTGGACTTGCTCCCCTGTCTGATGGGTTCAGATGGCCTTGACCCTCCCCTCTCTCAATGCAGCCCCTCCCAGCCCACTCCATGGGTGCCACGGGCATGGAC